>NC_135374.1:128480588-128780588 GCF_049243985.1 Paroedura picta
GGGGGGGGGACTTTCCTCTTCTGCCAAACAGTTGCCTGACAGGGAGGCCACAGAAAAGTCCCTTCTCACTTAAAATACTGCTCTGCCCAGAGGTTAGACACAGTCAAGCCATGTGTCTTTCTTCTTTGCAACTCTCTGCAGATTTGAGGCCACTGCACAGCATTATTCTGCAGAAGAAACTGGTTCTTTTGTCTCCTGTTTCATCTGCACTTCAACCCTGTGCAGTAGGCCTCAAGTCTTTCAATTCAACAACAACCTGTGTGGTAGGCCTTAAATGTTTCTTCTCTACCACAACCCTGTCCAAAGTAGCCCTTTCTGCCTGGGGAGCTGATCTTTATACTCTGCAGGTGAGCTGTAATTCCAGGAACTCTCCAGGCCCCACCTGGAGGTTGGCTACCCATGGGATGGAAATATTCCTAGAGGTTTGGAGGTGGGACTTCAAAATCATACAATGCCTCTGAGTCCAGCCTTCAAAGGAGCCATTTTTGCCTGCAGTTGGTAGGGAGGGGTACAGGGGTGTCCGTCCTGGCCTATGGATTATGGCCAGCTCTTACCAGCAACTGCTTGTATTCTGGGGCGCAGACAGGCAGACCAGCATCAGTCCTGTGAGTCTGGAAAGTGCAGGAAGATCTAAATAAATATTTACAGCCTGAAACTGTAAATAGAGAACAAGTAAATGTCTGGAGACACATGGTAACTGAAATGACTTATTGGCCTGGCAAATAAAAAAACAGTATAAAAAAACCTTACTAAGGTCAAGACTGCTGTGCACAGAGAGTCTTCCTCTTAGGGTTGCCAGCTTCCCTGTGACGCTCGCTACCCCACATCCCTCATGGGGAGTCTGCTATGGGGAGAGAAAGGGAAGACCATTGGAAAATGCTTTGAGACAACTGAGGCCTGCTAGGTCACTGCAGCCCATACCCAGTTCTCTCAGATCTCTCACAACCCCACATACCTCACAGGTTGACTATTGTGGAGAGACGAATGGAAAAGGTGTTTGTAAACTGCTTTGGGACGCCTTTGGGTAGTAAGCAATAGGGTACAAAAATCCGTTCTTCTAAGGAGCAACCATGAAAGAAGCATGTGGGCACATAACATTTTACCAACAGTGAAAACATGGAAGACAGAAGGAACAGGGTGGACACCTGTGTACTGTGACTACCCCAAGTGTATTAGGGCAGAAGGGCATTTCGGTGAATGTGGCCTAATTCACACAAGAAGGGAAATGACGCAGAACTGGGAGGAATTGGTTGCCATGTAATCTTCCCCTAAGAAGAGTCTCCAGTCTGATTTTCCCTTCACATATCTGAGGACATGGCTCTGGAAAGCTCATCTGTAACCACTATGCCACAATTCCCAAAGGTCAGTCTTCTCCCACACTCAACGAATATTCCACACCACAGGTTCTTGACACCCATCTCTCCACACCCATGCCCTCATTTGCCACCATGCCACCACAACCTTCCACACAACACACACATTCAACCCCATGCCCTTACAGACTGGACAACTCCTCCTCTTCCCATTGCCAAGCTCTAGCGCCCATTGTATTCTTGGAGACAACGGGCTTTGCCCCTAGTGAACTGTAATTCTCATGAACCCTCGGCATCACGTGCAGGTGCTCATGGGTTGTATGGACATCTGGAGAGCCACAGTTTGGCCAAGCCTGATCTATGCCAAAAGATGCTCTTATCTTTGGACTTTTCAACAATCTCTCATGCTGGAGATGTGTACTACGCAGAGTGATAGCACCTATCAGCTTCTTTCTCCCGTTTTCAACTGTGAGTTAGTATAGGCTTTCTCAGCCAGGATTTCGTGAAACCCTGGGGTTTCTTGATGGCTCTGGAAGTGTTTTCTGAATTGGTGGGAGTTACTTTTTATATGGTTTTTAAATGTGTTAAATATTTATCAGGTGATACGACCATAATATAGAATCACAGAATCATAGAGTTGGAAGGGGCCAGACAGGCCATCTAGTCCAACCCCCTGCTCAACGCAGGATCAGCCCAAAGCATCCAAAATATGGTCATGTTGACCCCCCAAATGGCCAAGGATGGGCCTTAAGCGGGTGGGAAGGGGAGGAGCCCCAGGTGGATCCCAACCATATTCTGCAACATCATCCCACTTCTGGGATTTCTCGAAGCCTGAAGAATGTTTTAGGGGTTTCTCAACAGTAAAAAAGTTGAGAAAGGCTGAGTTAGTCATTCACAAGCTATGTGCACACATGCAGTGGGAAAACATGCTGACCATGCTTCAGTAGGTACAAATAAACTCACCTCTGAAATATTTGTGTATGAACTGTGCAGCAATGACCTTTGGCAGAGCATTTAACATCTTTGAGACAAGGGAGGGAGGAACTATGAGTCTCGCGATCAGAAAGAATTGGGAGTCAGAACTGGGTGGATTGCACATAGTTCGAAAAGTAGACATTTTAACAGGCAAATATGCTGATGTGTAAATGCAGGTGTCCTCGTGCCTCCCACAGTACTTTGACCCTTCGTAATTTCATCTTGCTTTTAGTGTTCAGGAGTTAATTTGGTCATGTTCAGCCTGCTGGAAAGCAGTGAGCTAAATTCCTCTCTTTTCCCTGCCATCCCAAATTGAAGGTTTTCAACACTTGTAACCACTGCAGGATTTCCTAATGGATATTATCATCAATTCAAAAGAAATTGAATTTCGTTTGAAGTTCCTGACAGAGCGGTTTCTCAGTGGAACAGGCTTCCTCGGGAGGTGCTGGGTTCTCCATCTTTGGAGATTTTTAAACAGAGGCTGGAGAGCCATCTGACGGAGAGGCTGATTCTGGGAAGACTCAAGGGGGTGGCAGGTGACAGTGGGTGAGCGAGAGGGTTGTGAGTGTCCTGCACAGTGCAAGGGGTTGGACTAGATGACCCAGGAGGCCCCTTCCAACTGTATGATTCTATGTAACCAGTGCCAGGAGGCAACATCGGGAGAAGGACAGGCCTCTAAGCCCTGTTGTTGAACCTCCAACCAGAGGAACTGGTTGGCCACTGAAAGGCTGGACGAGAGAGCACTGGTCTGATCCAGCAGGGCTCTTCTGTCCTTATCCTCCCCATCCTGGATAGGCCAGGCAAGCCCAATCCCATGAGCTCTCAGAATCCAAGGAAGGTTGGCCCTGGCTAGCATTTGGAAGGGGCAACCTTCAAGGACTACCTGGGTTGTGATGTGGGGGGGGGGGGCAATGGCAGACCACCTTTGAACATCTCTTGCCTGGCAACCCATAAGTCTTGGATCTCCTGGCTGTACTACACACATGCCACATCATAATGAATAAATAATAATGCCCTTATCCCCTTGCCAGCACAAATTGTGCTGCTTGCTTTTCTGATCTGGGCCCTCCAGTGGGGGACACATATCTATGTCTGCCTTGGCATTGCTTGTTTCTCCTGCTCATGATTTTGTACTATGGAAGGGAAGCATAATGTATTGAGTTGGATGTGCCACGTGCTGCCCACCCCCCTACACCCCAGTACTGGTTGTTTGCATTAGCTGTAAAAAGGACATGGATAGATTATAGCTAGGTTTGGGAAAGCCTTATCATCTTAGAAACCAAGACGATTTCTGGAGTCTAAGCTTTTGAGAGTCAATGGTCCCATGACAGAAGCAATAAAAAAATCTCCTATTTAAAGGAACGGGTTCATAACTCTCATACCTATGGAACCGCCTCTCCTGATACAATCTCCTTGGCTTCCTTTGCTCATTCTCTAGGGGCCTCCTGCAAGTGCCAGGCCCCAGGACAGGACCCAGCCATCAGCAGGGAAGGGCCTCTTCAGTTGTGCCCCCCACCCCTTTTTAGTTTCCACAGGGCATGCAAAGCCAACTGGTTTAGGCTGGCCTTTGCAAGGTAACCACATGTTTGGACTGGTTTTTATCAGTGATATGATAGCCACTAATTTTAATAGTTTTATATTTTAATGTTGGTATTTTATATTTGTTTTGTATGTTGTTTCTCCTTCAGTGGGGCAGAAGTCATGCAGCTGGTTAGGTCATGCCTCTGTTTGCTCAGGTAGGGCAAATTGAAATGCAAATTAAATTGCTGAGCCCACCGCTCAGAGCTCCACTCTTCGGCTACACCGAAGAATTTTCAACTAGAAGGAGATTTAAAAGGGATTTTTCCCAGGGCAACACAGTTGCCTGTTCTCTACCTGATTTCCTTACTGGCAAGAAACTTTCACGCTCCAATGGAGTCAGGCACAGCTAGAAACCCAGCAGTGAAGGGGCAGCCAGCTTCCAGCTGCTAAGCAGCGGGAATAAAAACTCGGTGGAGAAGCTCCAGAGGAACGGATTGGAGCTCCAGTCCCTCAATCCACCACCAAGCTCGCGGCTCCTGTGCCTGAGAAGAGATCCAGCCCTCATTGACCATTTACGCACTGGAGGTTTCATGCTGGGCTGCAGGCTGGAGATTTAGTTGTGGCAGGTGGCCCCACCTCTTCCTGCACCCACACGAGGGAGCATTTGGCCTGGTGTGCCTCATCCGCCCCGATTTGTGCTCCTGCACGGGAGCTGGGGCAGTGAAGTTCCCAGTGCATAAACGGTCATTCTAAGGCAACCCAGAAGACCAAGAGAACGGAAAAGAAGACCGGCCACAGCAAGAAGGGTCAAGCTGCACTGTGAGACGATGGCTCCCCCTCCACTGCAGTAGCAGAGCAGCCAGCCAAGCAACAAAAGGGCACAGATGAGCCCCTCCCCATTGGTGGCATAGAGCGCTCCCCAGCTGCTCTCAGGGCAACAACGCCTGGGAAAGACACGAACCAGAGCACTGCGGGAGCCTTCAGAGGCCAGTGTGCACCAGCGCTTGGCAGCGATCCCGGCCCTCGTCCACCTCCATCGGCCAGCTCCCAAATACGTGACTGGCTGGCCCCAGAGTTCTGGGGCCGCGTGGAGAACCCCCGGACCGGACATGGCTGGGCTGGTGGGGACAAGATGGCAGTGCCCATGTGGCTGTACAACATGGCGGCCAATTGTCGTGAGGGCCCCGGCAGGGGCCCTGAGCCTGAAGACCCTGAGGGATAGGATACCTGGTGGCCTACACACCCCACATTTAGACTTACAGGCTATACGAGCCAATACCCTGCCACCTCCAGTTACCACCAGCACGTGGGACCCTGGGAGGACATGGACGGCTAGGAAGAAGAGTTCTTCCTTGAGTTCCTCCAATGGAAGAGGCTCAGGGCCCTGAAGGCCAGACCTCCCTACCCTACTAGGGAATATCTGGAGGCACATGAGCCCCTGGACACTTCTGCTACCTGCAATGGGGTTTTCAGGATGGAGAAAATGTGCTCAAGTACTCCGTTGACAGAAAGAATGAAAGTGCTCTGAAGAAGGCTTATGAATATTTCTCACTGGCCATACCTGCGTCCGCCGCGCTTTCCAACTTTTTTAGAGCCATCGTGATCTGGGCAGATGATCTCCACCAAAGCGCAGATCTGTATTCCCCTTCCGTGAAGCAAGCCGTTGCAAACGTCAAACGGGCAGCTGAGTTCACGGCCGACTCATCCCCAGAAGCCGTTCAATTCAGTGCCAGGGCTCAGGCAGCTGGCAGCACGATCTGAAGAAATATCTGGCTGAAACACTGGAAAGTGGATTCAGCCTAAAAGCACACTCTCCACCATGAAGTTCTCTGGCCACATGCTCTTTACTGAATCCAACTTGGAAAAGGTCTTGGTAGAGAGCAAGGAAAAGAAGAGAGCCAGGCCATCCTCTTCCAGCTCTGCCAGGGACAGAGACAACAGGTTCCAGAATCAGAATCACAGAATCCTAGAGTGGGAAGGGGCCATACAGGCCATCTAGTCCAACCCCCTCCTCCACGCAGGATCAGCCCAAAGCATCCTAATGCATCCAAGAAAAGTGTGTATCCAACCTTTGCTTGAAGACTGCCAGTGAGGGGGAGCTCACCACCTCCTTAGGCAGCCTATTCCACTGCTGAACTGATTCCGTCGGTGGCAGCCCTTTCGCACCTTCTGCAGTTCCAGCCGCGGAAGGGACACTAGAGATGTCAGACTACTCCAGTCTTCTAAATACAGACAACGCTTCTCTCCCAGACAAAGACATTCCTTCTGGCAAGACAAAGGGCCACAGGCCAGAATACCATACATCTGACTACGCCATGGGCGGCCGGCTCCATTTTTTCAGGGAAGCTTGGAACTGGTCCCCTTCGGACTACTGGGTCCTCTCTGTGGTCTCCAAGTGTTACCGAATATAACTTACCTCCTGACCACTCAGGACTTTCGCATCTTCCCCAATTCCCAAATCTCACCGCAGGCACCTGAGGGCCGAGGCCATTCGCCACATAATACACATCAGGGTGGTAAAGAAAGTCCCTCTAGAACAGTGATTCACTGGCATGTGCTTTAGGATGCTTTGGGCTGATCCTGCTTTGAGCAGGGGGTTGGACTTGATGGCCTGTATGGCCCCTTCCAACTCTATGATTCTACTCAGTGCTTTTCATTGTCCCCTAAAAAACCCAGAGACTGGTGAGCCATCTTAAACCTAAAGGGCCTCAAGATGTGGGTGAAGAAGCGACACTTTTGGATGGAGTCCCTGCGCCACGTACTACAAATACTACAGATTGCAGACTTGTTGACTTCCCTTGACCTCTAGAAAGCATACCTCCATGTGCGTATAAACAAGGACTCTCGGCAATTCCTTTGCTTTGCATACAAAGCACGCCATTTTCAATACACAGCAATACTCTTCAGTTCCCTGCATTTTCACCAAGGCCCTGGTGGCCCTGGTAGCTTGTCTCAGACTCCCTGGAATCCATGTCTACCCATATTTACACGAACTGCTTCTCCAGGCCAACAACAAACCAACAGCACCCTAGGGCACCCAGCACACGGTTTCTGTTCTCGAAGAGCATGGTTTTCTGCTAAACAGAGATAAAAGTTAGTTGACTCCCTCACTGGACATGACCCACCTCCCGAGCCAGAATTTGTACACAGTTGGGCCAGGTTTTTCTCCCAAGTGACAGACAGCAGAAGATCACCACTCTGGTGCGACATCTAAACCATTAGCATGATGATTTTGACGATGGACATGGTTTCCTTGGCACGTTTCCACATGTGTCCATTTCAGTGGCTGCTTCTTCCATACCCACATGACATCACTCACAAGGTGACACAAACTGATCCGCATTCCAGCACACATAGCCAAGGCTATATTTTGGTGGACGCACCTCTTGCATCTGGGCAGGGACATCCCATTCACACAGCCTATCCAGATCGTTGTCACAACCTACGCCAGCCTGCACAGCTGGGGAACCCACTGAGGAGCCACCAAGACATCAGTTATGTGAGGAGCAAACGCAAAGTAAAGGAGGCAATAGGCCCATTGTTGGGTGCAGATGGACAAACTCTAATGGAGGATGCAGAGAAAGCAGAAAGGCTCAGCGCCTATTTTACATCAGTTTTTTCCCACGAGTTAAAGGGTTTAGGCACATCTAGAGTTGGCAGTAGACAAGAGATAGCGTCTGGGTGGCAGGTTGACATGGACAGAGAGGTTGTCGAGAGGCATTTGGATGAGTTCAAATCCCCTGGTCCGGATGAAATGCACCCGAGAGTGCTTAAAGATCTTTCCAGAAACTTGCACAACCCTTGTCCATCATTTTTGGGACCTCTTTAAGGACTGGAGATGTCCTGGAGGACTGGAAGAGACCAAACGTGATTCCGATCTTCAAAAAAGGGAGGAAGGATGACCTCATTGCCCGTCACTGGCCCAGATGCCCATGCTTTTCCAAACTGATCCAGATGTCAGAAACACAGCTGTGGCACCTGCCCTCCCGCGCCGATCTCCTACTCCAGGGGCCCATATGACACCCATACCCTGACCGGCTGCAACTGACGGCCTGGAAATTGAACAGGGCGCTCTACAACGGCTAGCATTCCCTCCTACGGCTAGCATTCCCTCCTATGGCTAGCATTCCCTCCTATGGCTAGCATTCCTTCCTAGGGCAACAGACATCATGCTACAGGCTAGAAGGCCATTGACGAGGCGCATCTACAACCGCACCTGGAAGACATTTCATTTTTGGGCCATCAAGTTGCACGTCGACCCCCACCTGGATCTTACCTGTTGTCCTCAGGGCACTCACAAAGCAACCCTTTGAACCCATAAGATGGACAGAGCTAAAATTTCTAACGTGGAAGGTTGTCTTTCTCGTCGCTATTATTTCGGCAAGGTGGGTCTCAGTGGCCCTATACAGTAGAAAGGAGTTACATACCTTCACAAAGGAAGTGGTTATCCAGAGCACAGACACCAGCTTCATTCCCAAGATCAATTCTCGTTTTCACATAGACCAGCCGGTAGTACTGCCTTCCTCCTGCCGCAGACCACGTCGCCTGGGCAAATGGGTCTGGCACAGATTGGACGTCCGCAGAGCTCTCTGGACCTATCTACGAAGAACAGCTCCCTTCTTGTGTTTGGACGCCCTGTTCATCTCCCATGGGTGCCAAAACATCGACAAGAAGGCTTCATCTGCGACAGTGGCCTTCTCAGTCAGACAGTACATTGTCAGGGCCTACGAAACCCAAGGGAAAGTTGCCCCAGCAAGATTACTGCACATTCTACAAGAGCGGCAGCCCCACCTGTGGCCTTTTCCAACAGGGCCCCTGCAGCTGAAATCTGTAGAGCCGCGACATGGTAATTATTCTCTACTTTTCACGTTGATAAGATTGCCTCAGACGAGGCTTCCTGGGTACTACAACACGTGGCCCAAACTAGCCAGGCTCTTCCGACCCCAGAGTGAGCTTTGGTGCAGCTAACCATTTGGATGACTTTGGCCCCACTGAAGGAGAATGAAACAGTGGCCCTCACCTGAGGGTTTCTTCTCTTCAGTGGGGTGAAATCCGCTTCACACCCAAGTGGGGTAAGACGGCAGGTCTCAGGTGAAGACGTAGGAATGGATATGAGACCATGCATTTCGCAGCAGGGCTTGACCATGACTGGAGAAGGCACTCAATAGTCACTCAGGGAGGCCCAGCAGTTTAATTTGCCTTTCAATTTGCCTGGCCTCAGCGAGCAGAGGGGTGACCGAACCCCCTGGATGACTTCACCCCACTGAAGAGAAGAAACGCTCAGGTGAGGGCCACTGTTTCATTTTACCTTACTGGTTTCAATGTTGCAAGTCACCGCAAGGCCCTTTGGGTGAGTGGTGATTAAATAAATCTAATGAGTAACAATAAGTTCGGGGAGTACTACTGCATCCTGGCCTACCAGGGGGATATCTGGGGGTCTCTAGCACATAGTGCTTTTAACCAGTGTTGGCTGCTGGCCAGCTGTGGCTGTCCCTTTGGATATAGTGTCCCATGCTCTGATGACATGTGCTAGCTTAGATGTTTCAGGACTTACTCAGAATTGCCTTACCTTGATTAATTCAGGGCTTGGTTACTTGCCTACCTTTTAAAAGTCCATTTATCCTGACTGGCATAGTCTAGGTCAGCCCCTGTGAGCTAAGCAGGGCTAGTGTTTCAGTGGGAGACCTCCACAGAATATCTCGGTTGCTAGGCAGAGAGGCAGTGGCAGACCACCTTGGAATGGCTCTTGTCTTAAAAACCCAACAGGGTTGCCTTAAACCAGCTGTGATGACAGAAACAACAACAAAACATCTGGGCAGCTAGAACTAACACGGGAGGTGCCTGGCTTGGCTCACCTTTGCTCTACCTGGCATACCTTGCCTGCCTCAGAATTAGGCTTTCCGTAAGGCAGGCTCAGCTCTGGTATCCAGAAGTTTGAGCTACAGTCGGATCTTATTGGAAAGTCATATCTGATGCTGTATAACAAGCACTCTAAAGTTGTGCCTGAAGCAAAACTCTCTCTCTCTCTCTCTCTCTTGCTCAAAATACCTAAAATAGCTGCACGCTCTGTTTCCACGTTGGCCGTGCTGGCTTGTGCATTGGTGCATGTCATGTTGGATGTGTTGTGCAGGCGGAGTAGGCTGGCTCCCTTGTTTCCAACAAGAATGCCATTTCAGGTTCTCTGCTTTGCTGCTTTCACATCTAGTTTGAGCCTGGTGGGTTGCGTTCCAGTCTTAGGCTGGAGGGATCTACAGGCGATGCTTGCTTCGGCTCCTGAGCCTCCTACATTAGCGATCCCCAACCTGTGGGCCGCAGACCACATGTGGTCCGTCGACTAATTGGAGGTAGGCCACGAAGGACGCCTTCTCCCCTCCCCCCCCCCGGGCCCTTTACTTCATCCCCCCCCCCCCCCCCGGCCCTTTACAACACACTTTGGGTGTCACTCCCAGATGGGACTATCTCGTTGCAGAGAAACAAGCTCAGGGTTCCCATTGATTTGTCATGAGTTAAAATTTCCATGAAAATAAAATGTTCCTTATGTTCATCATTGTGGCGTGTCTGTATCTTATTTTGAAGGGATGTTTAAACATTACCATAGCGATCAGAGAGCGTTAGGGCAGTGGTTGAGAGTAGAGGAGTAAACTACCCCCCCCACCAGGCCTCAGTAAAATTGTCAAGCGTTGAGTGGTCCCCGGTGATAAAAAGGTTGGGGACCACTGTCCTAGATGACTAAGAACACGGTGTGCGTAACCCAGATGATTCTCCAGTAAGAACTTGCAGCTGCACCCTGTTCAGGGAGGTCAGTTTTAACATTCCTAAAACATTGATTTAGGTTATAATCCTGTCCTGTATTTGAAATGCCATTCCTTGGACAGGAGTACAGATGTGATAACTTTTCTTAGGTTCTTAATGTTTGCAAAAATATTGTGCTGTGTTCTTCTCATTAAAAATTCTGTATGGAGTTCCACAGTCAAGAGGAGAAGATAAATTTTAGCATGGAATGATGAGATCTGCCCTAACCAAGGTATTCTTATCAGATCTCAGAGACGCAAAGCACTTTGGAGCAGTCTTTTTTCTTAGTCTCTTCTGCCACACAGGGTTATAGAGGATGGGCAGAACCTGGACTCTGCTGGGAGTTTCTTGACGTGTGTGACACAGAAATGGGAGCAGTGATACAGCTCATACGGAAGCCTTTGGGAATTTGTCTCTTCCTTTTCCCTCATTTGCTCCCCCTACCATCCCCGGATCATTCCTAGATGGAGACCAGGCACTGCTTTGGCCACTCCACTACCGTAAATCTCCCCAGGTAAATCTCCCAGGGAATCTTTCAGATTAAATAACCAGGCACTACAATGCGTTTAAACCTTTAGGTGTTTGTTCATTTAGATCATGATGTCCTGCTTTCTTTCTCACCGGTAGTGTTGTCAACTTCCACATGGCACCTGGACGTCTCCTACTTTTGCCATTGATCTCCAGACTACAGAGATCAATTCCCCTGGATCAGAAACTCCTTCCGCCCTCCTTAGTTAGGCAGGATGGTTACAAGCCCAAAGCCACCTGCTGTCTTCCTTGGGGACAGCTGGGGGGAGAGAGGGAAACACTGAAAGATGCCTTAAATCTTTTGCCTTGGGTTACCTCTCTTTGCATGTTTCAGTCATGCCTATGAAGCTGTTACTTTAATGAGAATGACTCATAGTTCCACAAGAGACTCTTCCTTACGGTGGTGAACGAAATCTATTAAAGCGTTAATATGGTCCACTTTTTAAAGCCAACCCTTTCCATAGTGCCCTCTGGTTGACTCCTCTTTGTGTCTTGCAGGTGGATGAGAAGGCTCTCAAGCACATCACAGAAATGGGCTTCAGTAAGGAAGCAGCAAGGCAGGCACTCATGGATAACAGCAACAATCTTGAAGCTTCATTGAACTTCCTCCTGAACAGCAGCAAACAGATGAATGTGCAAGGGCCACCAATTCGAGGTACAGCCAGTCATTTAAGCTTATTGTTTAAAAGAAGCGGTTGCACCTGGAACCAGCGTCTCTCAAAATCTACAGCTGTTTTGCCTGTCTGTGAATGGATGTCTGTGGTCCTCTCTGTGTACAGAAAAATCGTTTGGATTTGTATGCCAGCATGTTTGGGAAGCCTCTTGAATGCTGCTAAAGATGTAAAATTTTCAGAAAGATTGAAGCCGGGAGGGGAGCGATGGAAATTTGGGGAAGTGAATCTGCCTCCATCCACCAAGATAGTTTCAGAAGGCGGCTATGTTGGTCTTCGGCAGAAGAGATAGATTTAATTCAGCAGCACCTTGAAGCCAAAAGAAGACCAGTCAAACCAACAATGACAAAGAAGAAAAGGAATTGACAACAACTGTCCAATTCAGAAAATCCCACACTAGTCTCAGGGTTGAAAAGTCTTTGTTTATATGGTTCAGCTATTGGGGCTTTGTCAGGATGAGGTCCGGTGCCTTTCCTCTTGGTTTCAATGACTTTTCCTCATTGACAAAACTCCTGAAATTGTAAAATTATAATACATATATATGGTATCCGGCCCTCTCAATTCATGGCAAATAGATGGGGAAGAAATAGAGATAGTGACAGATTTTATTTTCCTGGGCTCCAAGATCACTGCAGATGGGGACTGCAGCAAAGAAATTAAAAGACGCTTGCTCCTGGGGAGGAAAGCTATGGCAAATCTAGACAGCATCCTAAAAAGCAGAGACATCACCCTGCCAACAAAAGTGCATCTAGTCAAGGCTATGGTATTCCCATTTGCAATGTATGGCTGCGAAAGTTGGACCATAAGGAAGGTCGAACGTCAAAGAATTGAGGCTTTTGAACTCTGGTGCTGGAGAAGACTCTTGCGAGTCCCTTGGACTGCAAGGCGAACAAACCGGTCAGTCCTAGAGGAGATCAGCCCTGCCTGCTCCTTAGAAGGCCAGATCCTGAAGATGAAACTCAAATGCTTTGGCCACCTCATGAGAAGGAAGGACTCCCTGGAGAAGAGCCTAATGCTGGGAGCGATCGAGGGCAAAAGAAGAAGGGGACGACAGAGAATGAGGTGGCTGGATGGAGTCACTGAAGCAGTCGGTGTGAACTTAAATGGACTCCGGGGAATGGTAGAGGACAGGAAGGCCTGGAGGATCATTGTCCATGGGGTCGCGATGGGTCGGACACGACTTCACACATAACAACAATATATATATATATATAAACACAAACAATAGAATCTATAGGACAAGCACATAAATCCATTACTATGTATTCTTGTAATAAAGAATAACACATACCTTCAGGTATCTAAATGGCAAATAGTTCAGCTTTACCTGGGAGACTATTATGTTTTTTCTTAGAATGAGTCCTGAGGGACAAGTAGAATAGAAACCCATTTAAAACAATTGCCATCCACTATGTTCAAGGGGGTGGCAGGTGACAGTGGGTGAGCGATAGGGCTGTGAGTGCCCTGCATAGTGCAGGGGGTTGGACTAGATGACCCAGGAGGGCCCTTCCAATTCTGTGAGTCTAGTGATTACGCTGACTCAGCAATTTTCACAAGTACTTTAAACAGCAAGTGCATAGGCTTAAAGGGAAAATACTATCGGTGTTATAACAAACATGATATATCCCGTGATGAGTTAAGCCCTCCCCCCCACCTTAGAGGCCAACAAGATTTTTGGATTATCATAGACTATCACAGAATCGTAGAGTGGGAACAGGCCATCCAGGCCATCTAGTCCCACCCCCTGGTCAATGCAGGATCAGCCTAAAACAGCCAGGAGAAGGATCTGCCCAGCCACTGTTTGAAGACCACCAGTGAGGGGGATCTCCCTACCTCCTGAGGCAGCCAATTACCCTGCTGAACTAGACTCCTAGAATCCTAGAGTGGGAAGGGGCCATGCAGGCCATCCAGTCCCACCCCCTGCTCAGTGCAGGATCAGCCCCAAGCATCCAGGAGAAGGATCTGCCCAGCCACTGTTTGAAGACCACCAGTGAGGGGGATCTCCCTACCTCCTGAGGCAGCCCATCCCACTGCTGAACTAGACTCCTAGAATCCTAGAGTGGGAAGGGGCCAGGCAGACCATCTAGTCCCCCGATCAAGGCAGGATCAGTCTGGAGCATCCAGGATAAGTATTTGTCCAGCTGCTGCTTAAAGACTGCCAGTGAGGGGGGAGCTCAACACCTCCTAAGGCAGCCCATTCCACAGCTGCACTCCTCTCGACTGAAAAATTTTCTTCTGCTATCTAGCCAGTCTCATTCTCCACATAGTTTAAGCCCATTACTGCGGGTCCTATCATCTTCTGGCCAACTGCAGCTCTTTGGATAAGCTGTTCTGAGTCAAAGCCTTGTATCTGAGGAAGGGAGTTATGTCTCTTGAAAGCCCACCATGTCCTGATGGCCTCAAATGTGGCTGTTCCTCTATCCAGGCTATGCTTTGTGGGTTTTGAGACTGGCAGCTTGCCAAATGGTTGACACCAGGGGTAGTCAAACTGCGGCCCTCCAGATGTTCATGGACTACAATTCCCATGAGCCCCCTGCCAGCAAACGCTGGCAGGGGGCTCCTGGGAATTGTAGTCCATGAACATCTGGAGGGCCGCGGTTTGACTACCCCTGGTTGACACAATCAAAGCCCAGGTCTTTTCAAGCAAACTGCAGAATCTGAACGCTCGGTCAAACCATGCTGACAGCTTTGCTTAGCGTGGGGCAGGTGGGCTTTGGATGCAACATGGACCCTTGCATTTATTTGAGAGTGTGTACGCTGCCTGTCCGGAGACTTGCTCAAGGAAGCTCACAAAGGGAAAACAGTACCATAAAACTATAACAGTACTGGTGTAGTTTTAGGCCAGTACTTCTCTACCTTTTTGAGCCTACAGGGACTATTGGAACTCTAACACAGTGAGGGAGGCACAGCTATACAATAGCTGCTGCAGGAGGCAGAGCCAGCCACAAAATGGCTGCCCAAAGAGGTGGAGTCAGCCATAAAAATTAGATAATGTGTGACTCTGACATATTTTAAAAATATTTTCTTGTTTACATACAGCCGTGCACTGCAGATCCTTGTGCTGTGGTGGTGATTGCTATTGAAATAAAATGTTTAAAATATGCACCACCAATCCAAAATTCTGCTAAGCAAAATTCCCACCCATTTTCCAAGACCCTCAAAGGACACCAAAATGGTGCTTGCAGGCACCCTGTCATTCCGGGGCATTGTGTTGGGGACCCCTACTCTTAATCCAGGACTGGCCAAACTGTGGCTCTACAGTTAGCCATGGACTATGATTCCCATAAGCCCCCGCCATCATGCTTGTAGGGACTCATGGGAGTTTTAGTCCATGGACATCTGGAGAGCAGCAGTTTGGCCAGCCCTGCCTCAGTCTAAGGCCGTTCTGAATTCATCTTCTTCAACCTTCTTCTCAGTGCAAGAAATCCAGAGTTCAGAGTATTGTCCAGAAATTGCTACCTAGCCTCGAATTGAGTATGCCCAGTGGGGAGAAGAGCCTTCTCATCCTGCTGCTATTTGGCTGTGTTGGACAGCTGTTACCCTTTGATAGATTCTTCTAATGGTCATTCAAAATGGACCCTCCTCTAATTTAAGTCTTCTAGGCCAGCGTTAGAATCATAGAGTTGGAAGGGGGCATACAGGCCATCTAGTCCAACCCCCTGCTCAACGCAGGATCAGCCCTAAGCATTCTAAAGCATCCAAGAAAAGTGTGTATCCAACCTTTGCTTGAAGACTTCCAGTGAGGGGGAGCTCATCACCTCCTTAGGCAGCCTATTCCACTGCTGAACTACTCTGACCGTGAAATTTTTTTCCCTGATATCTAGCCTATATTGTTGTACTTGAAGTTTAAACCCATTACTGCGCGTCCTTTCCTCTGCAGCCAACGGAAACAGCATCCTGCCCTCTTCCAAATGACAACATTTCAAATACTTAAAGAGGGCTATCATGTCCCCTCTCAACCTCCTTTTCTCCAGGCTGAACATTCCCCAGTCCCTCAACCTATCTTCATAGGGCTTGGTCCCTTGGCCCCAGATCATCCTCGTCACTCTCCTCTGTACCCTTTCAATTTCAAGTTCTGCAGCTTGTGGCTATGAAGCCAAATTAAGGTCAATATGGAACCAAATAAATGGCTTTAAAAAAAAAAAAACTCTCGGAAGTTAAGGTATATTGAAGGGGCAAATCACATGTTCAAACAACCAGCATATGAAAGGGCTGGCACTGAAAGATTTTAGTGGGGCTGAAAACTTCTGATACAACTACAAAACTGACCGTAGTTCCTTCAAGGGTCAGCGTTGTCTGCTCAGATGTGGCTGAGGGTCTCCGGCTGAGGATTGAACCTGGCACCTTCCGCATGCCAAGCAGGAGTTCTGTTGCTGAGCCAGGACCACTTCACTTAAATAATTTAAAGAAAGGGAATTGATAGTGCTGAACTGTTGGCCTGTGAGCCAAGCGCAAACCACACCCATTCATGTCAGGGCGTTAGAAGAACCCTGCAGACACTCCCAGACATATTTATTTACAAGCGACACCTTGTGTGTGCTCTCCTTGATAAGTCTTTCAACCATCAGACTTCAGAAGCTGGGGTTTTGTACCCCACTTTTTACTACCAGAAGGAGTCTCAGTGGCTTACAATTACCTACTTTTCCTCTCCCCACAACAGTCACCTTATGTAGGAGATGAGGCTGAGAGAGCTCTGAGAGAACTGTGACTGGCCCAAGGTCACCCAATGGGCTGCATGAGGAAGAATGGGGAATCCAACCCAGTTCTCCAGATTAGAGGCTGCAGCTTTTAACTACTATCCCAAGCTGGATGTCTACAGAAACTGAACTGTTGGCTAATAAGCCAAGCGTGAACCAGATAGGTTCATGTGAGTGAGTTTAAGGAATCACACAGAGTGCTCCCAGATATATAGATTTACAGTGAGTCCTTAATCTGCATGGTCATCATCAGTAATGTTGTATTGGTGAAATTACGAACGTGGGCTTCCTTCCACTGGCTCTCTGTTGATCTTTAGTTCTGCATTTTGATATAGATGATTAAAAAGTTGCTGAGCCCTGCTCCAGTCCTTGTCTTGCTCTCTGGAGCAGCAGCATATAAGTCCTTGCTTCTCTCCCCCCCCCCCCCCGACAGTCCCGTTTGCCTGTCTTCCTAAGACCTGTGTTCCATACTCTTGGCCATCTTTATTGCCTTCCTCTGAACCCATTCCAGTTGAGCTGTGGTGCACTAGTAACAACTTTAATCAATTAAAAATGGGTTTCTGAGAGCAACACAATAGTCTTTTTTTAATAGTTGGTTTTCATGGCTAACTATCGGTGTGTTTATGATTACGGTAAGGCAGTGTTTCACACCAGGATGAAATGCTTTAGTATTGATGTCATTGACAATACTCAGTGGAAGAATCCTCCCAGCAACTGAGTTCTGGGTGTATTTTTTCCCCTTGAATAACGGGGCCCCTAATTGCATTTCTTGTCTTCTCCTGGATAAAAAAACGTAGTGATTGCGATAACATTTCAAGTCACCTCATTGCCTCAAATGGTTGTATTTGTCCATGTCTCCTTTGTTCATGTGGCTGATCTCCAGGGAAAGGGAAAGGCAGAGGCCGGATCCGACCGGAAGATGAAGAAGAGATGGGGAATGCCCGGCCTTCAGCTCCAAGCACATTGTTTGATTTCCTGGAGTCCAAAATGGGCACTCTCACAGTAGAAGGTATGTAAATGCCTGGGGGACCAGCTTGGGTCTGAAAGCTGATTGGTTTTGTCAGGGAGCGGAAGGGATCTAGTCGATTAAGTCATCCAACTTTGGCAGCATTGTTATGGCCTGTGACGGACTGATCCTTGTATGTAAGCCTCGCCATGCATGCCGGTCCCAGACCTTGGTGCCAGCGGTCATAGCCTGGGGCTCATGATTTGGTCGACATTGTGAGACAGTACAAAGGAATGGCAACTTTGAATAGGGATAGTTTTGATCTGTATTGAACAGGCAACATGCAGAAAGAAGAAGTAAGAAAAGTGTAGGTGCAAAAGCCTTAAATACATTTGAGATTGGGGAATGTACTAAAAACAGTAAACTATACAAATTGGGGATTAAGCTGTCATTGAGCAATTTAAACCAATTCCTAGTGTCAGCTATCCTGCAGACTAGATCAGCCATTCTCAACCTTTCTTTGACCATGGCCCTTTTAGGAGCTCTTCTCAGGCTTCAGACCCTCCTGCAGTAGGCTGGCCACTTGCACAATGAGCTAGACTAACAGAGGCCTAAGCCAGCCTAGCTCAACTTTTTTACCATTGAGAAGACCCTGAAACATTCTTCTGGCTTCCAGAAACCCCAGAAGTAGCATGATGGTGCAGTGTATGGTTGGGAAGCAAAGCTGTGGACACACCCACCTGGGGCCCCTCTCCTTCCCACCCCCATATGTAGGGCCATCAAGACATCTGGGTTTCACAAAACCCTGATTGAGAAAGCCTGGCTTATGCAAGAGAGACATTCAACCAAGGGAAGCGCGTGCGTTCATATTTTTTCTTGAGTGCATTAAGGTTTCAGACAGTGGTCTTTTCACATCATTAGTAACTGGTCCTTTCAACTGGAGCTGTCAAAAATTGAACCTGGGAACTTTTGTATTACTCTGAGTGGGACCTTCTCTATAATTGCAATAATTCCCTGGCTTGGTAAAGTCCTTGCATTATAACTGAGCGCCTTCTGAGAGAGACTGGCCAAGTACCAGTGAGAGCAATGCAGAACCCAAATTGGGGGCTTGATCCAGACTATGCTGAGTACTTTTTCTGTGGAATAGAACATTTCTGTGGCTCCTCCCACTGCCACCTTCTGAGCACCCCAAAATGGTGGCCCTGGGTAACAGGGAACACTTAGGAATGGCATGAAAAGCAAATTGGGCTTGGAACAGGAGAAAGAAATTGGTGAAAAGTACCCCATCAGAAGAATTTGGTCTACATCCAGCTTCATATTCTGATCCATAACTTTGGTATTTGGTATAGCGACTTCTGCTGTGTGCTGGTTTTTATTGAATGTTTGTTATGCTTTTTCAGCAGAAAAGCATTTCATAAATTAAGGTGCTGGTACTGACCTTTTAAGGTCATACGCGGTCAGGGCTGAGCATTTCCGAGGGACTGCTTGACTGACTATGTCCCTCAAAGGACATTGTGATTGTCCAGCTTGAACAAATTAGCGAACCCTGGCCCAAAAGAAGTAGGTCTGGCCTCAACCAGGGCCAGGGCATTTTGGCCCTGGCCCCGGCCTGGTGGAATGAGCTCCTGGGGGAGCTGAGGGCCCTGATGGAACTGAGTGAGTTCTGCAGGGTCTGTAAGACAGAGCCGTTCTGCCAGGCATTTGGTGGTGGCCAATGAACATCTGGATGGCTTGGTTAACATCATCTGGGCTCCCTCTAGACAGATACTCCCCTCTGAAAATCGGGATGCTCGGAGGTTTGCCTACACAATTGGCATGATTGTTTTTATGGTGATTTTTAATTAATTGTTTTTATGTGTTATGTTTTATGTAACAACTAGATATTAAGCCCGCTGCACCCAAAATACAGCGGGCGCTAGCGGGGTGGATGGCTGGGCGGGAGGGAGGGAGGGAGAGAGAGAACGAACGAACGAACGAACGAACGAACCGAGACCTCTCGCACAGCCCGTGGCTCCTGATTAGCTACTTGGCCCCAGAGTGAGTGACACTTGGAGGGCCCGAGTTTTTATCACGGACTCGCCCCGCCCCTTTCTCCGCCCATACTGGCCTTACGGCTTTATTTCTACCACTCCACAGGAGAGGTTTACAGATGGTTAGGATGGTAAGGATAACAATGTTGGAAACCGCTGTGAGCTTGCATTGATAGCAGGTGTGGGGTATAAACTGAAAAATAAAATAAATAAAAAAATTATGTTAATAATTTTAAAAATCAAGAACAGATGTTTGTAGTGATTACTATTTCCATTTTCCTTCATGATCCGCAAGGCTACTTTATTTATGGATAACAGGGGTCCTCAATATTTTGCCCGCCATTGGCCTGGGGTTGGTGAACACTGCCACAAAATATCAGCCACAGGAAGTGGAGCGTGCCACGAATGGCTTTCCTTTAGTCACCCAGTGAAGATCCTTGTTCTGTGGTGGCAGTTGCAGTGAAATCCACATTTTAAATATTTAAATCTCCCTTGGGCTGTCAGGAGCTTTGCTAGATGAGAGCTGCACCTGGTTCCACCCACTTTTAAACAATGCTTGGCAGGCTCCCAGAAAAGGGTTGGTGGATTCTGTGGTATCCATGCCTCACATTGTAGACTTCAATCAACTGAGAATATTTCTGTGGTATCTCTTCTGGGTTCTACTTGGATCAGCGGGGACGCAATGATGCTTTACCAGGACAGATTGTCCTGCTTGGAATTAGAGAGCATGTGCAAGATGTTTATTGCATTCTGCATAAAATGGGACTTGTTATTGCATTTATGACCTGTTTGTGAATGTCTATATGAATATGAGATCCTAAATACATGGGAGTTTACCAGATTTCAAACTCTGAGACAGTGGGTAACAGTAAACGGTGGGATGAAACGGGGTAGACTCCTTGAGCTTCTTGGGAGTGGGGGAGAATATGTGTAGGTACTATAGTCCTTTACACTTCTTGTTTCTCATTGGGTGAGCTCTTAATAGTGCTTGAAGGAGTCTTATTGTTTTTAAGATAAGTGATCCCCTGTAAACATTCTTACAATGAATGGAAATGGGATTTGTAGGTAGGCATGCACTTTCCTATGGGTAGCAGCTGTTTTGTTCTCAGGTAGATAGTTGGACTGTTTATTGAATTGTATTGGAGGTGAGCACTGGAAATATGTAGTAGTCAGGGTCTCTTGATTCAGGTCAGCCTTTCAACTTTTTACCATTGAGTAACCCTTGAAAAATTCTTCAGGCTTTGAGGAACCCCCCAAGTGCCATAATCATGCGCAATATGGTTGGAAACATAGCTGTTATACACACCCATCAGGGGACCCCTTCCCTTCCCTTCCCACCCAATCCAGGCCTATCATGGGCCATTTTGGGAGGGGGCTGGGGCGGGTTGACCATATGTGGTCATATCACCTGATAAGTGTTTAACAAATAGTAATAAAGTGCTAAGGGCAAGTTGGGAGGAGAAAGAGGCGGGTGCTGTCTGAGATAAAAACTCAGAGGGGCGAATCAGGAGCCACGAAGAGGCTCCTGATTCGCCACTCCGAGTGGCACTCGGGGGCCAAGTGACCAATTGGGTCCCCATTGGTTATTTGGCCCATCTTCGGCTCTGCGCTCCGGCGAGGCACACGTCCTCGCCTCTGCGCTCCTGCTCCAACAAGGCCTTCGCCGGGGGGAAAGGAGCAGGGCTGCCACGTCGAAGACACAGCAGCCCTGCTTCTTTCCTCCCGCCGAGGCACCCAACTTGCCCGGGGTGCTGGAGGCGGCAGCCAATGACGCCGCCACCCGGGGAGGGGCACCTTGCACCCTTCCCAAGATGAACTCCACGCCCGGATGACCGAGGTAAGTGCCCGGCCACCGCAAACCAACCCCCCCACCTACCGCTGCAGTCTTCCGCCCCCCAACCCACCCCCCGCGCCGTGCCACCGAGACGCACCCACTCTGCCGCGGCCGCCCTGCTGCCCCACGCATGCAGCTACCTTCGCTGGAACGCCTGCCTGCCCGCCTGCCGCCGCCTTCTCCCGCCACCTCGCCCATCCGCTGCTCCGTTGGGGGCCGCGTCCAGCCTTCCAGGGCCGCCGCCCACACCTTCGACTGCGCCCTGCTGCGCATGTGTGCAGGGGGGGGCGCACTTCCTTCCGCGGGCTCCTGATCCCGCCCCTTTTTACAAATGGGCTTTCCCCCTAGTTTAAAAATAATTCCCACCCATTTGGGAAACCTTTCCAGGGCCATCAAGAAACCCCAGGGTTTTAAGAACTCCTTATTCAGGTGGTTTCTCAAACCAGAGTTACTAATTCAGATTTTGCATGTTTGATTCAGTCAGTTTTTTGATTCTGGAAAGTCAGTGGTCTTGTATAACGCCATTCCTACCTTGTCAGACTTTATAGCAGTGATTTTGGACTTGGAAATCTCTCAACCTCCAAATAAACATTGATTTTATTAGCCATCATGTTTCCAATCCGGTGAATTTTTGTGCCTTCCTTTAGAGGGGAAGGTCAGTTCAGCATGATGATTTCATGCTTCCAGATTTGTATCATCAGCCTAAATAAAAGGTTGACAGCTTAAAAGGGAAATGCTTGTCATCTTAAAACTGCCAGGTGGAAAACAAAAGCATTCTCATGTACCATTTCATGAAGAGTCAGAAACGTTTTCCAAACCATAATAGCTCAAGGGAGGGTTGACTGTGCAACCAAACAGGTCATCACTCAAAAAAACCAAATTACGTATTAATAGGAGGATGCCATCGAAAGCTAGGTTGACACCTTTTTCAGTTCTTGCTTTATGGAACGCATTTCATTGTGCTTAGAGTCAGTAACCTTATATATAGGAGAGAGCTGTGTTTAGTGTTCAAGAAAGCCAAGAAATCCCCAGTTCAATAGTCGTCTCCACCATCAGGTAGGGCAAGGGCAGCATCTTCGGTATAAATATTGATGTTTTTCAAGGGATTGTAGTCTCACAGTAATGCTTCTGTGCATATAATATTTTGAACTCGGCTATGTTTTCTTTTTGTCTCACTGGAACCATGTCTGGAGCTCTTACTTCCTGTCTGATCTTTTGCTATACAACTGTGGGGTTCTCCTTTTTGAGATTCTGCATTTCCGTGGAATGTCTAACCTTTTATGCAGAAGGAGACTGGGAATCTGACAACAATGTCTGGTGAAAACTCTACTCAGATTGGGTGGGCGGTTTGCAAAGATTTTTTTGAAGTTCCCTGTGGATAATCCTGAGTGTCTTGTCAACTCTGTGATGTTACCACAAAATCCTCTTTTTGTTTTGATTGATATTTCAACGTCTCAAGCAGCCCTCTGAACAGAGTTTGCATACCACCCAATTGACAAGTCACTTGATCACAGTTGAGCATTCATCAACTATTTCATGTCATTGAGGCCTAGTTGGCTCTTTCCTTTTTTTTAGTTACTGCGTTCTCTGTTCTTCTAGTGAAGGAGCTGCTTGTTCATGCGCACAGGATTCTGGGGCAGGCACAGTAACACAGCAACGCTACAGGCCGCCAGCTATATCAGCCGGCACATATTGTGTATGTAAAGTGTAGTCAAATTGCAGTGGCCCCATCAAAAGGCTCTCAAGGCAAGAGAGAAGCAGGGGTGGTTTGCCATTGCTTTCCTTGGAAGAATCTTCTTTGAAGGTCTCCCTTCCAAGTAGCCACCCTGCTTAGCTTCTGAGACAGCTTCTGTCAAGGTAGGGGCATACCATACTGCCTTTCTTCCCTGTATTGTCATTGGCAGAAAACTAATCTGATTTTTACCCTCTCATTCCCATCAGTAGGACTCATGTCTTTAAGGCTTCATTTTGGCTGGAGAGTCCTAGTAGGAGAAGTATCATCCAGAGCAGTGGTCCCCAACCTTTTTATCACTGGGGACCACTCAACACTTGACAATTTTACTGAGGCTTGGTGGGGGGGGGGTAGTTTACTCCTCTGCTCTCAACCACTGCCCTAACGCTCTCTGATCGCTTTGGTAATGTTTAAACATCCCTTCAAATAAGATACAGACACGCCACAACAATGAACATAAGGAACATTTTATTTTCATGGAAATTGTAACTCATGACAATGACAAGTCAATGGGAACCCTGAGCTTGTTTCTCTGCAACGAGATAGTCCCCTGTGCGCCTGCCAGATCGTGGATGAAGTAAAGGGCCGGGGGGGGGGGGGAGAAGGCATCCTTCGCAGCCCACCTCCAGTTAGTCAACGGACCACATGTGGTCCGCAGCCCACAGGTTGGGGATCACTAAACCAGAGAACTGGAATGATGGCTGATCTCAGTTGAGCTATACTTTTCTATTTGTAGGGACTAAAAGAGATGAAGCATCATATGTTCATGGCAGAATACTGAGTGGAAGCATGGTAGGAGATCAGGTGGCTTGTTAATGATGTGTTTCACCAACCAGTGTGATACCTGCTTTAAAGCATTTGTCTGAGGCAGCCACCCAGCAGGGACATGCCTGCATTAGTGGGGAACAGACTTTCAGTGATGCAGAGAAAAGGGATACTTAAGATGGTAACAACCTCGTGCCTTCCTAAAATGGGCTCGTTTTTACTGCTTGTGAGATGCCTGTTTACCGTGTGTGTGTGTGTGTGTGTGTGTGTGTGTGTGTGTGCAGGCAAGTCATTTCCTACATTAATTGCCTCCAAAATGTCCTAGCATCAACAGCCTTGCTCTGCTCTTGCAAACTGAGAGCTGTAACTATCTTTGTTGATTCATTTTATTACGTGGATCTTTCAAATAAATAGCATTGGAGAATATTTAAATACTTGTCGAGTTAGTGGTCAGTTCAGTGCATCATAGAATCATAGAATTGTAGAGTTGGAAGGGGCCATACAGGCCATCTAGTACACCCCCCTGCTCAACGCAGGATTAGCCCTAAGCATCCTAAAGCATCCAAGAAAAGTGTGTATCCAGCCTTTGCTTGAAGACTTCCAGTGAGGGGGAGCTCACCACCTCCTTAGGCAGCCTATTCCACTGCTGAACTACTCTGGCTGTGAAATTTTTTTTTCCTGGTATCTAGCCTATATCGTTGTACTTAAAGTTTAAACCCATTACTGCGCGTCCTTTCCTCTGCAGCCAATGGGAACAGCACCCTGCCCTCCTCCAAGTGACAACCTTTCAAATACTTAAAGAGGCTAAAATGTCCCCTCTCAACCTCCTTTTCTCCAGACTGAACATTCCCAAGTCCCTCAACCTATCCTCATAGGGCTTGGTTCCTTGGCCCCAGATAATCTTCGTCGCTCTCCTCTGTACCCTTTCAATTTTATCTACGTCCTTCTTGAAGTGAGGCCTCCAGAACTGCACACAGTACTCCAGGTGTGGTCTGACCAGTGCCGTATACAATGGGACTATGACATCTTGTGATTCTGATGTGATGCCCCTGTTGATACAGCCCAAAATGGCATTTGCCTTTTTTACCGCTGCATCACACTGCCTGCTCATGTTTAGTTTACAATCCACAAGTACCCCAAGGTCTTGTTCACACACAGTTACCTAGAAGAGTATCCCCCATCCAGTAGGCATGCTTTTCATTTTTCTGACCCAGATGCAGAACTTTACACTTATCTTTATTAAATTGCATCTTGTTCTCATTTGCCCATTTTTCCATTGTGTTCAGATCTCGTTAAACTCTGTTTCTATCTTCCAAGAGCCTCTTGTGGCGCAGAGTGGTAAGGCAGCCGTCTGAAAGCTTTGCCCATAAGGCTGGGAGTTCAATCCCAGCAGCCGGCTCAAGGTTGACTCAGCCTTCCATCCTTCCGAGGTCGGTAAAATGAGTACCCAGCTTGCTGGGGGGTAAACGGTCATGACTGGGGAAGGCACTGGCAAACCACCCCGTATTGAGTCTGCCATGAAAACGCTAGAGGGCGTCACCCCAAGGGTCAGACATGACTCGGTGCTTGCACAGGGGATACCTTTACCTTTACCTATCTTCCGGAGTATTTGCCAGTCCTCCCAATTTGGTGTCATCTGCAAATGAGTAGTCCCTCTACCCCTTCATCTAAATCATTAATAAATGTGTTAAAAAGTACCGGGCCGAGCCCCGACCCCTGAGGTACCCGACTACTCACCTCCCTCCAGTCTGATGAAACACCATTGACAACAACTCTTTGAGTGCGGTTCTCTAACCAATTCCCTATCCACTTAACTATCTGAAAATCCAGATTGCACTCCTTCAACTTATCCATCAGAACATCATGGGGAACCTTATCAAAAGCTTTACTAAAATCCAAGTAAACCACATCAACCAAATTTCCACGATCCAGCAAACTTGTTACTTGGTCAAAAAAGGAAACCAGGTTGGTCTGACAGGACCTGTTGGGGACAAATCCATGCTGACTTCCTTGGATCACCAAATTGTCCTCCAGATGTTTGCAGATCGCTCCCTTTAATATCTGCTCCATTATCTTCCCCACAACAGAGGTCAGACTCACTGGTCTGTAGTTTCCCGGGTCATCCTTCCTCCCTTTTTTGAAGATCGGAATAACATCCTTGCCTTGCTGAGCATCCTTGCTGAGCCTTTTATGAAGTGTATAACTTTGGTTTTAATTGTATCCCAGTTGTACCTGTGAAAATATTCCAGTTACTGCTCAATATGGAATCTGAGTCGTTTTTTAAACATCTGGTATAAACATATTTTGTACGGACAGTTGATTGCCTTCCTCGGTGGCTTGGATCTTTGCAAATGACAGTTTTGTACCAGTTGTGAACAGGGACACAACTTTAACCACTGCATGTTATTTCGAAGCCAGATGGACAACCTCATTCCGTTTTCCTAATTAAATGCCTCAAGTGCTTAAACTACCCTCGTTTGATACAAATTAGTTGTGCCGCTAATTGGCTCGTGTTTTTGTTTTGTTTTGTTTTGTTTTCTAGAACCGAAGTTGCAGACATCATTGCATCCGGGACAACACAGAGCAGCGAACACTGAGCAAAATGGCATTAGAAGTTACAACCATCAGAGACATGCTCCTCGCAATGACAGACAGCCAAGGAATGAGAAGCCCCCTCGTTTTCAGAGAGAGAGCCAGATTTTGAGGCACATTGGGGAAGGGAGTGGGATGTTGAGAGCCAAAGCTTCTGAAAGACAGAATTCCTTGTGCCCTGACCAGTGGACTGAAGACAGAAATAAGTGTGATGGGCTTTATCCTCGGAAGGATCTTGTGTACCCTACAGCCATCTACCCCGGTGACTTTCATTTCAAGCGGAGGGACAACCTGTTGCAAAACAGACAAGGAAAAACGGGGTCATTCATGGAAATGAAAGACAACTCCGATGTTCAAGAGGCAACTGAAAACAACAACCAGAAACCTGGAAGTCGGGAAAGTCAGATGCATCCGCCGGAGAGTTTCCATGATAGGAAAACTCTAATGCTAGCCAACGAAACTTTGGCCACCTTGAAAAATGAGCAGCACTTTGGTATGAATGTGGAGTATCAAAATCCTGTTAGAACTGATCGTTTTAGCTCTATCCCAAATGGCGATCTGGAACATTTTCAGAAAGGAAGGAGGGTTGGACCTATTAAATTACCTACACCCAATATGGCTACATCATTTGATGTAAAAATGTATTACGATGCTGGTCCTAAGAAGAGATCTGGGCCCATTAAGCCAGAAAAAATGTTGGAACCATGTAATTCGGGGGAGTATGGAAAAGGTTGGCAGCCAGGGGATGAATGCTTCGCCCTGTACTGGGAAGATAACAAGGTATGTCCTGTTCAAAACAAAAAGTAATATAGAGGATGGTTTATTTGGTGGATGAACTGTCGTTCAGTGTGGGTATTGGGAAAACTGACATTCTCTGACAAACGAATTGCTCCTCAGTTTGATGCTTCCATATCCTGCCTTGAAAGATTAGGAACTGGATGTGTCCATCTAACAAGTTTTTAATCTCTATAATGCTGCATGTCCAGGAATAGACCTTTTTAAAATGTAATTTGGCTGATTAGGTGTGTGTGTCAGGGGAGAGTTGCTAAATGGTTCAGTTGGTTAGCTCGGAGGAAAATGTGTAGCCACTTGGTCTCCTCTATAGACAGAACGAGGCTGCAAACATTTGAGCTGATCCTGTGTCATTCATTCAGTGGTGTAGTAGTTCGTGTTGGTTGAATGTGTGAGTAGCACAGGACTCTGCTGTGGAATTGCACTGGGCACCCGTTGGCCAGTAACACTTGCTTAACCTCATCTGACTTACAAGGTTATGAAAAGAGAGCAGAGGAGGGGAGACCCATATAAGCAACTTTGGCTTCCCGTTAGGGAGGAAAGGGAGTATAAATCCTTACCACAGTTCCTCTAAATATTAGCGAAACGGCAATATGGCCGGCGCTGTCCGGTACACAGGAACCTGTCTGGGACATAGCGACCTGCTGTCTGGCTGGTGGCTTCTGCCCACGGGGCCAATCCGGCCGCGCCCAGTGAAGCTGGGGGCAACCAGATTGGCCCGGCCCCTAGAACAACGGCCTCCATCACGCAGCCATGAGCCGCGCACCTAGCCTTGCCAGCAGACGCTCCCTCGCCACCGAGGTCACTGCTCCTGTGCTGCCGGGCCTTCCTCCACAGACCACTCTCTGCCTCAGCAGCTGCGTCAGCCGAAGAGCCTCCCCAGGGAGGGGCCGCCTGGCCAGCCTGCCCACCCACATGCTGCCTTGTCGCTGACTGCGCCGCAGCTCTGCCAACTGCCCGATGACCATGCCGCTACTCCTCTCCGAAGCCCTCCCCCACCATGCGCTGCATCACCCGCCAGCCATGCCAATGACAGCCCCTCCACGGAGACCGCCTGCCTGCACGGTACCTCATCGCCTGGGCCGCCCGCCCCCCCCCCAAACGGCCTTCCACATTGGCCTGCCTTGGTGCGAGCCTGCCCGCCACTGAGATTCACCCACCCAATATCGCGGCCAGCCAGTCGCTCCCCCATCTGCCCGACCGACTCTGTGCCACCAGTCCAGCACCGAGAACCACCTGCCCACCTTTGCGGCCAGCTAGTCACTCCCAGCACTGAGAACCACCTGCCCAGCTGCATCTGCACTGCCACCCCACCGCCGAGAACTACCTGCCCACCATCATGCCCAGCCAGTTGCCCCCCGGCTGTCTGCCTGCCTGGCCGCGTAATGGCTGGGTGGCTTTCGGCAGTGGCCGGGCGGAGTGGAGCTGGCCAGGTAGCTGGAGGCAGTCGGCCAGCTGCACGAGGCTCGCACCGTGGACGGCCCACATCCGAGGTCCTTTAGGGGAGGTGCGGTGGCCCCAGCGGCAGGCTACTGCCTGGCCGGGCAGCGGCCGACCCTCGCCAATCCAGGGACACCGTCAAGGGCCTGGATGCAATGGCCTTTCCTCCTAGAAACTGAATCAATATTATATTGACCTAAAAAACCACAACTGTGTATTTCAGTAGTGAAGGAAATGTGAGATGCTTGAGAGAACATGATCAAATCTCTTGAATCCATTTTCATCTGAAATACAGTAAAAGAAGAAGATGGTTCTTATATGCTGCTTTTCTCTACCCGAAGGAGTCTCAAAGCGGCCTACATTCGCCTTCCCATTCCTCTCCCCACAACAGAGACCCTGTGAGGGAGGGGAGGCTGAGAGAGCCCTGATAATACTGAAGAAGAAGAAGAGCTGGTTCTTATAGGCCGCTTTTCTCTACCTGAAGGAGTCTCCAAGCGCCTTACAGTCGCCTTCCCTTTCCTCCCCCCACAACAGACACCCTGTGAGGGAGGGGAGGCTGAGAGAGCCCTGAGATTCCTGTTTGGTCAGAACAGCACTATTAGGTTGGCTCAAGGTTGACTCAGCCTTTCATCCTTCCGAGATCGGTAAAATGAGGACCCAGCTTGCTGGGGGTTCAACAGTAATGACTGGGGACGGCACTGGCAAACCACACCGTATTGAGTCTGCCATGAAAACGCCAGAGGGCGTCACCCCAAGGGTCAGACATGACTCGGTGCTTGCACAGGGGATACCTTTACCTTTACCTTAGGCTCATGTCATTAAAAATGATTGCTGATGATTCTGTTGATAAAAACTTCTTTTGTAAATTGGATATAAGATATTTTAGAAGAGTACATGTTGGCTCCCTAACATGATCTGTTTATTTCCTCCTGGAGTGTGAGGAATCCTAATTCTGTTTCACAGTGCATGCATTCTGTGTCAGTAGCGTGGTGTTGTTTGCCTGCAGTTACGAGGCACAAACCCCTAAAAGGTATTGTTTCTTCCAGTTTTATCGGGCAAAAATTGAAGCTCTTCATTCCTCTGGGATGACCGCCGTTGTTAAGTTCTGTGATTACGGGAACTATGAAGAGGTGTTACTAAGCAACATCAGACCCATTCAAGCTGACACCTGGGTACGTGATAATAAATTGTATACAAAGAGATAAAGTACATAGTTCTTGCGAACAATGAAGCCATAAACAGATGACTGGTAATCCCGCAAAGGGTTCTGAAGTAAAAGCCTGAAGAAAAGAATTCTAGAACTGATTTAAGACCTTCTGAATCACATATCCATCTCTAACAATGCCTTAAAAGATGCACGGGGGTCTTACACTCATGTAATTTAAAAAAATGTACAATTGTTTGGGCACTATATCCCTGGGTTGTTAGCCAAGTAATGTTGATATGAGAAACTGATGGCATACTTTTTAAATTTACCCTGTTGTAGCAAATTAAGGATTCAAGTTGACTGCTTCCATATGGCTTTGTTTACATTTTAGAGTATAATGAATTCATAAGATTTAAATCCCAAAGGTTTTTTTTTAAATCTCTGTATGTACAGCTAAAAAATGTTTCTACAGTTGTTTTACCTGTGATTGCTTTAAAAATGCTATATTGCCTAGGTTTGAGAATAATCAAAGACCTAAAGTGCTTCATAGGAATATTTCATGGCAAAGCGCAGTGATCTGTTTGGGTCTAGAGCAGGGGTAGTCAACCTGTGGTCCTCCAGATGCTGGCAGGGGCTCACGGGAATTGTAGTCCCTGAACATCTGGAGGACCACAGGTTGACTACCCCTGCTCTAGAGAATGGCTGCAGAACAGGTTTTGTAATCAGCTTCATCAAACTTTCACTTGATTTTAATGGGGCCGTCTACAAAATCAGGTGTTTCATCTAGCCCTGTACTTAAGAGTGAACATTCTAATTGGCTTTTTTATCTTTTAACATTAACCTCAGAACTATTTTGCATGCCTCTTGACAGGGCAGTAGAAAAAAATGGTTTTTTTAATCTCTCATTTTTCTCTACTATTTTATGACTTATTACCACAGTCTGAGTAGCAATTACCAGAACCCCTGCTTATGTGCTTCTCTGTTATATATGGGGTCAAGAAGGCACATATCCTGTAGGTTTCTGTTCGTGTGAATGTACCCTGGTCCCAACATACTATGCTAGCTTGATCACAAAGCAGAAGAAAAAATTCTCCTGTCTATCCACTTGCTGGTTTAGGGGGATACACTTAATCTGGAGAACGACAAACACAGAATGACTGTAATAGAACTTTTTTTTGACACGGTTCCTAGTAGCAGTATGGAGACCCTGAATGTCATGAAATCAGAGAATTTGTGGAGGGAAATAATTAGCCCATCAGTCATGGTAATAGCAGGCGTACAGTAATAATGCACAAAACTAGAAGCCCCCCCCCTCTCCCAATACAATACATCACTAAAAGAGTGGGGGGCAGGGAGAGGCTAAAGAGGTTAGAGTAAGAAACTAAAAGCTCTTTGGGAAAATTTCAGAGTTTACGGATGGGCTAGGGGCGTATTATAATTATTTACCTCAGAGAGCTAGAATTTTCCATGGAATTTCCAACCAGCCTATATTTGCTTGTTGTGAATGAGGCCCCTTTATTTGAGAATGCTTATGTATCCCTACATCTCTTTTGGCAGGAATAATATTGCAGCAGGATCATTTTGTGCCTAAAAGGACCTTGATTAATGGTTGTGAAGGTCCGGATGAATTGCTCAAGGGCTAGGTAAACTGAGCAGTGTGTTTCCCTCTGAAAGCTCCTTTTGCTTCCATTGAGTGTGGTGATGAGATAATAGTGAATTATTCCTGACCTTGCCCCATCTCTGCTGGCTGTCAGCCTCTGTCCTGTGGGTGATCCAGAACCGTTTGTCTGGGCCTTGTTTCACAGGCGGAGAAGAAATCGTCTGGATAGCTTATCTTCCCAGGCGTGGGGCAAACAACATGAGAGGGGGAGTTTGTAGAGCAGGTACCTGTAGCCTTGCCTCCACCAGTGCATTTCAAATCAGCACCTGGTCATTCTAGAGCCCAGACTGATCTGGGGCTTGGCACAGGTCTCGCCACAGTGTTGCTTGAAGCCTCTCATGTGCTCCTCACTGTCAATAGAGGGGAATAGTGGTGCATGCTCCCAACTGGGCTTGAGGATGCAGCACATGCTCTCTGCAGCATCCAAGGATGCTGGAAACCACAAAAGGTTTTTGGTTATGATTTCCAGCAAATTTGATAGGGCTGTGAGTCAGCAGCATATGGCAATCAGGACCTCAGCTGGGAAGGATTCCTGGGCGTGCTGTGATGATGCTGATGTCTACAGTGCTGATGCCATTGCAGTTCTCCAGAGATGAAGGTCCCATGGCACTTCAGACACCATCAAGAATAGTTCCTTCCTTGCTCTCTGACTCACTCTCCCCCCCCCCATCTCTCTTTTCGATCGGGATGGGCTGCAGGAGTCCACCCAACAAGATGGTTCTTGTGGCCTTCTTATTTGGTATTGAGGCGCTGCCCGTTCTGATCAGTTCATCCACTTGCGGCCAAATTGGGACCTGTGGCCTCAGAACTCCCCTGCCCAGTGCCTCTTTGCTTGCATTCATGCTGTAGCTGCACCAGTCCTAGCCCATGTCCTTCCCTGCAACAGTGGACATGCCCACATGCATGTGCAGCAGATGGGACCTGGAAAAGCAGTTGCTGTGGATTATAGTAAGATGCCTGGAGTGGTGAAAAAGGCAGGCCAGTGAGGTGATGGTTATCAGCAGCCCTTCAGAAACAGCGGCATGGTCTCACGTGAGTTCCACTGGCCAATGGTGTGTCCTGGTGTTCACTGCCTGATGCTTAGGTTGTGGCTTCAAGAGGACCATCCCTCAGTGGCACAGCACACCATTAGCTAAACTCAAGAAAAACAGCAGCCAGAACCCAAAGTATAAAATGGCATGTTTAGGATTTTAGATCTTATACGAGTATATAAACTCTCCTTTCGTTATGTCTACAGTCTAATATGGAAGCAGTGATCAGTAGAAGAAGTGTCTTTTTCTTTCCTTGTATTTTTTTCCTGTTTTATCTGGAGACATGCAGTCGAAGTGGGCATCTTTGCATTTGCTTGGTTTTCCTGGGATTGAGTGATCTAGCTTTTGACAAAAATCAATGAAAGGCCTTAACTGTTTGGGAACTATACAGGTTATGATTGAAGGTTCTTCACTATGGCTTGTTTCTGGATGGCAAAATAGCATTCATTGATGAATACCAAAGCTTTTGGTAGGATCACAGTGACCTAGTTCTGCCACAGCCGGTGCTTTTCAGTACACGAAATAAAAGGGCTACATCTGTCATTAAGAAAAGCAATAGAGTAAGGTTTTCTGTTAGCCCTTGCTATGTAGGCACACTAATCTTCCAGAGGAAAATTAATTTCGATTTTATAATCTTGCACTTCCTACAGTTTACGGATTGTTTGACCTATATATATATCTGTAATCTACTGTTTTGCTAAATGTAGCGGTGATCACAAAATAAAGGTATATGATCAATGCAACAAACCAGACCCAAAATAAAATGCCATCTGAGAAAGAAAACTGCCCCCCTCTCTCCTTCAACATTTAAAATGGAAAAGCATGCACTGTTTAGAGATGTCCGATTAAATTAAGTCTGTTCTATAGAAATGTAAAATAAACACGCAATAATGAAACCTGAAGTGTTGGCCCATGTTTCTCAAATTTCAGGAAGTCGCTCTTTATAAAGGCTCCATAATAGCCATTGCCAGCACCTAGTTCCATTCTCACAACCTGCCTGTTTTTCTCCCCCAGTAATCTCTTGAGCATTTGGCTTCACTTCCAGAGGTCGGATTTCAGCATTGGATATGAAATCCAGTTTTACTTGAGTCTCGGATGGGTTCTGTTGGTGTTGCAGAAGTATTCCAGTGACACCAAAGGAAGAGTGCTACAGTAATAGGCACCATCGTTGCTTACCTCTTGCACTTCTTAACTGTTTGCATACTTCCTGGCGTTCCATGCACACCAGAGGGTCTTCTTCCCCTGACCTCAATTCAGTGGTTTCCAGTGTGCCCTTGAGCAAACAGAGGCTTTAGTGGAAGAGGAACCCTGCTCCATGGCAGGGACTGCCTAATGCACACAGAACTCATTCATAAGACTCCTGCCTCTGTCTTCACAGAATGCTTGTATGTTGGTACATCTGTTAAGGGACCGCCTTGCATTGCTTTGGGAGCATGCTCTATTAAGGGATTTGTTTGCATTAAGAGCATGATCTAAGCTAGAGGTCCCCAATCTTTTTGAGCCTGGGGGCACACTGAGAATTTTAAGAGAAGTGATTCGCGCAACACCAAAATGGCTTCTGTAGGAGGCAGATCCATATCTGAAATTGTTACTCTGGAGCAAATAGAATACCCTCCATCCTTACATCTTCTGGAAGGAAGGAAGGAAGGCTTGAAGGTGAAATTATCAACCAGTGGAAAACTCTTTTAATTTGAATGTGGGCAGCCACACTGCGCCTTACCGTGGCTCTACCACTTTCAGAAAAGTATGTCAGACACCAAGGGATGTATTGGTGGGCAGCATAGTACCATGGGCACTACATTAGGGAACCCTGCTGTAAGACATTCCCCAGTTTCTCGTCTAACATTACTGCTCTGCATCATTAGAACATTTCTTGGAGCACACTCATCACTTGGAGATTGCATACAATTAAAAATGTACCGCCCTGGTCTGAATTGCCCAGGCTAGTCCATTCTCATTGGATCTCAGAAGCTAAGGAGGATCAACCCTGGTTGTGGTTTGGATGGGAAACCACCAAGGAAGTCCATGGCCATGATGCAGAGGCAGGCAATGGCAAACCAATTCTAAACATCTCCTGCCTGGAAAACTCTACAGGCAGCCATAAATTGGCTGTGAATCTCAGATTTGGAAGGGGCCATCCAGGCTGTCTGCTCAATGCAGGATCAGCCTAAAGCATCCATGATAAGTAGCTGTCTGGCCACTGTTTGAAGACTTCCAGTGAGGGGGAGCTCTCCACCTTCTTACACAGCCAATTCCACTGCTGAACTATTCTGACTCTCCCCCCAATATCTAGCCAGTACGGTTCTACACATAGGTTAAACCCATTCTGCAGGTCCTGTCCTCTGCCACCTTCCTTTCAAATAAAAGAGGGGAAATGTCCTCTCAATCTCCTCCAGGCGGGATGTTCCCAAGTCTCAGCCTTTCTTCATAGAGCTTGGCCCACAGGCCCCGGATCATCCTCATCACTCCATGTCCATTTCTAAGTGAGGCCTCCAGAACTGTACACACTATCCCAGGTGCATTCTGACCAATGCACAGTACCCCAAAATCTTGGTCACACACACACACGCACTTCTACCCAGGAGTGTACCTCCCATCCAGCATGCATGCTTCTCATTTTTGTGACCTAGATGTAGAACTCTGCACTTCTCCTTATTGACTTGCATCTTGTTCTCATTTGCCCACTTTTCCAATGGGTTCAGATTTCATTGAACTCTTGTCTTCCAGGATTTGACATCCTCTCAATTTGATGTCATCTGCAAATTTAACAATGAGCCCCTCCACCCCTTCATCCAGATCCAGATCATTAATAAAAATGTTGGAAAGTACCGGACCCAGGGCTGAGCCCTGTGGCACCCCTTTTTATCTCCCTCCAATCTGATGAAACATCATTGACAACCACTGTTTAGGTGCGGTTCTCTAACCAGTTCCCTACGCACCGAACTACCTGAAAATCCAGTCTGCGGTCCTCAATTTAACCCTCAGAACATCACGGGAACCTTGTCAAAAGCCTTACTGAAATCCAGGCAAATAGCATCAGCTGAATTTCCACGATCTCGTAAGCCCGTCACTCAGTCAACGAAGGAAACTAGGTTGGTCTAGCAGGACCTGTTTACTTGACAGCATTTCCACCAACATGAAGGACATTTCAGTAAACACAAAACACAAAATAAAGTAGTCTTGTTGCAGTCCTGAAGTCTGTCCTCCAAACTGACACTGCCGCTTTTATAGTAACAGCAGAATATTAGCAGCCGCTGGTAAAGATCTAGGAGGAACTGTCCCAGGTGGTCCAAATAAGTCTCATAATGCTGAAAGTTCAAGATGAGTTGTATGGTGTGTATATAAATGAGTTCACTTGTCCATCTCATTTGGAGACTGAATGGGTAAGCAGACCTAGGCCAGGATGTATCTTTCAAGAGAGGCTTGGACATCTCTACTTCAGAGTGGTAAGTTGGGTTTTGCATCAGGTGTGGTTGGACAGAAAAGTGGCATGTCTGGATTATCCTTTGAAGAAGGGAAGAAAATGAAGATTGGTTTGCTTGTTTATTACACGGACAGATTGCCCTCACAGCTCATGGCGGTTTACAAGGAAGACGCGTAGTAAGGATACAGAGAAAATATCATGATTATAAACATGCAACATTTCTAATATTTCTAACTTATATGAACATAGCATTTCTAACAGAAGACTATTATAAACTGTATAACTGTGCAACTGTTAACTGCACAACTGCGATTTAACTCATTCTGCGGGCATTGCCAAATTGGGAGTCGCCCCATGCCTCTGCTGGGTGCCATTGGTGGTGGGAAGAGCCTTTGGGGGCTCTAGTTGGTGGATGGAAAGCTTGCTGGAAGAGCTCCCTTTTGCAGGCCCTGCCTAACTGTTTTAGCTCTGGCAGGGCCCTGATCTCTTCTGGGAGCTCCTTCCACCAGGCGGGGGCCAGGACAGAAAAAGCCTTGGTTCTGGTCAAGGCCAGGAATCACCAGCTTGTTGGAACTTGTAGAGTGTAGTGTTCTCTGGGGGCCTCCGATACTCAGGGCTTAGACTGCATGTGGCCTTGAAGGTGATTACCAAAACCTTAAGTCTGATACTCAACTGGTAACCAGTGCATCTGTTGGAAGCTTCCTATACTGTTACTGTATTTTAGGGTCAACGCTATGTCCTCATCTGCATATTAGATTTGCAGTGCTATTGTATGGGAATTTCCACACTTGTATATGTTGCCACTTGTACAATGTACACACATGTCTTATGTAACCAAAAAAGTAACAGGATGTTGTATCATTGTAGACTGCCATTTACATCTGTCCTTCATGAAGATTCCAACAACTGTTGCACACTGGTATAAGGGCAGCTCTGAGGTTGATAAGAAAAATATATTGGAACCACGATCAGCACATAAGCAAAGGAAAAGCAAGCAACCTGCTTGGGGGATGGAGTAATTCCAGAACAGGATTAAGACTTTGGAGGCCCCCAGTTCAAATCCCTGCATGCATAAATTGTCATCAAGTTGCAACTGACTTATAGGGACCCCACAGGGTTTTCAAAGCAAGCATCAAACAGAGCTGGCTTGACGTTGCCTGCCTCTGCGTAGGAGCTGCCTCCCATCCAAACACTCACCAAGACTGACCCTGCTTAGCTTCTGAGATCTGACCAGTAGACCAGCCTTGCCCAAGCAGATTACATCTGTGCTGTTACATAAACTGGATTACTGTGACCAGGACATTTTGTCTCAGCCTCACTAGTGGGCTGATGAGATGATAAAAGTGGTGGAAAAAACTATGCACACTTCCGAACTCCTGGACAGAAGCTTGTGGTAAAATTTTAAGTGATACTTAACTGTTCTTCTTGTCCGAACACCAAAAATGAGTCTTCAAAAATTCCAAGTATGAATTGTTTCCACTGTAGCTTTAACAGTGGGTTTTTGAAGCTGTCTCAAATTTGCTCCAGTTTGATTTCTAGAAAACTGACATTATGAATGTGAACTTTGTCAAATGTAGCAGGATGCCATACGTGTTCGGGTTTTAAAAAAAAAGGAACTATTACTACTTGTTATTATTTGGTGTAAGCAAGTGGATTAAATTTAGTATGGGCCATGCCAGTTAACGGACTGCTGATCTGACCAGGGTTGAATATTCCAAGAAGTCATCTCTAAGCAGTAGCCTGTCATTTTATTGGAATATGCTGTCCTCAGATAACAGTTACAGCCACGAGACCCCCTTAGTAACCTGCCCTGCAAGAGGATTTCGTGTTCATTTTCACCTTATTTAGAGAACTTAATGTCCTCTCCTTAGGAAGCTTCTGTCTTCTCTCCCACGAAAGGTTAAATAGTGTTGCTTCACAACCCAGCAATGAGTTGCAATTCGTAGAATTGCCTAGGTTGAGAATCAAGCATGGAGGAAACACACGCATATACATCCTAGCTGCCCTTCCTTCTAAGAGTTGCATGTTTCGAAGAATGTAACTCTGCTGTAGGACTGCACCGTAGAAGGAGTTGTGTCTCAGTGGTGACTCTTCTGCCGACAGGCTTATGCTAAAATTACAACATGAAAAAAGGAAGGTTCACAATGGAAAATCAACAGAAAAACACGGAACCTTTCCACGGCAATATACTTGTGATAACGTATATATTAAATTCCAATACAATTTCTTTTATATACAAGAAGAAACAACCATAACGGTTTGTAGACAATTTCCGTTTTCAGTTACTTCTTCCAGTGGTTGAGTCCTCCAGTATCAGTTTTTGACTAACGTTCCCCAGTACCTTTGAGCCAATGGCCTATTGATACTACAACTGTCATACAAGGAAAGGCAATAGGATTTTTCCACTTTGTCACAACAAAATTTGATTTTATGTGAATTGCTCCATTTCCCTGTTGTGCATATACTTTCCTCAGACAAGCATGTTTTGGGAGGAGAAGAAAAAAAAAGAACCCTTTGTTCTAGCAGACACATAACCTGTGACCCTGCCCTATCACGGCACCTTTGCATTTCTGTTTCCTCTTCTGCCCAGCAGTCTATCAAGAGCCAATCCTGCCGGATGTGTTTAAATGGTGACAGCCGATCCTTTGTGAATTTCAGAAAATGTTTTATGTTTTGTGTTTTTGAAAATGACAGGCATTTTTCTGAAAGCGGTGGAGGACAACAGGCTAAACAAATATAATAAGCAGTCTTCAATATATCTGTCTGAGCAGTGATGCTTGATGGGAGAATTGATACATTACGGGGAATGCCGCCATGTCCCTTCTTCATGTTGAGATGGCGGAGGGTACGTGAAGGGTCATCGGAGCAGAATAGTCCTAGAGCTGCCAGCTAGCTTGGAACTTGCCGGCTTTACTAGAATTTAATCCTCTGGACTGGCTGCCGGAGCTAGAGATCTGAAGACAGAAGTTATTCCCGGGGATTACCGGGAAGGGAACTTCCTGTATCGTGAGTGCCCCTGGATGAATCTTTTAGGATACTTTGCATAGTTCTGGTCACAGCATCTCAGAAAAGAAATAACATTGGAAGAGGTGCAGAAAAGATCTACGGAACTAGTTCAGTGGGAGGAACACCTTCAATATGAAGCATGGTTAAAGAGGTTGTGGCTCTTTAGCTTGGAGCAGTGGAGGCCAGACTGGGGCTCTCCAGATGTCCGTGGACTATGATTCCTATGTGCTGGCAGGAGTTTGTGGGAATTGTAGTCCATGGACATATGGAGAGCCACCACCCTTGGCTTGGAGAAATGATGACTGAGGGGTGGCATGATAAAGATTTACTAAATTATGCCTGAGAAGGTAGAGAAAGAAGGACTTTTCTCTCTTCTTCATAAGACAAGAATTCATGAGCCCTCGATATTAATAAGCAGTAAGCTTAGAACAGAGAAAAGGAAGTCCTTCATCCAAAGGGTAATCAACCCATGGAATTCACTGCTGTAGGACATGGTAGTATCTACAAGCATACAAGAGAGGATTAGATGAACATGTGGGGCAAGGTCCATGAGTAGCTGCTAGTGTGAAGGCACCAAATCCTCCATCGGCACTCAGGGGAGGAATAGCTTGCCAAGAAAGCGCACTCTTCTCTTGCGTTGCTTTTATTTTCTTTTTTAATAAAGTCGCAGTACAGAGGCTGAAAGGGTGAGAATTTTTGCTAGCTGCATGATAACTTTGCCCAGGAAGCAGGACTATTGTGGAATGCCCTGCATCTTCTATGATCAAATACTCCCCCTATAACCTGGCATAACCTGGCAATGATCTCGGAGAGACTGGACTCAAGTATCTTGGTCTGCTACCTGTCGTCCCCTCCCCTTCAGACTCAGTGTTCTATAGTGAAATATTATTTGGACAACATTTGCCTAGTGACTTGACCAGCAATTCCGCTCCCCACCTCCTGAACAGCTCGTTTTGGAGTGCTTGGGAGACAGAACTTGGGTCAGGAGGCAAAAGGTCAACCCAACTGCAGTGCTACCTGGTTCCTTCCTCCACACTCCCTCCAGTATTTGCATGTCTCCTTTTTCAGATCATAAACTACTGTGGATAGTTTTCTATTTTAGCAAGCTTTGGTGATACCGGGGCATTCTCATCTTATTAGATATATCATCCCCAACCTGGTATAATGAGTTCCCAGAAGAGCTGAGGGCCCTCTCTGGGTTCCACAGGGCCTGCAGGACAGAGCTCTTCTGGCAGACTTTTGGTTGAGGCTGGGCTGTATACCAGCTGTATACCAGCGGGTGAAAAGAATGGGTCCTTCCCCTGGGGGCCTACCATCACCTGAGGTTTACATCGGGTGGGCAGAGCCGGGGATAGAGGAATGGAAGGAAATGGGCCAATTGTGGATTATTGTGACCTCCATCTATCTTGTATTTGGTTTATGTGTTACACTGTGTTTTTATATATTGTATTTTATGGGGTTTATTATTTTATTATATTGTGAGCTGCCAAGAGCCAGCTTGTCTGGGAGTTGTGGGATACAAATTCAATGATAAATAAATAGATTTTAAAAAAGACTTGGGTATGCTTGGGTGCCAAGGTTAGCAGTGGAGGGCCATCAGTGCTATTCAGGTCGACAGCCTCTTGTCATTTCAGAAGGTAACCCTGTTGGTCGACAGGAGACCAGCTAGATTCGAGGCCAGGATCACCTTAGAAACCAAAAAGGTTTTCATGGGACAAGCTTCCGAGAGACAAGTCTGGGAAAGGGAGCTTTATGCCCTGAAAACCTCATGGGTCTACTGTGCCACTAAACTCAAATCTAGCTGTTCTACATCATCTTATGAGAAGTTAGAGTCCCTATAGCCTGGGTGATGTCATGTGCCTTTCAGAAGTGAGAAACGTCTTTACAGATTGGACTTTTAAGCAGAAGCCTATAGGGGCAGGTAGGAAAGCAGCAGTTTATTTATTTATACTTTGATTTACATACTGCGACTCATGTCTGTTGCTCTCTCATGGCGGTTTACAATATAAAACTAATACAATCACAATAAAACTCCATAAATCCCCCAATAAAATTGGGTTTTGGGGAACACATGCTTTCTGAAAGTAGAATGGCTCAGCACCTATTTTACATCTCTTTTTCCCACAGGTCAAAGGGTTTAGGCACATCTAGAGATGGCAGTAGCCAAGGGATAGTGTCTGGGTGGCAGGTTGACATGGACAGAGAGGTTGTCGAGAGGCATTTAGCTGCACTGGATGAGTTCACTTCCCCTGGGCCGGATGAAATCCACTCGAGAGTGCTCAAAGAACTTTCCGGAGAACTTGCAGAACCCTTATCCATCATCTTTGGGACCTCTTTAAGAACTGGAGATGTTCCGGAGGACTGGAAGAGAACAAACGTTATTCCAATCTTCAAAAAAGGGAGGAAACATGACCCGGGAAACTACAGACCAGTGAGTCTGACCTCTGTTGTGGGGAAGATAATGGAGCAGATATTAAAGGGAGCGATCTACAAACATCTGGAGGACAATTTGGTGATCCAAGGAAGTCAGCATGGATTTGTCTCCAGCAGGTCCTGTCAGACGAACCTGGTTTCCTTTTTTGACCAAGTAACAGGTTTGCTGGATCGTGAAAATAAGGTTGATGTGGTTTACTTGGATTTTAGTAAAGCTTTTGATAAGGTTCCCCATGATGTTCTGATGGATAAGTTGAAGGACTGCAATCTGGATTTTCAGATAGTTAAGTGGATAGGGAATTGGTTAGAGAACCACACTCAAAGAGTTGTTGTCAATGGTGTTTCATCAGACTGGAGAGAGGTGAGTAGCGGGGTACCTCAGGGCTCGGTGCTCGGCCCAGTACTTTTTAACATATTTATTAATGATCTAGATGAGGGGGTAGGACTACTCATCAGGTTTGCAGATGACACCAAATTGGGAGGACTGGCAAATACTCCAGAAGATAGAGACAGAGTTCAACGAGATCTGAACACAATGGAAAAATGGGCAAATGAGAACAAGACGCAATTTAATACTGATAAATGTAAAGTTCTGCATCTGGGTCAGAAAAATGAAAAGCATGCCTACTGGATGGGGGATACGCTTCTAGGTAACACTGTGTGAGAACGAGACCTTGGGGTACTTGTGGATTGTAAGCTAAACATGAGCAGGCAGTGTGATGCTGCGGTAAAAAAGGCAAATGCCATTTTGGGCTGTATCATCAGAGGCATCACATCAAAATCACATGGTCATAGTCCCATTGTATACGGCACTGGTCAGACTACACCTGGAGTACTGTGCGCAGTTCTGGAGGCCTCACTTCAAGAAGGACGTAGATAAAATTGAAAGGGTACAGAGGAGAGCGACGAGGATGATCTGGGGCCAAGGGACCAAGCCCTATGAAGATAGGTTGAGGGACTTGGGAATGTTCAGCCTGGAGAAAAGGAGGTTGAGAGGGGACATGATAGCCCTCTAAGTATTTGAAAGGTTGTCACTTGGAGGAGGGCAGGATGCTGTTCCTGTTGGCTGCAGAGGAAAGGACACGCAGTAATGGGTTTAAACTAGGCTGCCTAAGGAGGTGGTGAGCTCCCCCTCACTGGCAGTCTTAAAGCAAAGGTTGGATACACCCTTTTCTTGGATGCTTTAGGATGCTTTGGGCTGATCTTGTGTTGAGCAGGGGGTTGGACTAGATGGCCTGCATGGCCCCTTCCAACTCTATGGTTCTATGATAGAAGTCGTCCCCGTGAATGATGCACCTGGTAGCAAGCTCAGGTTATTGCTATGGAATTTGTGGATGCACCAGAGCTGTGTGGCTCAGCTAAACCTCAAGGGTGTCAGTTTAGCTAGAGCAGTTTCCCAACTTGTGTGTCTCAAAGCTTCTGAAAGTGGTTCCAAGGCCAGGCTTCCTCACTAGCTATCCCTGCCCTTTCTGTTGCTCTCTTTTATGTTTTGAAAACCAAGATCCGGCCCTGGAAGCAGCATCTTCTACAGCATATATGAGTTGATCTCAAGGCAAAACCTATAGGGATGATTAGGGAAGGGACTGAAAACACAAACACCAGTAAAACGTGGCCAGGGGGTCACTAGAGTGAGTTTCTTAGAATCTTCAGAGGGATTAGAGGAAGTTATGGAGAAGCAGGAATGGTGGTCAAAAGTTGAAGAAGAAGAATTGATTCTTTTCTCTACCCAAAGGAGGCTCAAAGCGGCTTAAAGTCGCCTTCCCTTTCCTCTCCCCACAACAGATATCCTGTGAGGTGGGTGAGGCTGAGAGAGCCCTGATATCACTGCTTTGTCAGTATCAGTGCTGTGGCAAGCCCAAGGTCACCCAGCTGGCTGCATGTGGGGTAGTGCAGAATCAAACCCGGCTCACCAGATTAGAAGTCTGCACTCCTAACCACTACACCAAACTGGTGTGTAATCCTCCATTTGCAAAGGCTGCATAAGTCTGAATGAAACTTGCTCCGTGTCCGTAGTGAGGGCCAGCTGTGATGTTTGTTGGTTTCTCAAACACACCTGGAAATTGAATATTGGACTAAACGTGTGCCATAGTTTGTAAGGTAAAGGTAAAGGTATCCCCCATGCAAGCACCGGGTCATGTCTGACCCTTGGGGTGACGCCCTCTAGCGTTTTCATGGCAGACTCAATACGGGGTGGTTTGCCAGTGCCTTCCCCAATCATTACCGTTTACCCCCCAGCAAGCAAGCTGGGTACTCATTTTACCGACCTCGGAAGGATGGAAGGCTGAGTCACCCTTGAGCCGGCTGCTGGGATTGAACTCCCAGCCTCATGGGCAGAGCTTCAGACAGCATGTTGGCTGCCATTCCACCCTGTGCCACAAGAAGTTTGTATAGCGTACCAAAAAGCCTTGGGTGTGTCCTGCATGGATCACAATACCAAGAAAATTCCAAGTTGGGGGTCACCATGCCAAACAACTTGGGGCTGCTGACCTGTAGCATCACACATGATTGTGTATTGATGCATCTAAAGCAGATTCTCATGAAAGGGTTGGAAAGTAGCATCAGGTGGTTGTGTCTGCTTTCAGAAAAGGGAATTGCAAGCACCTTCCACCACCAGCTCTGCTTCTTGCCCTTTTATATTTGGTATTTGAAACAGTGTGCATGCTGAGCTTGTGCCTGTAGATGATTTGTATATAAAAAATTATAATAAAGGAATATCAACGAAACATCAGTCTTGACCTTAACTTTTTTGGGGTTGTGTTATTTTACTGATTAACCATCGGTGTGCAGTCTAACAAGCTGACCACATTGCTTTCTACTATCTCAACATGCAAAATCGTTCCAAAATAGTTCATTTTTGTCTTACAGGTGAAAGATAATGTGTTGTGAACATTGGGGGTGGGGATCTGTCTTGGCTAGAGGGTCCCAGTTTTTATCCTAATGCAGACATGTTCTATGAAGAGGTTGAAGCCAGCAATAGTCTATCATAGCGATCCCCAACCTGTGGGCCATGGACCACATGTGGTCCCTCGACTAATTGGAGGTGGGCCCCGAAGGACGCCTTCTTCCCCCCCCCCCGGCCCTTTACTTCATCCCCCCCCCCAGCCCTTTACAACACACTTCATTGTTGTGGCATGTCTGTATCTTATTTTGAAGGGATGTTTAAACATTACCATAGCGATCAGAGAGCGCCAGGGCAGTGGTTGAGAGTAGAGGAGTAAACTACCCCCCCCCACCGGGCCTCAGTAAAAGGCGTTGAGTGGTCCCCGGTGATAAAAAGGTTGGGGACCACTGGTCTATCAAACAAGTTCTGGTGGGTCACTGTGTTCATAGGAAACAACAGAACAAAGTTTGTCCAGTGGTACCTTTAAGACCAACCAAGTTTCATGATGGGTATGAGCTTTCTGTTGACGTGTGCATGCACACCAAAGCTTATACCCAGAATTAAACTTGGTTGGTCTGGAAGGTGCTGACGGACTTGAACTTTGTTCTGTCTAACAAAATGAGACCGTTGATTTGATTGTTTCGAAATCTGTTGGATGCCCCTTGGCATAATTCTATCTTTCTCAGGGTAGTCTTAAATCTTCAGCAACTCCTGTAAAGAAATCTACACACTTACATGTTAATTCTCAAGGCACTGGTAAATAACTATGATGTTCTAGAATGCAATTTTAAAAGTTTACCAAATGGTTTGGATCCACAGGTGTGTTTCCACGGATTGAAGGATTTCCATTCACTGTGACTTCCACCCCCTCTCTAAGTGGAGTTGAAAAAGTCATATTCTGCATGTGGAAATCCTTCCATCCACAGAAGTGCTTTGATGGATCTGAGCCCAGAGAATTACTAACAACTTACTGTTCAGGCCTAAAAGAATTGGTAGAAGTGGTGTCTTGGGTGGCCAGTGCTAAGAGACTGCCATTGAAAGGGGTTGTGCTCCTATGCCACTGTTAGTGTGAAACTATACGTGCACCATTCTTCATAGAGTTAGTTAAACGTTGATTCAAGCATGCACACGCCAAGGGTTTTGGTGGCCGTGGTAAAGAGTGAGGGAATGTGCATTCCCTGGGTGCGTGCCCTTAAAAGTTTCATACAACCTAATTTTTCTGCCACGTAGAATATTTTGAATGCCTGATAATCAAGCTGCCTTGGCACGAAGACATGTTTATATGCCACAGTGTGTGTGTGCCCAAGAATTTGACCACCAAGGAAGTCTATAGAGGCCAAACTCCATTTGTTTCTGTTTTAATGTAGTTTAAGGTTATCAACCTAGAGAAGAACAGTTTTTTGTGAAACCCTGAGGTTTCTTGATGGCCCTGGAAGGAAACCCTGAGGTTTCCCAAATGGGCAGGAGTTAATTAATTTAATGTATTTTAAAAATGTGTTAAATATATATCGGGTGATATACCCATATATGGTTATGTCACCCCCCCCCCCCATGGCCAATGATGGTCCTGGAGGGGGTGGGAGAGCCAGTTTGGTGTAGTGGTTAGGAATGCGGACTTCTAATCAGGCGAGCTGGGTTTGATTCTGCGCTCCCCCACATGCAACCAGCTGGGTGACCTTGGGCTAGTCACAGCCCTGATAAAGCTGTTCTGACCGAGCAGTGATATCAGGGCTCTCTCAGCCTCACCCACCCCACAGAGTGTCTGTTGTGGAGTGAGGAATGGGAAGGCGACTGTAAGCCACTTTGAACATCCTTTGGGTAGAGAAAAGCGGCATATACGAACCAACTCTTCTTCTTCTGGGAAGGGGAAGGGGGCCTGTGTGGGCACAAGCACAGTTATGCACATCAGCTGGATCGAGGTGAGCCGGCTCTGCTGCTTCTGTTAGATCTGTCAACCACATTTGATCCTGTCGACCATGAGCTGCTAGCCCACCGCCTTGCCAGGATGAGGATAGGGGGCACAGCTTTAAGCTGGATACGCTCCTTTCTCCATAACCGGAGCCAGAGGGTGGCTGTGGGGAAAAAGTTAACGCGCATCTGTTCTCCGGACCACCTAGCCACAGTGATCCATGCGACGGTCACCTCCAGGCTAGATTTCTGTAACTCGTTCTACATGGGCCTGCCCTTTTCCCTGACCCAGAAATTGCATCTGGTACAAAATGCAGCTGCGAGGGTCCTCACAGGAACATCTTGGAGGGCCCATATCCAGCCTATGCTGAGGCAGCAGCATTGGTTGCCAGTTGCAGTCTGGATCAAGTTCAAGGTTTTGGTTTTGACCTTCAAGGCCCTTGGTGGTCTGGGCCCCCACATATCTGAGGGACTGCCTGTCACCCTGTGCCCCCCGCAGGGCTTTACGCTCTGCGGGTATTGAAGGTGATTCCTGGCCCTAGAGAGGCACACCTGGCCAGGGCCAGGGCTTTTTCGGTCCTGGCCCCAACCTGGTGGAATGAGCTCCTGGGTGAGCTGTGGGCCCTGTGGGAGCTTTCTGTTTTCTGCAGGGCCTGCAAAACAGAGCTCTTCTGCCAGATCTATGGTTGAGGCCAGGGCAATGAGGAAGATTGTGCCTCCCCCCTCCCCAGGGCTAGTGCTAGCACCTGGGTTGTTATTAGCTAGAGCTTCCCTCCCCTATAGTGGGTTATTAGATTGCTTGGCGGGGGATCGTTGTTTTATTATTGTTGTTGTTGTTATTGTTGTTGTTATTGTTCAATTTATTTCCCGCCACTCCCTACAGGCTCGTGGCGGGTAACAATAGCTTTATTTGCTATGCTTTATTTTCTATGCTTGGGAGGCTAGCGATAGCTTTATTTGCTATGCTTTCACCATGTTTATTGTATTTGGAATGTCATTTTAATGGGGTTTTATTGAGGACTTTGTGACCCACCATGAGCCACTGGAATAGGAGTGGCAGGATAGAAATCACATAATAAATAAATAAATAAATAAGCAAGCTTCCTAACCATATTCTGCATGATCACACCACTTCTGGGGTTTCTAGAAGCTTGAAGAATGTTTCAGGAGTTTCTTAATGGTAAAAAAGTTGAGACGTCTGATCTAGAGATACTGCAACGTTGGTTCTATTTTACTGGATCAAGCCTGTTATCCTATTGAATTGTATTATCCTATTGAATTGTGTCATGTTATGTAGATTCAGGACTTCTCTGTTCAAATATTCGCCACTACAAGAGTGGAAGGCGGCAATGATTTTAAAGCAGAGTTTTAGTGCACTTTGTAATAGATACATATATTTTGTTTAATTTATTTCTCATAATTTTCTCTCTCCCAGACTTTTGGGTATCTAACTTGAGTGGATTACGCACATTGCCAGTGCATGTGTTCCAATGCCAATATGAAGTGAAAACCATATATGCACCGTTCGTCATAAAAATGGAAGTTGGTGTTTAGCTGACAAGTCCTATATTTTGATAAACTCATTTGGCGATTGTTTGGGTCGGCATTTGTGAACATACCTTCTTGATGCCCCATGACTTAATTATTGTTATTGTAACTCATTGTTGGCGGATAAATGAAGGCAGGGTATGTCCTCTTGAAAATAAGAGCCCTAATATTTCATGCTCTCATGAATTGGAGAAGTAGCATTCTAAGAGTGCTATTTAATTAAACGTGGTATCAGAAAGAGCATCATGTCATGAAAGCCACCTCGTCAGCATCATCCCTTGCTGAAAGTGCAAATCTAACTCACGACCCTTATCAATGCAGTATTTTTCTCAGCGGACTACACTGTCATCCTTTATTGGGTGCATTTGAAAAGATACTCAGGTCAAAAGGTCTTTTGGTCATTATAAACAGTATTTGCAGAATTGTATGGAGGAAGAGCCATACATTTTTCTGTGTAGCCTGAACCACTAATGAATGTTCCTGATGTCCACACTAAATCTTCTCAGTAGCAGTATGCAAACCTCTGGTTAACCCTTCTTGTTCAGTCTGGGAGGCTAGCTACTCCACCTGGGATCCTGATCTCTGTTCTCCTTGGCTTGTAGAAAAACCATCATATTGATCTCAGGAATGGCAGCTGCTGGCATGAATGATGACCCAAGATTAGGTGTTCTCGTAGGTCTTGAAACTGCGTATGGCTGTTTAATAGAAGTAAAAGTGATGGGCAGTGTTCTCTTGCTTGTTGACGCAGTCAGCCTTACTTTAACAATGTATGCACCACCAACCGTAGCTCTACTTCAATGGATATTAAAATCAGTTCATTGATAGAGCAATGAGATTAATTGCCATGTGTCAGGATCAGGCTGAGCCTAGCCTGCAGAGTCCGTGATAAAGACACATCCGAGATCCAACAGGCAGTTGTAAATCCAAAGAGAGAGTCCACAGAACACTAAAGCAAGCCAAGATCTTCCTAAGCAAAGATCTTGATAATAACAAAGAACAATAGGAAGACCAGGGCAGATATAGAGCCCATCACATAAGGGAGGGGGCACACAGGCATTTTGGCGGGAGAGCGAGAGGGCAGCAGAGGTGGGTTGATTCCCAGGCGATCAGATGGCCCGGAATCTTATCTAGGCAGTTGGCACATTGTTAAGACTTGAGTTATCTCCGCAAGGACACTTATAGTAAGATTGATACATCAGCAACGGAACCACTCCCTCTGGGAAACGGAAGGGAGGCTAGAAGCTAGCGGACATATTTATTGTTTTATGGCCTTGGCTTGGGCCGGCTGGTGAGAGACCAAAAGGTTTGTGAGAAAGCGAAACTTAGCTGGCATGAATCGGGGTTCATGACACCATGAGCTTTATACTACCTTGAGTTTTGCGTGCCGTGTTTAGTCAGATTGGGTGCAGATTTTGTTTCTCACTGATGTACTGATTCCCATTCAAGTAGACCAGACCCACACTGAAACTGCTGTCAGCAGAGAGCTTCCTCTTCAATCCATATGGTTCAGAGGGAAGATTTCAGTAGTATCACTCTCTGGTGAAGAACTGAAACCGCTGTAATCTGAAGTATCATAAACTCGAGGGTCCATGTGATGGACAGTTTCTCCAGTTTACATTTAGGCTGCTTTTAGGTAATAATTGATACCATAAAATGAAAATCTGGATTCTGTCTTAAGTGCTGTGGCGAGCTTTCATTTTCTCTGTATACTGTGCATTCAGTTGTTCAAAGAGACATTGAACGTACATGAGTCTTAACCACTGTGTTGGACAATGTTTAGGCTCAAGTGCTGAATCCCCCAAATAGTAACTCCTTGCTGAAGCTGCAGAGAGGAGACCATCTCCATGGGGTTTAGTAACAGGTGGGGAGCAGACAGTTTCCCTTGTTAGGGTCCCTTTTTTGACAGGTGAGATTGAGCCCCTCCTATTTTATGCTGTTTGGCAAGTACTGCATCATCTCATCCAAGATCTTCTATAAGCCCACTTTTGTGTCCGTTCAGATGAGGTGAAGGCCAGTTCCATTTAGAGTGAGCAGACGCACCCAGTAGAACTCTTCATTGTCATCCTTGATGGGTTTCCCAGAGTCCTACGAATCCTCTTTTTTGCTTTGATAATGTGGCCAAAAACGTAGCCCAAAAATTACCATATAACCAATGCCAGGTTTTTGGTAGCTTTAGCAATCCCACAAATTCTGTTTGAGTTATTTACGTTGATAAGAGATGGTAATACCCTCTCCCCTACTGCTGAGAGACAGAGGGTACTGTCGTATTTAAGTGCAGTTTAAACTTCAAAATGGATCAGCTTCTTTAGGCCATTTAGACTAACACACAAAGAGAGAGAAACATCCAGCATCAGTCCCCTTATGTCCCGTTTTTCTTATCCTCCTCTTCCCCCCATTGTCATTTTTCCTTCTTTTAATCCTTCTTATAGGAGACTGTGTTAAAATAAAAGGAAGGAAACAAATGGGAGGCCTAAAAAAATCAATTTTAAATTTAAATTCACATTCCTAGGTAATAGCTATTAGAATTGCATATGGAACACCTGGCGAAATAGCACGCTGGCTTTTTAGAAGGTATTAGAAGTCTAAAGAGCCTCTTGTGACGCAGAGTGGTAAGGCAGCAGACATACAGTCTGAAAGCTCTGCCCATGAGGCTGGGAGTTCAATCCCAGTAGCCGGCTCAAGGTTGACTCAGCCTTCCATCCTTCCGAGGTCGGTAAAATGAGTACCCAGCTTGCTGGGGGGTAAACGGTAATGACTGGGGAAGGCACTGGCAAACCACCCCGTATTGAGTCTGCCATGAAAACGCTAGAGGGCATCACCCCAAGGGTCAGACATGACCCGGTGCTTGCACAGGGGATACCTTTACCTTTACCTTTACTAGAAGTCTAAAGGTGACAAATCTTCTAGACACTTTCGGCTGTATCAAGTCCATTCTGCTCTGGACATTAAAAGAGATGTAAAGTTTTTTTTAAAAAATGACCCTTGCTATTTTGCATGTTAGTTTATCTCAGGTGGGGGCTCAAGGGAATTGTAGTTCATGGACATCTAGAGAGCCACATAGAAAGATCTATACTTTCTCTTATCATGTGTAGCTTCTCTGTATACAGGGTCTCCAATGTGGTACCCTTGGACAAAATGGCACCTGCTGTCACCTTTCCTGGGGCCCACCAAGCATTTTTAGAAAATGGGAAAGGCGAGGTGGGGCTTTATCCCAGGAAGGCTTCCTATTGGCCACGAGATTTGATTGGCTGGGCAGATTTTTATATGTGTTGCTTTGGAAGCAGTTGGCACCACAGCACAAGGCTGTGTGACTGAAGATAAGCTTGCCTGTCTGATTCTGCCTCCAGCGGCGTCCATTTTGTGGCCGTGCCCACTGTGCTGTGTCAGAATCCCAAAGGCCCCTGCAAGGCTGAAAAAGGTTGGGGACCCATGGCTTAATATAACAGTCGTGAAAAACGGAGACTGTGGTCCAGAGTATGCTAAATTGGACTGCCTGTCGTTACCACCTCTAGCAAGGACTCTCAGGGAATAGGGAAACTGGTACCTGACTCAACATGGCTCTTGTTTGATCTCCCCATAAGATGCCGCCCTGGCAGACTAGCCCATTTGTGACAAGAGGAAAATCGTCATATATCCACTGCTAGAATACATGCCCTTCCCTTTCATCATCCTTTGCCCATTTTTGTTCTTTTTGCTGTTCCTGTTATCATTGTGAGGGGTACTGTTTGGTGCTTACAAGGAATGCAAAACGATCTTGCCTGTCTGTTCGCGCGCTTGAAGTATGGTTTTGCTTGTAGTTAGATAACTTTGCATAGCTGTAAGATCCCTGTTTGGTGGGCAAACCTCTGGGAGGAGGGTGCGGGGGACATGGTGGGAAAATCCATGAGTTGTCTTCAACAACGTTCGCTCTCTGAGGTCAACTTCCTGTAGTGGCTCCCTCAAGGTTTCCAATAAAGCTATTTTATTCATCTCTCTGATGAGCTCTGAGTCTGCTTTGGTGTCTTCGGGGGTGCACGTCCTTAAGGTTTTCTAATTTAATTCTCATAGGACACTTGACCTCCTTCAATCGAAAGGCATTAGATGACCTAAAAGGACTTCTGGCACAGAAAAATCATGGCTCCTCAAATGCAAAAGGAAATTCAAGTCATGCACATTGGGTATTGGAATGCTAATATGATTGAATATGTTTACCAATGGGGGGGGATAAAATCAAAGGCATTTTTTGTGGCAGGGAGCATACGGAAGTGGCTCAGTTATATTCCTTTAAAGCACGGATACCTGCCCATTACTGAACAATGTCTCCACAGTTACAGCAGCTTCCTATGTAAAGTTTCTTTCTGCAGACATCTGGCATTTTGGTACCAATGTACGTCACATTGGTCAGGCTGCACCTGGAGTACTGCACACCATTCTGGAGGTGTCACTTCCAAAAGGGTGTGGACAGAATGAAGCAGGTGCAGAAGAGAGTGACGAGGTTCAGCTGGGTCCTGGGGACCAAGAGCCTTATGAGAAAAGGCTGAGGGACTTGGGAAGGTTCAGCCTGGAGAAGAGAGGGCGACTCTTGAAGTATTTGAAAAGCTATCACTTGTTGGCAGCAGAGGAGAGGACTCACAATAGTGGGTTTAAATTACATTCGTGTAGCTACCAGCTAGATATTAGATGTTTTTTTGTTTTTGATTTTTTACAGATTGGTTGGTCTGAAGCAGCAGAACAAATTTAGAGTCCAGTGGCAAATTTAGAGTCCAGTTTTACTTACAGTATGAGTTTTCATGTGCACACATGCTTCCTCAGATACAATCATGGAATAGAAGTAATCAGTTCAAAATTATAGGTGTGAGAATAAATTAACATGCAGCCTAATGAAAATGGTTAGCCCAGTCTCAAACACCTCCTCAGCTAATTTGAATATGGATACTGGTACCAGAGGGCACAACAAACCCAGATGTCAGCTTTGCTGTCACATACATCCAGACAACACAATCACTGGACCCAACAACATCAAGTCCACCATCAAAAGCTTATCTTCTAACATCAAGTCCACCATCAAAAGCTTATCCACATGCTTATCTTCCAACATGGTATATGCCATCACTGGCAGTCTTTAACCAAAGGTTGGATACATACTTTTCTTGGATGCTTAGGATGCTGATCCTGCGTTGAGCAGGGGGTTGGACTAGATGGCCTGTGTGGCCCCTTCCCACTCTATGATTATATGATTGTAAATGCAAACAATGCCCTTCTGTTCTCTACACAGGACAAACAGGACAAACACTCTGCCAAAGGATAAATGGACACAAATTTGACACCAAGAATCACAAGACTGATAAAACTGTGGGAGAACACTTCAACCTTCCAAGAGATTCAATAAATGACCTCAAAGTAGCTGTTTTATCACAAAGGAACTTCAATAACAGACTGGAAAAGGAGATGGCTGAAACTCAAGTTTTTACAATTAGAGCAGTGGTTCTCAACCTGGGGGGTCAAACAACCCTTTCACAGGGGTTATGGCAGGGCGAGCAGCTTGGCCGGTGGGGGGCACTGACATTGTTGCCGCTCCTCCTGCAGGCGACCGCTCCCGGCTGCCAGCCGCTCCAGCTGTGCCTCCCCCGCAACACAGTCTCCCACTAGGTGCTCCAGGTGGCGGTGCAGCTCGGCAGGACAAGAGGCAGAACTGAACTGAGAAACCCCAGGGAAAAACCCAGTTTATATACAGTCATGAATGATGGATCTTCACGCCATTGGTCAGTTTCGGTTTAATTTCTGTGAAAGAACACTTGCCTAATTTTATGGTTGAGGATTACTACAATGTGAAGAACTGTATTAAAGGGTCGCAGCATTAGGAAGATTGAGAACCGCTGCAATAAAGCAATGGAATCCCCAGGATTCAACAGGGACAATGGTTTCTGAACTCACTATATAGGCTAACGTACATTCTTAACAACCCCCCCAAACAAACCATTAGGAAAGCCTAATGTCCTCTGTATTTTAATTTTCTCTTAATTGGAATAATTGATTTGAACAAGTAGATTATAATGTAACTATGACTGGTATAATGCAGAGTTATTTCGAATAGTGTTATATTACACACACACACACACACACACACATATATATATACACATTACACACTATTCCAAACAACATTGAATATATATATTACCCCCCCCCCCAGGACAGAGACAGCCAAATGCTCTACTTTAAAGTGGATAGTGACCCTGGGGGGGGGGGGAGGCAGGCAGAAGACAAAAGGGCAAGATCTTAGCTAACTACTGTCAGCCATTGACTATCTATTTGCCCATTATTATCTTAATATATACATTTGTATATTTATTATGGCCAAATGTTTCTCATGCAATTTGATCGCAAGTGAATACAAACAAATCCAAGTAGCTGGTTTCCCCCTGTTCCTCTCTGGGACCTGCTAACCATTTTCATTATGCTGTATGATAATTTATTCTCACAATTTGCCTATAAGTATGAATGGATCACTGCCATCCAATGACATTGTTTCTGAGGAAGTGTGCAGGCACACAAAAACTCATCTTTAACCATTAAAGGTAAAGGTAAAGGTATCCCCTGTGCTAGCACCGAGTCATGTCTGACCCTTGGGGTGACGCCCTCTAGCGTTTTCATGGCAGACTCAATACAGGGTGGTTTTCCAGTGCCTTCCCCAGTCATGACCGTTTACCCCCAGCAAGCTGGGTACTCATTTTACCGACCTCGGAAGGATGGAAGGCTGAGTCAACTTTGAGCCAGCTGCTGGGATTGAACTCCCAGCCTCATGGGCAGACAGCTTCAGACAGCATTTCTGGTGCCATACCACCCTGCGCCACAAGAGGCTCTCTTTAACCATTAGCTACATCTAATATTTGTGTAAGGCCCTCCTGGGTAAGGCCTATCCGGGCCAGTCCAGCCCTCCGGTCCACGGGCCAATCACAGGGTGCACTCCCCCCCCCCCGTTGCTCCCTACCCTTGACTGCAGTAACCTCTTGATGGTTTAAGGCAGTGGTCCCTGACCCCCGGTTCGGGGACTAGTACCGGTCTGTGGACCAGTCGGTACCGGGCTGCGGCTCCTCCTCGTCCTCCTCCCTGGCTGCTGCCTCGGGGGCTGTCCTGCCACTCTGCCTCCGGCTCACCTTTGGTCCTCTCCAGCGGCTGCCATGGCTGGGGTTCCCCTTCAGCGTGGCACTGCTTAGCTGCTGCTGGCAGCATCCCCAGCGGGCGGCGGGAAGTCAGGGGCGCCAGCAGGAAAGCAAGTGGAGCAGGGGCTCAGGCAGTGGCGGTGTCCCTCAGCAAAAGATTACCCTCCCTGGGCCTCAGTAAAATTGTCAAGTGTTGACTGGTCCCCAGTGATAAAAAGGTTGGGGACTACTGGTTTAAGGGACTTTGGCATTCATTCATTTCCCGCCACATTCCTTTTCCTCTTGGCTTTAAAAAAAGCAAATGCACGAGACCTTTCTAAGATGGCTGCCTCATTCCAGTATTCCCATTACATAATGGCCCCCAGAGCATTATTAGTGCAGGTAGAGTTCCAAGCGAAATGTGTGGCTTACTGCTTGAAAAAGCCCCTCATGGGAAAATGGAGAAGTCCTGCCCCACTCCTAGCAATGTCAAGGCAGAGTTGTTCTTGGCTCAGTTAAAAGGTGGCAGTGGAAAGTGTTGCCCAGCCATAGCCAACTTATGGGGACCCCAGAAAGTTCTCAAGGCAAGCGACATTCAGAGGTGGTTTGCCTTTGCCTGCCTTTGTGTAGCAACTCTGGACTCTTCCAGTGGTCTCCCATCCAGGTACTAACCAGGGCCTGCCCTGCTTAGCTTCTGAGATCGGATCTGGCCAGCCTTGACCATCCGGGACAAGATAAGAGGTGAAATGGGTCTTCCTTCCACCAGAGAAAAGTGCTCTGCTAGTGTGACAGGTCATCGGATCAAGCCTGTGGATGGCAGCTTCTCACACGGCGAGGCCATGGCTCAGTCATGGAGCATTGATGGACTGATGGTCTGATTCAGCATGATTCAACTGGAGGTCCACATTAAGTCGAGTAAGAAGAAAAAATTATTGTCTTTAAAATCTTTAATATCATCAAAGATAACTGAGACAGTTATTATTACACAATTGAGGCACTCCAACAATGGTATTAGATATTGCCTAGGACAGCAGTCTCCAACCCCCAGTCCGGGGACCTGTACCGGTCCGTAGATCAGTCGGTACCGGCCCACAGCTCCTCCTCGTCCTCCTCCCTGGCTGTTGCCTCGGGGGCTGCCCTGCCACTCTGCCACTGGCTCACCAGTGGCCGCCATGGCTGGGGCTCCCCCTCGGCGTGGCACTGGGCAGCTGCTGATGGCAGCGCCCCCCAGCGGGCGGCAGGAAGTCAGGGGTGCCGGCAGGAAAGCAGGTGGAGCAGGGGCTCAGGTGGTGGTGGCGACGTCCCTCGGCAAAAGACTCCCCTCCCCCCCTCCCGGATCTCAGTAAAATTGTCAAGCGTTGTGATAAAAAGGTTGGGGACCACTGGCCTAGGATACTAGTCTTGGTTGTTTTTGAAGATTATAATTAAAGGTTTTGGACATTTGCAGACAAGAAACTTTTCTTCTTTGACCTCAGTTGAAATACATCAGTTCTTCTGAAACTTACAGGATTTATTGAACCACATCTTTATTTTTCTTGTTTGCACGTGTCCTCCCATGTATGTTTCTACTTTGCTATCCTGATTCAGAATAAGGGAACATCATGTACTCACTCCATTTCTATGCACCCACATATCTGTCTTTCTGGGTGCAGTATCCTGTACTTACTGTAAGAACAGTAGTCAGAAAGGCTCCCTCCTGGCATTTTGCAAACTCAGTAAAACAGGAAGGCATTTTTTATAAGGGAAATTGGAATTGTTCCAGGCAAATACATTATGTTTCTGTTGATGTAGTACCATGTGCTGCATGGTTTAGAACGTCACACTTAACACTTAACCTTTGTTCAGACAGCATTGTTTCAAATTCCTACAATCCTAGTCTGATCATGTTGCTTATCAGATGGATCCTTGTACTGATAATATCCATTTACATTTTGTAATCCTCCTTGAATCTCAATGAGAAAGGCTGATTATAAATATAATAAACTAGGGGCTAAGCCCATTGCATTCAGGAATACAACAGACGCTAAATTGGGGTGTGTGTGTGTGGAAGAACTCTGCAGACAGCCTCTCCCTCCCCCCAGCACCTGGAAAGGCTGCAGAGAACTCACTGGGAGGGGCACCTCCCATGTGGCAGGGATCTGCAGCCTCCAAGCCTCAGAAGGAAGTGGAAGGAGGAGGGGGTGGGGGACAAAAGGCTGGCCACTGGACAGACAGGCAAGCCGGGTTTGTTTGTTTGTTTGTTTGGTTTTAGATTTATATCCCACCTCTTACGATAGTGTCACCTTGAGGCGGTGACACAACATGCCTATAAAATCCTTAAGGTATGAGACACACTCCTCCTCCAAGGCCTTACCAGAAATATTAAATGGAATAGATAACATAAAAAATAAAATAAAAATCCAGGTAGTGTTTGTAGTAACTGCAAGAGAAATAAACAGCTGTGTGTATGTGTCTGTGTATCTATCTGTCTGTCTGTCTGTCCGTCCGTCCATCCATCCATCCATCCATCCTAGAATTAAAGCCTGTTGTAGCAGATACAACGGGTGTTAGCAGGGGGAGGGGGGGGAAATAGCAAAGAGAGAGGGAGGTAAAAAAGAAGAGAGTGATTAAGATAGAGAGAGCTTGGCAGTGGGAAGAGGAGGAGTTGTCCAGTCTGTAAGGGCATGGGGTTGAATGTGTGTGTTGTGTGGGAGGTTGTGGTGGCGTGGTGGCAAATGAGGGCATGGGTGTGGAGATATGGGTGTCAAGAACCTGTGGTGTGGAATGTTCGTTGAGTGTGGGAGAGGACTGACCTTTGGGAATTGTGGCATAGTGGTTACAGAGGAGCTTTCCAGAGCTTTCAAGCACCCAGCAGGCCTTAGTTGTCTTTAAACAGTTTAAAATCACCTTCCCTTCCTCTCCCCATAACAGACACCCTGTCAGGAAAGTGGGGCTGAGAGCTCTGAGAGAACTGGGATGGCCCACAGTCACCCAGCAGGCCTCTGTTGTCTCTAAGCAGTTTAAAATTGCCTTTTCTCCCTCTCCCCATAACAGACACCCTATGAGAGAAGTGGGGATGAGAGCTCTGAGAGAACTGGGATGGCCCACAGTCACCCAGCAGGCCTCAGTTGTCTCTAAGCAGTTTAAAATTGCTTTCCCTTCCTCTCCCCATGATAGGCACACTGTGAGGGAGGCGGGCCTTAGGGCCAGCCCAATCAGCGTGCGGCCAACTGCGCTGGCTACACCCTGATTGGCCCGTATTCCCTCACAGATGCCCGGGTCACGCTCCTCCCACAAGGCTGTTTCACAAATATATAGAGGAACCATGGATACAATATAGAAGAAGAAGAAGAAGAAGAAGAAGAGTTGGTTCTTATATGCCGCTTTTCCCTACCCGAAGGAGGCTCAAAGCGGCTTACAGTCACCTTCCCTTTCCTCTCCCCACAACAGACACCCTGTGAGCTGGGTGAGGCTGAGAGAGCCCTGAGATTACTGAAGAAGAAGAAGAGTTGGTTCTTATATGCCGCTTTTCCCTACCCGAAGGAGGCTCAAAGCGGCTTACAGTCACTTTCCCTTTCCTCTCCCCACAACAGACACCCTGTGGGGTGGGTGAGGCTGAGAGAGCCCTGATATCACTGCTCGGTCAGAACAGTTTTATCAGTGCTGTGGCGAGCCCAAGGTCACCCAGCTGGTTGCATGTGGGAGAGTGCAGAATCGAACCTGGCATGCCAGATTAGAAGTCCGCACTCCTAACCACTACACCAAACTGGCTATATATATATATATATCACAGAGCCTTCTGATTAATCTGAGGAATTAATCAATTTAGGGAGAACCCAGACAAAGATCTTCTGGACTTTCTTGGTCGTCTCCCATACAACGAGTTACCTTGGCTCGTTGGAATTTTCTCCCTCTGTATATGATGTCCTACTGGTGGGCTGTTTTATGCCCAGTAGTGGCTCTTATCCTAAAAGGCATTTTTTAAACTACCCACCATGGTTTTGCTCAATTTTTAATTTTGGTTATGCCAAAACGTTTACTGGATTTCTTTATTGAAATTGTTAAATGGAAAGTCAGCCTTTAAATGTGTATCTGTGTCCATTTCCGCTTTTTTGCCTCAAATAACTTTGGCTCCGTCACATTCAGCACAGTTCCTGAGTGGGCAGTGTTGGCCATCTACCCACAAAGAAGGTCTTCTCAATCGAGCATCCCCCAGCCGTGAGGAGCAAACTATAAACCCTTCAAGGAAACTCAGGCTTCTGTTCAAAATCTGTGGCCAGAATCACTGGTGGTCGGTCCTCCGCTGCTTCTTTCTAAGCCAAAACTTTCCACACGATTGTGGTTATCTTGATTTTTGGAAAACCTCGCATGTGAATTTGTGCCTTCTTTCTTGCATTTTTACTGAGAGCTTGTTTGAGCTAAATTGTGGTTTGTGCAGAACAACCTTTGCTTTGTGCATCTCCCCAGCAGTATATCCAGTTAAATCCTATTGTTTGCCTGCAGGAGGAAGAAGAAATAGCTTATGAACAAACTTTAGAGTTCCGTAGAGGCGGAGATGGGCAACCACGGCGGTCGATGCGGCCCACCCAACAGTTCTATCAGCCTCCAAGAGCTAGGAACTGACAGCAAGGAAGGTAAATGCTGCCGATAACCATGGAACATTTGGGTGGGGAAAGCAAGATCCATTTTTAATGAGGCAATTTAGGATGTAGTTTAGTAGAATGTACTTGGAATTCTCTTGTTTGGTACAGTTGCCTAGAAACATAGAACCTACCTGAGTTTTGGTCCCATTAATTTGCTAGCTGTATTATTTTTTTCTTAGAATGCTTTTTAATTGGGGTTAACCTTGACACGTATCCCAGAGTTTACTGAGGCACAGTGTCTGAATCAGAGCCGGGAAGACATCCTCACTTTCTGTCTAGCTTGTCACTCGCCTAGCCCAGATGACTGTATTGCCGGTTGGGGTGTCAGCTACAGGCTTTGGAAACAGCAGCAGTCAAAGCGGGAGGTGCTGGAAAAAAGCAGACAAGGATGAAAAAGAGAAGGATGAAGAATGTGAACTGGTTATAAATCATGGCAGAATTAAAGTAGAGGATGGGGGAGGCCCGGGGGCCTGGCAGCTGGCACTCTGAGCCTTCTCTTCCCGTGGGAGTTGCTGCTCGGACCCAAGCTCTCCGCTGACATGGTGAAGGCTAGGGTACCCGCGAGAAAGCAGGTGGCTTTTCCATATAGTTAGGGGACAGGAACTAAGAGGTTGCTAGTTCTTTCTCTTCTTAGTAACATGATGCTGAATATATATTCTAAATTTATACTCGACTCATAAACAGAAAAGTTATTGAAGGCAGCAGCATTCTGTGTTTTGTTTTTTAAAGACAACCCTGGTTATTTCTGCAGCAGTATCATCATTCTCATTCTCATGAATTCAGTCATTGACCAATAGATACAAAGAGCAAAAAAATAAAAAAAATAAATTACACAATAGTATTGAAATCAGGGGAATCCTCTTCATTAAAATGTTAGAAGCTTCCAAAACAGTAAATTACAGAGCCTCCCAAATTTTAAAATCTTCCAAAGACATGCCAAGAAAGGAGATGGAGTACGCTCTGTTACCGTGTCGGAACTGTCCACCTTCCATGTTCACCTTCACATCTTGTTGCCTTTGTTATTTCCCGTAGGCTCTTCATTGTGGCAAACGTTCTCCAGGTTCTGCTCAGTGGTCAAGATGCCTGGGTTTGTGCCTGAAGAAGTGGGACTTGATAAAGAAGGCTGGCACAAGGAAGGAGTATGAAATAAACCCACCAGAGACATTTTTTTTAAAGTTAGTTTGATGAAGTTTTTACATACAGAAGAAAACCATTGTTAATACTGCCATCAATAAAAGCCACCATGCTCTCCTGTGTCCTTGGTTTACCTTTTAGTACTTGGTAGCATCTTCCACTTTGCTTGTTGAACAGCCCAAGCTGATAAGATTTGAATGGAAAATATGATTGCACTCCTCCATTATCTCTGATATTAGTATGGGGCGGGATGGGGTATTTTCTCTTTGCCGCCATGTTGGTATTAATATTTTAATGGGGGTTTTAATGGGTTTTAATGGGGTTAAGATCATTGTCACCCGCCTCGAGCCTTCTGGAAGAGGCAGGAAATAAATCGAAATATAATAATAATAATAATAATAATAATAATAATAATAATAATAATAATAATAATAATAATGGCATTGATAAAAGACTTCATGTATAGAAAACAGAGGAAGGCTCAATAGCTTCTATTTTCCCTGTGGTGGCATGCTTTGAGAACAATACTAAGCTGGTCTACTCAGGGCTGTTTAGTGGGGGCTTACTCCCAAGAAAGGAGCATTATGATTGCAACCTGAGTCAATGCCACCTGCTCTCAAATAAGGTTGGACTTCCATGGACTTGGATTTGCAAGTCTGTCTTTCTAAAGTCTAATTAGATTAGGTCTTCCAGATTGCAGCTCCTAGGGACTGGTGAACCTTTGGAGTTGAAATTAGCTTAGTGAAGTGGTCGTATAAAGTTGTCCAAGAGTGCTCTGCCAGCCAACTACATTGGGTATTGTGCATTGTCATTTCATTTGGAGACACCCAAATGCATTAAGGTAGGAATGTGTGCTACTAGGCAATGCTGCTAGGAAAAGCAGAAAGCAGAACAAAAAGTGGAAGATCTGACAGGTGATAGATGGCCATACATATCAATTCAGACAGAACTGGTGATAACTTTACAGTCATAGAATTATAGAAGTGACCTCCTGGGTCATCTAGTCCGACCCCATGCACTGTGCAGGACACTCACAACCCTATTGCTCATGCACTGATCTACCTGAAAGAATTAGGATCCATACCACATTTTACCAACTTGTCAAGAAGAATATCATGTGGAACCTTATCAAAAGCTTTACTGAAATCCAGATAAAGTATGATTCAAATGAGTAGCCATGTTGGTCTGAAGTAGCACAATAAAATCAAAGCCCAGTAGCACCTTTAAGACAAACAAAAATGTATTCAAGGCATGAGCTTTCGAGTGACGAAGAGTGCTTGACATCCGTAGCTGGCAAAATTTTGGAACAAATTATCAAACAGTCAGTCCTTGAGCAGCTGGAACTGAGAGCTGTGATTTCTAAGACTCAGCACGGGTTTAGCAAGAACAAGTCATGTCAGACCAACCTCATCTTTTTTCGAGAAAGTGACTATCTTGCTGGATCAGGGGAATGCCGTGGACATAGTTTATCTGGATTTCAGTACAGCTTTCAATTTTTTAAATATACTTTGAATCTTTCAAATTCTTAATTTTGTTTAAATCTTGCTTTAACTAACAATTGCAGTATTTATATATTTTAGATGATGTACACTGCCCTGAGATGGCTTGATGGGTGGTATAGAAATAATAATAATAACAATAATAATCAAGGAAATCTTACTTTGCATGTAGTGACTAAGGCTGTTAATGACAGGATGTTTTGTGGGTGAAGGGGCATCATTTGTTCATTCGTTTGTTCGTTCGTTCGTTCATTGGGCTTTCTGAAGTCAGAAGTGAACTGGTGGCACATAAAATACATGCACTTCATATATTCTGAGACTTGAATCCTTAAAGCAGGCTTTCTCAACCAGAGTTTTGTGAAATCCTGGAGTTTCTTGACAGCCCTGTAAGGGTTTCCCAAATGGGTGGGTGTTAATTGATTTATTTATATCCTAGAGTTAAAGCCCATTGTATATTCTAGTTATTGGGGGCCACCACTCTTCACAACTACACAAATCTAACTTCCTAAAGACTTACACCATGGATGTTAAGTTCTTGAAGCATTGACAAATACAAGTCCGATTCAAGCAGCATAATCCAAGTTGATGAAATGGCATGATAACATAGTATTGGAAAAATATGTACATGTCGAAAAGGATGATGGGAAAAGAAAGCAAGAAAACACCCTATGAGGTCCATATAGGAAATATAGGCCACTGATCTACTGACTTCTTACAACCAATCATGACACTATTCTGGAAGATGAGCAAAAACCTATGTTGGACTCAGTCAGCCCTCAGGTGGCAGGACATATCAGGATTTTATTTAAGTATGTCATGTATGAATTGCATTGACACTAAATGTCGACCTTCCCTGCGATTGTGTGGGGAGATGGGCTGAAATAGAAATCTTGCTTTGGCATGCCATAATTGAGGCATTACAGTGCCTTGAGAATTACCAGTAAGTGCGACAGCATCAATCAAAAGGAAGATAGCTTTGTATTTTGAAAATGCTAAAATACAATGGGGTGCAAAGGGTGGGAAGAAATACGAGAGCTCGTAAAATTACGAGGTAATTTGAATGAATTGTCTGCTGCAGCTTCTTTTAGATACTGCCTCGGGCCACTTGTACAAATAGCATTTGACTGCATTTGTAGAATTTTAAGTCCCTGTTCTGAAGAAACAAAACTACGGCAATCACACTTTAAATTATACTCCTTTTTGCAATGTACAACAAAGGCTGGGATGTACACATCACATTTTACTTGTATTTCATTCCTTTCTCAGCAAGAAAAATTTTCTTCAGGAATCCATATTTTATCTTTGAAGTCCCCTGGTAAATATGGACCGGAACCATTTTTTCTTTATAATCAAAAGCTTATTCTTAATCAGAAGTTGCTCTTAATTTACTGTTAGAAGAGATAAGCATCTTTGCCAACAGGAATTTATATTTATTTATTTATTTATTACATTTTTATACCACCCACCCTTCCGGCATAGATTCATAAGTTCCATTATAATGTGAGGTACAAGTCTCCAGAAAATAAAGAAATTGAACTCAATAACTTGTATCAACATTATAACATTTAAACTGTTAACCATCTGTAACCGCTCCCGCAATATTAAATAAAAGGGTAAGGGCAATGTGGGAGGAGAAAGGGCGGGCTCTGTCCAGGATAAAAACTCAGAGGGCCCAATCAAGAGCCACTTCGTGGCTCCTGATTGGGCCCTCTGAGTGTCCATCCAGGGCCAAGCATCCAATAGGGAGCGAGGGAACGCCTGGCCCCAGCAGATGGCTCTTTGCGGTGGCGGGGGGCAGTGCAGCCCCCCTGGCCAAAAGCCCTCTGCCAGCCCTCCCCCCACTCCCCCTCCCAATTCACACCCTTCAAATACCCCCCTCCTTTCCCCCCACTCTCTCCCAAGTTCACCTACCTCCCTGGCTTCTTTCTCCTTTGCTTCTTCTATTTCTCGATCTCTCCCCCCCCCCAACTACCCCTCCCAATTTGCATCCCCCTCGCGACTCCCCGCCCACGGAACCTTAAAATACCCCCTCCTTTTCCCTCACTCCCCTCCAAGTCTACTTCCCTGCCTGCCTGTCTTCCTACTCCCTTGCTTCCTCTATTTCTCTATCTCTTCCCCCCCAACTCCCCCTCCCAATTTGCTGGGAGAAGAAATACATTGTCAGGAGTTGGAAACGCTGACTGGATGAAACATATTTTAAAAAATCAAATTATGGACAGGAAGCTGTTAATCACTTTGGAAATATGTCTGCTTTAAAAGTCTTCCACTGTACAAACAGATAGATGTAATAAGGCGAAAGCTCTTGTGAACTAAAGCCCATTTACTCAGGTAATTTAGTGGTCACTCATCCCCAAAAGCTTTGTCGAATTATCACCACTGACTTTTATCATCTATGGCACTAGCTTGACAAATATTGTAAAACTAGTGAATAAGCCTGCTGCAGTCTTAATGCAGCGGGCGCTAGCGGGGCTTCAAAGTGAGCGGGGCCAGTGCGGCCGTGGGGTGGGGCGGAGGGGTGGCGCACAGCTTGTGCGGGCCCTGTGAGTCCGCGGGGCTGATGTGGGCATGGCGCGGCGCGGTTCGTCTCGTCAGCCCCGGCCGCTGCACGGGTGACCTGGGGCCGTGTAGAGGGTTCATAGAATCATAGAGTTGGAAGGGGCCATACAGGCCATCTAGTCCAACCCCCTGCTCAACGCAGGATCAGCCCAAAGCATCCTAAAGCATCCAAAAAAAGTGTGTATCCAACCTTTGCTTGAAGACTGCCAGTAGGGGGAGCTCACCACCTCCTTAGGCAGCCTATTCCACTGCTGAACTACTCTGACTGTGAAAAACCTTTTCCTGATATCTAGCCTATATCGTTGTACTTGAAGTTTAAACCCATTACTGCGTGTCCTCTCCTCTGCAGCCAGCAGAAACAGCATCCTGCCCTCCTCCAAGTGACAACCTTTCAAATACTTAAAGAGGGCTATCATGTCCCCTCTCAACCTCCTTTTCTCCAGGCTGAACATTCCCAAGTCCCTCAACCTATCTTCATAGGGCTTGGTCCCTTGGCCCCAGATCATCTTCGTCGCTCTCCTCTGTACCCTTTCAATTTTATCTCCGTCCTTCTTGAAGTGAGGCCTCCAGAACTGCACACAGTACTCCAGGTGTGGTCTGACCAGTGCCGTATACAATGGGACTATGACATCTTGTGATTTTAATGTGATGCCTCTGTTGATACAGCCTAAAATGGCATTTGCCTTTTTTACCGCTGCATCACACTGCCTGCTCATGTTTAGTTTACAATCCACAAGTACCCCAAGGTCTCGTTCACACACAGTGCTACCTAGAAGCATATTCCCCATCCAGTAGGCATGCTTTTCATTTTTCTGACCCAGATGCAGAACTTTACACTTATCTTTATTAAATTGCATCTTGTTCTCATTTGCCCATTTTTCCATTGTGTTCAGATCTCGTTGAACTCTGTCTCTATCTTCCGGAGTATTTGCCAGTCCTCCCAATTTGGTGTCATCTGCAAACTTGATGAGTAGTCCCTCCACCCCCTCATCTAGATCATTAATAAATATGTTAAAAAGTACCGGGCCGAGCACCGAACCCTGAGGTACCCCGCTACTCACCTCTCTCCAGTCTGATGAAACACCATTGACAACAACTCTTTGAGTGCGGTTCTCTAACCAATTCCCTATCCACCTAACGATCTGAAAATCCAGATTGCAGTCCTTCAACTTATCCATCAGAACATCATGGGGAACCTTGTCAAAAGCTTTACTAAAATCCAAGTAAATGACATCAACCAAATTTCCCCGATCCAGCAAACCTGTTACTTGGTCAAAAAAGGAAACTAGGTTGGTCTGGCAGGACCTGTTGGAGACAAATCCATGCTGACTTCCTTGGATCACCAAATTGTCCTCCAGATGTTTGCAGATCGCTCCCTTTAATATCTGCTCCATTATCTTCCCCACAACAGAGGTCAGACTCACTGGTCTGTAGTTTCCCGGGTCATCCTTCCTCCCTTTTTTGAAGATCGGAATAACGTTTGCTCTTTTCCAATCTCCCGAGACATCTCCAGTCCTTAAAGAGTTCCCGAAGATGATGGACAAGGGTTCTGTAAGTTCCCTGGCAAGTTCTTTGAGTACTCTCGGGTGCATTTCATCCGGACCAGGGGATTTGAACTCATCCAGTGCAGCTAAATGCCTCTCGACAACCTCTCTATCCATGTTAACCTGCCACCCAGACACTGTCCTTTGGCTACAGCCATCTCTAGATGTGCCTAAACACTTTGTCACGATGCGAGCGTGGCGAGTCAGCGACCTACCGTGGTGGAGGCAATGTGGGTGTGGCACGGCGCAGCTCAGCGCGGCTCAGTGGCCCCCCCGTGGCGCGGGCGAGCTGGGGCAGTGTGGAGCATTGTTGGCAGGCGGTGGCGTGGCGAGGGGGCGAGGCCGCAGCGTCGCAGCGAGGTGTTGACTTGCTGTGGCAGATGCAAGGCAAGCAATGGCGGCGGGCAGGCACAGGCGAGGAGGAAGGGGAACGGATCGGGAGGCGCTTTGCACCTGCCGATTGGGCCCCCCAATTGTCAGTCCAGTGGAAGGGTCCTATGGGCACCTTTCCTCATCACAGACAGGGCCCACCTTTGGTGCCCTTAACTAATTATTTAATCCACTCCACTAGGAGCGGTTAAAGATGAAAATAAAACACAACATTCTTTAATGAACAAGAATGTAAACCTCTGTTATATGGTCTTGGTATTTTAGGGTGGTGGTCCCCAACCGGGCAGCGAAGGCCCTGGCACTGGGCTGCGGCTCCCTGCCTCTGCAGGGCCGCGCTGGGCCATACATGCGCGTTTGCGCCATGCGTGGCCGCAAATGCGCATTCGCGGCTCTCCCGCACATGTGCGCATGCGCGGAGGGGGTCATGCATGCGCGTTTGCGCTATTGTACATGCACATGATGTAAATGTGCATGCGTGACCCGGCGATCGCCCTCCCTGCCGCCACTGGTCCGCAGCCTGGAAAAGGTTGTGGACCACTGTTTTAGGGGACCCTGTGTCATAATGTGATTCTCTCTTCACTTGTGATTCCAGCTGGGGCAGGTGTTCAAATTTCAGAAGGTTGTTTTTGTAAGTAACCTTAATCATCTCCATGTTTGCAAGTGAAAAAAAATTAGGTGCTCGCAGTAGCTTTCAAAACTGGACCCCCCACTTAGTTGTCTGCCTTCAAGGTCCCAGCTGAGCATCCAGATATGATGCGACTTCTCCATCCTCTGCTGTTGCGTGTTGTCATGCAGTCATGTCCTTCAGTAGTCTTGCTTCTGACTGATAATCATCTGACTCTTGCACTGGGCTTGGAAACCTTTGCAAATGATAATACAAACTCCAAAGGAAGCTCTTAGGAATCAGAGGAACAAGGTGCTTTGAAGTATACCTGGCAGTTTGTGTGATCCCAGCAGGTGTTCATTTCTTCTGGGAAGTGAGCCATGAAATACCCAAAGAGGTCAGGGAGAGAAGGAGATGTACCTTCTTCATTATATCTGGAAAACTGTACATGCACAGGAAAGCTGATACCTTGAATTACACTTTGTAGTCCCTTAAAAAAGGAAAAGACATTATATAATATGGCATACAGGGGGGAAAGGCATTACATGTTTCATTTACTATGAATATTAAACCGACATGACACAAAATATCTGTAAACTGCTCCTGTGGAGCGGTAGCAATAAAGCCCTAAGGGGTGGGTGGGAGGAGAAAGGGGCGGAGCCTGTCCATGATAAAAAAAACTCGAAGCAGACAATCAGGAGCTGCAAACCGGTTCCCGATTGGCCACTCCACCCCCAACTGCCCCACCCCCCAACGTGGCTCGACCTCCCCCACGGCGGCCATTTCGGTGCTGGCCGCCAGGAGAGAAGGTGGCTCAGCAGGCCCCTCCTCCAGCCGGAGCTGCCCTGGCCCCGGCCAATGGCACGGCCTTCTGCTGGCCCCAGGGGCAGGCTGTGGGGAGCTCCGCGGCTGCCCGAAGGCTTCTGCCAGGCCCTGGGACTGCCTCGCCACGTCCTAGACGCAGCATGGCTGCCCCTGGGCCCGCCAGAAGCCTGCTGGAAACTGCCCGGCCGGCCACTGGCTTCTGTTTAAACCTTTTAAGATGCTATCTAAACCAGTGGCAGTTTTACATTAATAAACTCCCTAAGTTAGTTTGTTTTAATACAATTTTATCACATACACATGTTCCAAAAGGTTTCTGCAGCAGCTTCTAAATGACTTTTAAACCAGCACAATTGTAGAAGTGTAAAAAACAATATCTATGATAAATGCAGCCTGAAACCATTAAATGCCAACATCTAAGCTGTATAAAACGAGCAGAATAAAATACAAATGTACAACTGGTGGTGTAAATTGGGCTTAATGTTTCAACCGTTGAGGGCGGGGAACAATTTTATCACCCATTGCTGGAAACTAGATTTTGCACCAGGCAGAAATCTCTGGGAGAGGGAAAATCCTATTGAGAGACTCAGCTATTGGGCAGCATATCTGAGAACAGATGATAATTTAAATTCCCTGGTCTCAGCATTCTAAGCAATAACCAGTACCTGAAATTGTAATTTGAAGCACTCTTAAAACCGGCAGACCATGTTGACTTGCCAAAATCCCCTAGCAGCCCTTGAACTGAGCTGCAGTTTCCAAATGCTTAGCAAAAGCAACCCATTTTTAAACTTCACTTGTGTCCCAGCTGTCTCCTCAGTGGGGGCTTATATTATTCTCCTCTCCCCCGCAAGAACCCTATGAGGAAGGGTGGAAGAGGAGGGCTTTTCCCGGATTCTAGTCTGACACACTTAAACACTCATTTCCTTTGTTTCTTAAACACGGCAACAGGCCAGTCACACGAAAAAGAGACAGAAGGGAAGATGTAAGAGGAAGAAACATATTTGATGCAAAAGTGCATTGTTAATAAAATACATTATTAAAACGTTGCATCTAGCACATAAAATCCAAGCCATTTTCAAACCATTGTTCAGCAGGGACAAGGAAGATAGGTCAAAACACCTGGCACTGTCAGATGTTGCAAGGACTCACAACCAACTTCTTAGAAATAGAAAGTTTTATTGAGAAGTACTTCATACACCTAGACTAGAGAAGTCAAATCTGCCTGAGGACAGATTTGCTTCACCTTATCAATACAGTTCTCCCGCCCAAAACTTGAAAGTTCCCAAGGGAGGGGAGGAATGAAGAGGAGACAGATACAATTAAAAACAGTGTTACTTTCACATGTCCTTGGCTGTCTTCAGGCTTAGATAAGGTGTTATGGTTACCAGACGCAGGCCCAACCGAGAGGCTTCAAAGAAAAGAACATTCACAGCTTCCAGAGATAATGGGTACATAAACATAGTTTCACTTTTAACAAGCATGCATGATATAGGGGCCTGGAGCTCCCAGGCACCAAGCGGTAAAGGTCAATCTAACTGACATGGAGAAACTCAGGCTAATTTATGACAGGGTTTTCTAACAAACCTGACATCCCTCCGCATTAAAACAGACTTCCCTCCATTACCCCGCATCCAACGGCCATGGGCATAATGGGAAAGCTCGATGGAATGCACGGAGAAGGCGAGGGGCTTTTACATTCCCCGCATCAACCCACTCCCTTTCCCCCGAAGGGAAATCTTTCCAATCCACCAAGTACTGGAGCCGGCCTTTGTGCAAACGAGAGTCTAAGATTTGGTTGACTTCGTAGTGGGTGTCCTTGTCAATAAAGACTGGCACTGGCGTTGAGAGCGGAGGGTGCCACACATCCGGCAAGGGGGCGCGCCGCAGCAGGCTGGAATGAAAAACCGGATGCACATTTCTGTAAGTTTTCGGCAAACCCAATTCAACAGTTACATCATTGATCACTTTTACAATGGGAAAAGGTCCCACAAATTTGGGACCCAATTTCTTAGACTTTTGCTGACAACGTAGGTTTTTTGTGGAGAGATTGGCGAGGTCTCCCAGCTTCCAGGTTGGTGCAGGTGCACGTTTTTTGTCTGCCTGGGACTTATATGCTTGTTTTGCTTCCTCAAGGCTAGTGACAATGGCTGGCCAAGCTGCACTAATGTTCTTAGCCCATTTAGTGACATCAGGAGCTTCAGTGGAAACCAGTTCCCAGGTGGGTGCAGCAATTAGGTCAGTTCCATACACCACCTTAAAGGGAGATACCCCTGTAGAAGCATGCACCCCGTTGTTGTAAGCAAACTCGGCCAGGGGCAAGAGGGCGACCCAATCAGTCTGTTGGTGATTAATGAAACAACGTAGATGTTGTTCAAGAATTTGGTTCACCCGTTCCGTTTGACCATTGGACTCAGGGTGGTAGCCAGAGGTCAGGGCTTGTTCCACCCCCAGCAGCTTCAAAAACTCCCGCCAGAATTTGGCAACGAACTGGGGGCCACGATCCGTGAGCAATCTCCTAGGGATACCATGTAGTCGGACTATGTGCGTCACAAACATAGAGGCCAGTTTGGCCGCTGAGGGCAGACCCACGCAGGGGATGAAATGAGCTTGCTTTGAAAACGCATCCACTACTACCCAAACCACAGTTTTACCCTGGCTGGGAGGCAAGTCGGTGATAAAGTCCATCGTCCATCGTCACATCGGACCAGGGGCAGGAAGGGGTGGGCAGGGGCTGCAGTAACCCTCGTTTCTTTCCCCCTGGAGGTTTGGAAACAAGGCAGGTGGAACAACCTTGCACATATTTCTCCACATCCCCTCTCAATGTTGGCCACCAGTAGTGTCTTCTGACCAGGTGCAGGGTTTTTACAAAGCCGAAATGCCCTGCAGTCTTTGCATCGTGGCACAATTTCAAAACTTCTCCGCGCGCCGCAGCCGGAACGTAGAGGCGCTCGCATTTTGATAGCTTGGCAAACAGTTGGTGCTTTCGCAGCCGGTTGAGCACCTCCCGGACTAACTTCGCGTGTTCCTTCAAATTATCAGAATACACCAAAATATCATCAATGTAGACCAGTACCCCCTGATACAACAAATCATGCATAATTTCATTAATCATGTTCATGAACACGCCCGGAGCGCCGGCGAGGCCGAACGGCATGACAATATATTCAAACTGGCCCAAGGGGGTGTTGAACGCCGTCAGGTACTCGTGCCCCCTTTTTATGCGGACCCTGTAGTAAGCTTCCCTCAAGTCCAATTTTGTAAAAATCCGGGCCCTCCCCAAATGCCCCAACAGATCCTTAATCAATGGCAAAGGGTAGGCATTGCAAGTAGAAACAGCATTCAGCCCCCGGAAATCCGTGCAGAGGCGAAGGGACCCATCCTTCTTTTTCACGAAGAGTACTGGGGCAGCCAGAGGGGAAGTGGCCGGTCTAATAAAACCTCTGGCTAGATTTTTGTCCAGGAACTCCCGGAGCTCCTTCATTTCCCGCGGGCTCATAGAGTACAATTTGGCTTTAGGAAGCGGCTCTCCCTTTTTCAGTTCAATTGCACAGTCTGTCTTGCGATGGGGAGGCAGCTGATTGCATTCGGTCTCAGCAAACACATCCTCAAACTCACGATACTCCCGTGGGAGGGCTAGTGCCCCCGCCTCTGCCACCATCGTCTGGCAGCCCGAGGCGGGCAGGGGTCGTAAGTGCTGCTTGCAGCCCGGGGACAAAAACTTTACTGTCCCCTTTTCCCACTTCACCGTGGGGTCGTGTTCACGCAGCCAGTCCAGCCCCAGCACGCACGGGAACGCGGAATGAGGTGCCACCAGGGGTTGGATCTGCTCCCAATGTTTATCAATGTCCAAGTCCATAGGGAGCGTTTTCACTGTCGCTTCCCCTCCCCGGGACACATTTCCCATCCAACTGAGTGATGGGTAGGGGCTCCCTCAGAGGCACCTTCCCTACCCCCAAAGTCTCGGCCAGTGCTGGGCTCACCAGGGTTTTGGTACAGCCCGAGTCTACTATGCATCGTACTCCCAATTTTTTCCCTGAGCTGGGTTCAGTGAGAGTAGCGGGTAAGAGAACCAGGGGAGAGTCACTCACCGCGCGTTTGCCCCTGCCGGAGACCTGCTGGCGGGGCGCCTTTACAGCAGGTCGTCGTCGTTTCCCAACTGCTCTCCGGATTGCAGTTTCTCCTCCTGGCTACTGCCACTATATTCCTCCACCACAGTCACTGCCACGGCCGTGGCGAGCAGGGACTTGGCGGTCTTCTTTGGGGCCGCTTTCTTCGTTGTCGTTGCCTTGGCTGGTGCTCCACCCGTTGGTTTGGTGCTCGCTGAACTTCCCGCCCCAGCTTTTGCTGGACACTGGGCAAGGAAATGGCCGGCCTGGCCGCATCCCAAACATAATCCCTTCTCCATGCGGCGAGTGCGCTCGCTGGGATCCAGTTTAGCTTTGGGTTTGGGTTTCTTCGGGGTGGAGGTTTCCCCCCCGCCTTTTCCTTGATTCCACTGAACTCAGCGGCCCGTTCAAGACGGCTTTCCATTTCTCCCGCCAGCTGTACCCAGCCCAGCACGGTCAACGGGTCGTCTAGGAGGAGGCACTTGCTGGACAGGTTTCCAGAGAGGCCCCCCACGAAGGCATGCACCCTCTGGGGTTCCGTCCAATCCGGAACGGCCGCCGATAATTTTTTGAATTCTCGAGCGTACTCGGCCACAGTCATTGTCCCTTGTTTGAGGGCCTTGAGTTGCTTTTCCGCCGTCTCCTTCTCAAAGGGCTCCACGTACATCAGGCGCATGGTTCTCAGGAAGTGATTGTAGTTTTGAACGGCTCTCGGGTTGTAACGGTAGAGATCCATGAACCACTTCCCCGCCTCTCCATCTAGGCACTCTCCCACAAAACGAATGCGCTCGGCATCATCATGGAAAGTAAAACCCATGTCCATCATGTAAGCTTGGAGGTGGACCAGGAAAGAGGGAAAAGCCGACGAGTCGCCCGAGAAACGGGCCTTAAACTTGTAGGTGCTCCGCATCTCGACCCCCCTCAGATGGGGAGGCAGGCGACCCGGGCCCCAATCCACCGGAGCCCGCGCCCCTCGGGGTCGTGGGCGCACCCCACGACCGACTCCTGCCGCCGCTCCAGCCGCCGCCGCCGCTGCGCCACCAGCCGCCGCCGCTCTGTCGGCTGCCGCCGCTGCTGCCACTACTTGCACTCCAACAGCCCTGGCTCCATCTGCCCCTGCCTGGACCACAGCCCGAACCGGCACCAGGGGCTCCGCTCTCCTCCCGGCTGCAGCCGCCCCAAGGTCGTCTTCATCTTCTTCTTCACCCGACGAATGCGCTGCTGCCCTCGCCGCCGCCAGGGCTGCGGCTTCGGCCGCGGCGTCCATCGCCGCCACCTCGCGCTCCCTCAGGGTTGGGAGGTCTCCCGCACGCTGGCCGCCTGGTTCACGGAAGTCCGCTTGCAGCTCTCGCAGCAGGCGCCTTGCCTCGCGCTGCGACTCCGGAGCCAGCTCTCCTGATACCGCATGCAGCCAGTTGGTCACCCTGCTGATCCTCTGCTGCAACTCCTGCACCTCGAGGGTGGTCGCCAATCCTCAACTTGAGACCCCCGCGGGCAGTTGATCAGGCCACAGCTCATCACCTGTCAGGTGGTCATACTTTGACAAATGCCTGCGTTCAGTGATGTGCCTTTCCAGGAACTCGGAGTGGCCTGGAGTCGCTTCCCCCAGGGCTTTGGCCATTCCTGAGCTAAACGAGCCCGCTACAGCCACTTCGCCCTGAGAGTAGTCCCAATCCAGACCCTCTTCCTGCTCAGTATAGATATTACCTTCGTCCTGCATATTGGCAGGCGAAAGGTGTTGTGAGATTTGACTTAATGTCAGATGTTGCAAGGACTCACAACCAACTTCTTAGAAATAGAAAGTTTTATTGAGAAGTACTTCATACACCTAGACTAGAGAAGTCAAATCTGCCTGAGGACAGATTTGCTTCACCTTATCAATACAGTTCTCCCGCCCAAAACTTGAAAGTTCCCAAGGGAGGGGAGGAATGAAGAGGAGACAGATACAATTAAAAACAGTGTTACTTTCACATGTCCTTGGCTGTCTTCAGGCTTAGATAAGGTGTTATGGTTACCAGACGCAGGCCCAACCGAGAGGCTTCAAAGAAAAGAACATTCACAGCTTCCAGAGATAATGGGTACATAAACATAGTTTCACTTTTAACAAGCATGCATGATATAGGGGCCTGGAGCTCCCAGGCACCAAGCGGTAAAGGTCAATCTAACTGTCATGGAGAAACTCAGGCTAATTTATGACAGGGTTTTCTAACAAACCTGACAGGCACTTTCCTTTGCTTTACTTTCACTGGCAACTCACGTAGCCTAATGGCTGTTGTGCAGAATTTGGCTGTCTGTTTGCAAACAGTGGTGTTGCCTTGCCATAAGAGAAACCTAGTTTTTTCCTGGTCATTGATGTCATGGACATCCTTAAGCAGGGGGAGTATTCTCTTAGAATGAAGTTCCATTAAACCCCCCCCACACACACACACACAATCACTACACCAAGGATTCCCAGCCAGGGGTCCACGGAGCTCCAATGGGGTATCCAATGGCCTTTCCTGTCTTACCACAAGGTAGGGATCCAATCTCTTCCACAGCGCCCCCCGCCCTTCTCCCAAGTGGGACTGAGGTCTCTAGTGGGGTCTGCTTCTGGGAGGGGGCGGAGCCTGCACACCTTCTACCGGCTTAAACTGCCTCCTATCTCTCTGAGAGCCAAACTGAGAGCCAGTTTGGCATAGTGGTTAGGAGTGCGGACTTCTAATCTGGCATGCCAGGTTCGATTCTGCACTCCCCCACATGCAGCCAGCTGGGTGACTTTGAGCTCACCACAGCTCTGATAAAACTGTTCTGACCGAGCAGGAATATCAGGGCTCTCTCAGCCTCACCTCCTTCACAGGAGTCTCATAATGACCTCTCCTGGCAATTGTCAAACAACACAGGGAACTTGGTAGATTAGCAGAGTCAACGACATGGGGCTAGCAGAGAAGAGAGGAGGCAGAGGGCGGCCAGCACATGGACTGGGAGTCACAAGGGTTCCAAAACTGTTGAGAAATGCCTGGTGAGCTGTCCACCACAGGTTGCCAGGTATCTCCTGCTCACTAGCAGAGGGGCTGGGTTGCCAGTTCCAGGCTGACAAATTCCTGGAGATTTGGGGTGGAACTTGAGGAGGATTGGGACCTCGGTGGGATACAGTGCCCTAGATTCCCCCCCCCCTCCAAGCATCCATTTTCTCCAGGGGGCTCTTGTGGTAAGGCAGCAGACATGTTTATAAAATGTTTATATGTTTATAAAAATCACAGGAGGTATGCATGATTGCAGACTGGAATAACGACTGTGTTTAGATAAATATGTTCTCTTCTGTTTTGTAAAAATGGTTGATAAGCCTGTACTAACTGTATGCTTTTATATTTTAGAAAAACAACCACTGAGGAAAACCCATTTGAAAACGGTTTAATCTAGAGGTCGTTCTGGTTGTTCTAATATACATATATATAAAGGAAGAGATAAGAAACGTCTATTGATATTTATTGGAAAATTGTTTAGCCTAGGATAGGTTCTGTTTTCTGTTGCATTAATTTTGAACCATTCTTTTTTCGTGGTGTACTTTTAATCTTATGAAAACGCTAGAGGGCGTCACCCCAAGGGTCAGACATGACCCGGTGCTTGCACAGGGGATACCTTTACCTTTACCCTTTTAAAAATCCTGTATACAGGACTAGGCAGTGATCTCTGTAGACTGGAGATGATTCCAGGAGATCCCCAGGCCCCACCTGAAGGCTGGCATTTCTGGCACCATCTCAATATGTCTTTCCTTGGTGTTTGTAGTCTCTTGCTGTTCATCCTCTAAACCTTGTTTGCCCTTCACCTTCCCAGGAACAATCGCTTTTATCAAGAGGGTTCAGAGGAGAGCGACAAGAATGATCCAGGGCCTGGGGGCCAAGCCCTATGAGGAAGAGGAGGTTGAGAGGGGACAGGATTGCTCTCTTGTAGTATTTGAAAACTTGTCACCTAGAGGAGGGCAGGAAGGGGTTCCTGTTGGCAACAGAGGATAGGACCCACAGTAATGGGTTTAAATTACATGCAGCTATCAGGAGAATAAATTTCAGTCTTCAGTAGTGCAGCAGTGGAATGTGCTGCCTAAAGAGAAAAAGAAGTGCTTGTTTTATACCCTGCTTTTAATTTGCCTGAAGGAGTCTCAAAGAGGCTTACAATTGCCTTTCCTTCCTTTCCCCACAACAGATATCCTGTGAGGTAGGTGACACTGAGAGAGCTTCTGGCAGGACTACTTTGTGAGAACAGCACTATCAATGCTGTGACTGGCGCCAGATCACCTAGCTGGTTTTATATGGAAGAGTGGGGAACCAAGCACAGCCTGCCCCACTGAGTTCCACTGGTATAGAAGTTGGAGAAGGGGGAGCAGACCTAGCCCTATTTAGTTGTCTCAGCCAGCCTTTTTCTCCAGGGGAAATTCTCTACAGTCTGCTGAAGAGCTGTCATTCTGGAGGATCCCCAGGTCCCCCCTGGAGGCTGGCATCCCTGGACCTCTGTGGAGCACAGGACCACAGAGTCCCCCCTCCCAAGCAGCTCTTTTCTCCAGGGGGACTGATCTCTATTGTCTGGAGACATAGCAAAATTCTCCCTACAAACAGCAATTTCCCCCTGGGAAGCTGATCTCTATAGTGTGCAGATGAACTCCAACTCCAGGAGGTCTCCAGGCTGCACCTGGAGGTTGGTGACCCCTGGGTAAGGAATGTTCCTTGACACTTGGAGGTGGGGCCTCAAGAGTCTGGGTGGGGGTGGGTGGGAGAAGGAGTAGAGGCTGCCCACCAGCCCCAAAGGACCTAGCATGGCCTCTGCTCTCTCTCTCTCTCTCTCTCTGTCACTCCCAGCTGTCTTCTGCAGAAGAACTGGTGCCTGGAGATCAGTTGTTCTTCAACCTAGAGGTTGGCAGCCCAGCTGGTTGCACATGGAGGAGGAGTGGGGGATCAGTCTGGGCTCTTGAGATTAGAGTCTCCTGCTCTTTAATCACCTCCAACATGCTGGGTCTCAAGATCCAGTAGGGAACAGGGTGGAGGGAGGGTCAGCATCTAAGAAAGCCACAGGGCAGGCATATCTGCTTGTGCCTGTCATCTCCCTGGGTACTAAGAGCTTTGCCTGTAGTTAAGAGAATAACGGGAGACTAGATATACCCACAGGGCTGAGGCCTTGCCCTTCCGCCCCCTGTCCATCTTCCCATAGCATAGCTTGAGTTGTGTCTGTCATGGCTAATTGGTGAGGGGGTTGTGGAGTGACAGTTTGCCAACAAAAGGATGAGGCTAGCAGGGAAGAGAGCCGGTGGGGGGGGGGTGCAGGGGGCTCAGCACATGGATTGGGAGGCAACTGGGTGGTCTTGAGGGTGCCACTCTGAGGGGAAAGACATCCCATGGTTGGCACTGCACAACCGGACAGCCATCGAGGCAGAGTGGGCATCAGGGAGATGAGGGGACAGCGACAGAGGAAGAGAGGAAGCAAAGAGTGAGAGAAGGACCAGAGCCATGCTTGGCTGCTGAGACTGGGGGTGTTATCAGACTTATAAGGAAAAACTACAAAAAAGGACACTTTTCTTTCTTTTTTGATAATCTTTTATTGTGTTGCCATTAGATAGGTCTTTTTCTCTCTGTTGTGGACAATGCAACCCACTATACAAATCAGGGTTTTATAAGCTAACCAATTATAGGCTAGAACTGCTGGAATTTAAGGGCCACTCAGGGCTCTTGGCGGGCCAACTAAAGTGGATATAAGTTAGTAGTTTCCCCTTTGTTCCTTGTTCGGTATTGTTGGTGTTTGCTGGTTATTACTTCTAATAAAGAGCTATTTTTGAAGAACTAGTACCTCTGTATTCATCGAATGTACAGACTTATTGGGCAGGAGTGCCAAAAAACTACCATATTTACTTGGAAGGAAGATAAGTCATCTCCTAACATATTCCAAAATTAGCTGCATAATACATAAATACAAAGAGTAACTAATGTTTATGGAAATACAAGTTGTGCATCTGATTAAATATATTTACTAGGGCTTTTTTTGGCTCCCCAGTTAAGCAATTGTGTCGGGGACCCGCTTGCTAACTGAAAAAACAGGGTGCCCCTTTGAAGAAAACGTCACGCCAGGCCTGGTGAACGATACAACAGGAACAAGCTTTATTTCAGCAACGTGGAGTCCGCTGGTATGGAGTAAGAGCTTCCACCGAACTCCAGGTGGAAGCTCCCTTTTATACAAAACCCACCTCCTTAGGCTGTATTGCCCCACCCAGTACTTGCGGAGGGAACATGCTGATACAATCATGACTCATGCACATATGCGAGGTTTTCCGGGGTTCCTGATGGCCCATTTTCCTGGAACAAAGGGCCATCTCCGGGCCCTTGTCAAAAGGTGGAGGGGGACATTGAGGTTCTTTAGCGGCCATTGCCACCTCAACGATCGGGTGGGGCGCCCAGCTGCCGGCTTGCCTATGATCACCATGCCCTACCTCCGTGATCGCGGGCGCCTCTGATGGCGGGGTTCGGTCCGGTTCCCAAGCCACCAAGGACCGAACCACGACATTCTGCCCCCCCAAAGGTCCATTCTCCAACCCCCCGGGACGGCCAGGATACCGCTTGTGGAAACGTTCAGTGAGTCGGGGCGCAAGGACGTCCGCTGCCCAGACCCATTCCCGGTCCCCCAAAGCGAAGTCCTTCCATTCCACGAGGTACTGCAACTTCCCCCTGTGGAGTCTAGAGTCCAGGATATCCGCCACCTCGTGGTGCTCCCCCCCCGGCAGGACCTCGGGCGCTGGCGGGGAAAACACGGGGTGCCAAACGTCACCGTCCGGAGTTTTTTTTAGAAGGCTCACGTGAAAGACGGGATGGATGTGCCGGAGGTTCTTGGGGAGCTTGAGCTTGACCGAAACTTCGTTGATCGGGGCCAAGACCTCGAAAGGCCCCAAAAACCGGGGGCCTAGCTTCTTGCTGGGCAAATTCAACCGTAGGTTCCGGGTGGAAAGGTAAACTCGATCCCCCGGTCGGATCTCTTCAGCTGGTCGTCTCTTCCGGTCGGCGTCCTCTTTCTGCGCTGCCTTGACTTTGTGGAGCTGCTCCTGCAGCGACTTCCAGCAGCTCCCGGCACGCTTCCCCCACTCGCGAAGGTCGGCCGATTCCCGGGCGGGGACCTCTCCAAGCTCCGGGAAGTGTCTCAGGTCTGTCCCGTAGACGACGGCAAAAGGCGACATCTCCGTGCTGCTGTGGTCTGCGTTGTTGTACGCGAACTCGGCCAGGGGGAGCAGGGGCACCCAGGTGTCTTGATGATAGGAACCGAAACACCGCAAGTACTGCTCCAGTACTTGATTAACCCGCTCGGTCTGCCCGTCCGTCTGGGGGTGGTAAGCGGAGCTCAGCCCTTGCTCGATGTCTAACAGGCGCAGGAAAGCTTGCCAAAACCGGGACACGAATTGTGAGCCCCGATCGGAAATCACCTTGTCCGGCAGCCCGTGCAGTCGGAACACGTGATCCAGGAACATCCGAGCCAACTGTGAAGCACTGGGGACACTGGCGCAAGGAATGAAATGGGCCTGTTTGGAAAATAGATCTACCACCACCCAGATCACCGTTTTCCCCTTGCTGGGAGGCAAGTCTGTTATAAAGTCCATGGAGATCACTGACCACGGCCGGGTCGGGACCTCGAGCGGGTGCAGCAGACCTTTCGGCTTGCCAACCCCCGGCTTGCAGGTCAGGCAGACAGGACAACCACTGACGTAAGCTTTTGTGTCCCGCCGCAGACTGGGCCACCAAAACCGCCGCCGGGCCAACTTCCAGGATTTTACGAAACCGAAGTGCCCGGCGGTCTTAGCATCGTGGCAGAGGCTGAGGGCTTCCCGTCGTAGCCCTTCCGGGACGTAGACAGCCTCCCCCCTCCGCCAGAGACCGGAGTCCAAAATCAAAGAGTCCCGGAGCTCAGCCAGCTCCTCGTCTGTCCCGTAGGCTGCCACTAGGCGGTCTCGGAGCGGGGCGGTCGCCGGGTCGGGCTCCCATTCCTCCCTGGCCCGACGCCTAGTGACGACCCCCCGTCCCAGCTGCTCCTCACCAAACACGGACCTGGTGCAGGGAGCGTACCCCTCCCCATAATGCGGCAGACGGGAGAGGGCGTCCGCGAGGAAATTCTCTTTGCCGGGGATGTGACCAAGCTTGAAATTGTACCGCGAAAAGAACTCCGCCCACCTCATCTGCTTGGCGTTCAGGGATCGCGGTTGCCGGAGCGCCTCCAGATTCTTGTGATCTGTCCAGACCTCGAACGGCTCCTCTGTTTCCTCCAGCCAATGCCGCCATTCGGTGAGGGCGAACTTAATCGCAAACGCCTCCTTCTCCCAGGTAGACCAGTTCCGCTCCGTTTCGGCGAATTTTCGTGAGAGGTAGGCCGCCGGCCTCAGCTGTCCCGCCTTGTCTCGCTGCAGGAGAACCGCCCCGGCTGCTGCGTCGCTGGCGTCGACTTGTACCACCATCGGCTGGGTTGGGTCGACGTGCAGTAGCGTGGGCTCAGACGCGAAAGCTTGCTTGAGGGCCAGGAACGCTGCCTCCGATTTCTCATTCCAGCCGAGCGCTGCGCTGGGCCGCGTGGCGCGAGGACCTCTCCCCTTGGTACCTAGCAAGTCCGTGAGGGGAGCCACTACGGAGGAGTATCTGGGGATGAAGCCTCTAAAAAAGTTAGCAAACCCCAGGAAGCTTTGTAGCTGTTTCCGGGTGCGGGGCCTTTCCCAGGCCAGCACCGCCTGCACCTTCTCGGGGTCCATAGCTATGCCCTGGGCTGAGATGCGGTAGCCCAAATAGTCCAGGGAGGGACGGTGGAATTCGCACTTAGCCAGCTTCACGTATAGGTGGTTTGCCAGCAGGCGCTTTAACACCTCCCTCACCAGGGTCACGTGCTCTTGGGGATCTTGGCTGTAGATCAGGACGTCATCCAAATAAACAACCACCCCCTGAAACAGAAGGTCCTGCAACACCTCATTAATTAGACTCATGAAAACCCCAGGTGCCCCGCTTAAACCGAACGGCATCACTTTAAATTCGAATTGTCCCAATTGACAGTTAAACGCTGTTTTCCACTCATCCCCCTCCCGGATGCGTACCCGGTAGTACGCCTCCCTTAGGTCCAGCTTAGTGAACAGAGTCCCTTTGCCCAGCCGGGCCAGCAAATCCGGGATCAGCGGGAGGGGGTAAGCGTTCCCCGCTGCGATGGCGTTGAGGCCTCGGTAGTCCTGGCACAGCCGTCGGGACCCATCCTTTTTCCGGACGAACAAGACTGGAGCTCCCATGGGACTGGAAGCGGGCCGGATGAAACCTCGGGCCAGATTTTTACCCAAAAACTCCCGGAGGTCCTTGAGCTCACCCTCACTCATCTTGTAGATGCGCCCTTTGGGTAGTACCGCCCCCTCTGGGATGTTGATAGCGCAGTCCGTGCGGCGGTGTGGGGGTAGCTCGTCCGCTTCCCGCTCGCTGAAAACGGCTGCGAGGTCTCGGTACTCTGGCGGGACCTCGGGCTCTGGTATCTCCTGCTGCGCCGCCGCCGCTCCCCTGGGACGCGCCGCCGTCCTCTTGTGGCTGGAATTCTCGTGGGGGACCCGATGCTGTGCACCCACCGTCAAGTCGAACTTCAGGGTCCCCGCCCGCCAGTCCACCACGGGGTTGTGTTCCTTCAGCCAATCCAGGCCCAACACCGCCCGATATCCCGCTACGGGGACCTGGATCAGCCACCGCAGCTCTTGGTGGTCCCCTATGTGGATGGCGATAGGACCCACCTCCTCCCCGAAAGGTCCCCCCTGAATCGGGCTGCCGTCCATCTGGACGAAAACCAGGGGAACCTTCCGAATGCGCTTCGGTAGCCCCAAAGCCCGGGCTATCTGGGGGTGGACCATGCTGTGGTCGCATCCAGAGTCCAAAAGAGCCTCCCCCACCCAACTTAGTCCGTTCTCCGGGTTCCGGAGCTCTAAAATTACCACGTTCGGAGGTCGCGCCTCATGCTGTAGGGGTTTTCCCTCGCACCGCGGGACCTGCTGCCCGGCGCCGTCTACAGCAGGTCCTGGCCGTTTCCCGTCGCCTGGGCGCTTCCCGGTTCGTTGCGGAGGTCCTCCGCCCGGCGTGCCTGCTGGGGGCGTGTCGCACCTCCCCCCTGGGAGAGCCCGCGGTCCTCCCCCCCTTGCCGTTGGCACGCTGCTGCGAAATGTCCTGACCCCCCGCATTTCAGGCACAGACCTTCCCGGCGTCTCCTTTCCCGCTCGGGGTTCGGGGGTCGTTTGGGGCGAGAGTTGTCGGGGCCCGGTCTCGGCGCCTCGGCTGACCCGCCTTTGGCCTCCCGGGGGGGTGCGGCGGCCCAACCCAGGCTGGCTTCCAGCTTGGCGACCACAAAACACCACCCCTCCAGTGTAGACAGATCTTCTTCCGTCCCCTTGATCACGGCCCATTCCCTGAGCTTCGGGTTAAGGCCCTCCCGGAAGTACTCGATTTGGGTCTCCTCGTTCCAGGAGAACACCTTGCCTGCTTCCCTCCGGAAAATGTCTATATAGTCCATAACCCCCCTAGTACCCTGTCGAAGTCCCTTGATCCGACTCTTTGCCTTGTCCTCAGCCTGGGGGTCCTGGAATCGTCGGCGGAGCGCGACCACGAAGTCCTGCAGGTCCCGAGTTGCCGGGTCGCCGCGCTCGGCCAACCCTAGGTACCACTGACCCGCCTTGCCCTGGAGACACGAGGCCACCCCCCAGACCAAGTCCTCGGAGTCCTCATACCGGTCTCCATACCTCCGGGCATGCGTCAGCGCGTGGAGGAGGAACTGCGGGAGGTCGTCCGGCGTCCCGTCGAAACGCGCCTTAAGCTCTGGGGGGGAACGTTTTGGAGAGTAGTCCGACCCCCTCCGGATCCGGGATTCTCGGCGTCCGCCGTCTCGTCCTGCTCCGCTCCACCGGCTACCAACTTGCCCAACGACGCCGTGCCGCTCCCTGCCTTGCACGTCGCTCCTGCGTTGGTCCGGCTCTCGCCGCCCCGTCGGCTCACCCGCTCCCCCGAGATCCTCTGCTGTCTCGCCTCTCCGCTGGCCGTCTCGCCTACTCGGGACTGAAAACTGCTCCGGGTCGGGGTCCGGGGCCCGCTCACCAGTACCGGGCTCGTCCTCGTCGCTGGAGACGTCCTCACTCGACGCGATCCCCTCCGCCGTTGTATTACCAGTCCCTCCGGGCCCGGCCCGAGCTTGCTCACGGGCTTCAGCTGCCTGCAAGCGCCTGGCCAAGTCCGCCATGGCCCGCCGCAGGTCCTCTAGGGATTCCTCAGGTCCTACCGGGCGAAGCGCCTGCCTCAGCTGGGTGTCCCAGGTTGGGGCCAACCCCCCAGACCTCGGCGCACTCCCCGCCGTGCTTGGGAACCCCATGGCCCGGCGCCTTCCCTTGGCCGCCGCTGCCGAGGGTCTCGGGGTCCCGGACAGCTGCTCCTGGCCCCCCGATTTTCGGAGGAAATCTCCCGGGGACATTAAACTCATGTTCCCGGGGTTCGTGGGGGTCGAGACCGCCCCGTTGCTTGAAAACGCCATCTCTGGATCCGTCCCGATAAGCGCTCGGATGCGATGCCGACCCTGGAGTTCGGTGGGAAGCTCTTACGATGTCGGGGACCCGCTTGCTAACTGAAAAAACAGGGTGCCCCTTTGAAGAAAACGTCACGCCAGGCCTGGTGAACGATACAACAGGAACAAGCTTTATTTCAGCAACGTGGAGTCCGCTGGTATGGAGTAAGAGCTTCCACCGAACTCCAGGTGGAAGCTCCCTTTTATACAAAACCCACCTCCTTAGGCTGTATTGCCCCACCCAGTACTTGCGGAGGGAACATGCTGATACAATCATGACTCATGCACATATGCGAGGTTTTCCGGGGTTCCTGATGGCCCATTTTCCTGGAACAAAGGGCCATCTCCGGGCCCTTGTCAAAAGGTGGAGGGGGACATTGAGGTTCTTTAGCGGCCATTGCCACCTCAACGATCGGGTGGGGCGCCCAGCTGCCGGCTTGCCTATGATCACCATGCCCTACCTCCGTGATCGCGGGCGCCTCTGATGGCGGGGTTCGGTCCGGTTCCCAAGCCACCAAGGACCGAACCACGACAAATTGCTTTCATTCCTAGGAATCCATTGCTTTTGCTTGTATTTTGAGTCAAAATTAATATTGTTAACTGGGTTTGCCTGTGTCCTGACAAAGAGACATTTATTTCAAATTTGGCCCTTGTAAAAAATGAGTCCAACACCTCTGCTCTAAAGCAGTGGTCCCCAACCCCCGGTCCAGGGACCGGTACCAGTCCATAGATCAGTTGGTACTGGCCGGCGGCTCCTCCTCATCCTCCTCCCCGGCTGCTGCCTTGGGGGCTGCCCTGCCACTCTGCCTTTGGTGCTCTCCGGTGGCCGCCATGGCTGGGGCTCCCCCTCAACGTGGCACTGCGCAGCTGCTGCTGGCAGCGCCTCCCAGTGGGTGGCGGAAAGTCAGGGGTGCCGGCGGGAAAGCAAGTGGAGCAGGGGCTCAGGCAGTGGCAACGTCCCTCATCAAAAGACTACCTCTTCTGGCCTCTGTAAAATTGTCAAGCGTTGACCGGTCCCCGGTGAAAAAAACGTTGGGGACCACTGCTCTAGAGCATTTGCTGATGGTTGAAAAAAGCATATTATATGCTTGAAAACTGACATTTATGGCTTTCTTTCAGTTAGAGGCCTGAAAGCGTCTGAGAGCCTCATTGCTGCAACATTTCAGTGGCCCAAAATGGATGATCATTCTCTGACTGGTGAGACGATTGTCTCGGCTTCACATCCCTGTGGCAGTTTCTAGTTTGTCCCTACGCCAGAGTTTGGCTTGGCTGATGTTTCTTATTTCAGGCACAGGAGTATTGCCTAGCTTTAAAGTATATAACTTTGGGGAAGGAACACAATTACTCTAAAGAAAATGACTGATAATCCATAAAGAACAAGGAAAATAGCAATGTGGCCCAGCATGCTGCAGAGTGCAAGATGTTTGGCTAGATGCAAACTCTTGTGAAACTAAGAAGAACTAAATGTTACAAGTGCTGCCTGGGATGGAAACAGAAGATTATTAAGAAAGCCAGGCAGCCATGAATATGCTCACCACCTCGTGAGTTTGCATTGTTTTTGTGAGCTATGTAATTGTTTGCATAATGTCAAATTTGGCAGTTTAATATTAGACATGCCATTTCATAGAGACAAAAGATACTCACCTCTCAAGTTGGTTTTCAAATTGATGTTTTCAAAGGGCACTTTGTGTATTTACAAGGTCAGATAGTTAGATTAATTTCAGGGTGGAAGAGTAAGGCCATGATCCAGCCAAATCCTGCAGTGTGCGCGACCAGCTGTGTGGAGAAATTTGTCTCACTGTTGCTTCCTCAGGTATCACCTATGCCAGAGCTACAAAACTTGTGGGCTCTTTAGGGTATATCAGTTCCGTGAGAAGGTCCCAATGTGTCGGTATTGGATGGGACTCAGTCGAGAGTGTGGCTATCTGGCTGGTATACCGTCCGCCCAATATGCTGCCAGGTGTCCTGCCCCGCCTGCTGGAGGCGGCAGCGGCCTGGGCGTTGCAGTACCCCAGGCTTTTGATCCTGGGCTACTTCAATGTCCACGCGGACGCGCCCCCTTCAGTACATGGTGGGGATCTGGTGTCATCCATGGCGACACTGGGACTTTCGCAATTTGTTGCCGGGCCCACCCATCACGCCGGCCACACACTCGACTTGATTTTCGGCGCTGGGATAGAGGTGGATCTGGACACAGCTTTAGCCGTGCCGTGGTCAGACCACTACGCCCTGCGGGCCCAGCTCAAGATACCACCCCCCCCAGTTGGGCGGCGGGCACATTCTAGCCCTCCTGTGGAGACTTATCGATCCAGTGGGATTCCAGAATGCTCTGCGGGACCCGATGCCTCCTGGCGACTCACTAGCGGTCTTGGGGGAGGACTGGCAGTCCCGCCTGACGGCTGCTATAGATGAGATCGCCCCTAAACGTCCTCTCTGCCCTTGACTCAAACGGGCCCCCTGGTATACCGGGGCACTCTGGGAGAAGAAAAGGGAAGTGGGACGACTAGAGCGAATGTGGCAGAAGATGAAGCTATGAGAACATCTTATCGCACCCTTATGAGGGCATATGAGATGGTGGTGAAAGTGGCAAAACGTGAATTTTTTGCCACAGGAATTGCGTCTGCAAGCTCTCGCCCGGCCCAATTATTTAGGGTAGTTCGCTCCCTCACCGCCCTTGAGGGGCACCAAAATAGTTGTCAATTGGAACTCGGCTCTGAGGAATTAGCAAGCTATTTTGTGGACAAAATCTCGTCACTCTGCTGCAACCTTCCCGCCACAGTTAATACAGTAAACGAACTGGAGGCCCGTTGGCCGCCTTTGGAGGTGATGTTTGATAGGTTCAGACCCGAAGTGGTCTTTACCCGAAGTGGACGAGTTGTTAGGCTCAGTCAGGGCGATCACTTGCCCCCTTGACCCCTGTCCGTCTTGGCTCCTCAAGGGTGGTGGCCAGAGGATAGGAGGCCAGCTCAGGGACATCATCAATCTCTCCCTGGAGTCCAGGGAGTTCCCTGAGCAGCTGAAGAGGGCAGTGGTTTGCCCTCTCCTACAAAAATCTATGCTGGACCCACGGGACCCTGCCAGCTACCGCCCAGTGTTGCATCCGGCGTTCCTGGGCAAGGTGGTTGAAAGCTCCTGGCATTCTTGGAGGAAACTTCGGCACTTGATCCATATCAGTCTGGCTTTCAACCTGGCCACGAGGTGGAGACGGTGTTGGTCGCCCTGTTTAATGACCAGCTGGATAGAGGCGGGTCGACAGTGCTAGTTCTTCTAGACCTGTCGGCCACTTTTGACATTGTGGATCACAAACTGCTGGTCCACCGCCTCGCTGGCACGGGGATACGGGGCACAGCCTTGCGCTGGATACGTTCCTTTCTCCAGAACCAGTGGGGGATGAGTTCTCGCACTCCTAAAGACTCCCTTACAGGGTCCCTTAGGGCGCAGTCCTCTCCCCACATTGTTCAGCATCTTCATGCGCCCTCTGGCCCAGCTGGTACGGAGTTTGGGGCTGGGTTGTCACCAGCATGCTGATGACACCCAACATTATCTCCTCATGGACGGCCGCCCGGACTCCCCCCCGGAACCATTCGCCAGATGTTTGGAAGCGATGACAGAATGGTTAGAGTAGAGTCACCTGAAACTCAACCCCTCCAAGACGGAGGCTGGGATGTAGGGGGTGGGACTAGGAAGCACGCCTCCCTACCCTGGCAGGGACGCAACTCACCATCATGTCCCAGGCCAGGAACTTGGGCATGACCATTGACACCATTGACTACGGAGACGCAGGTCAAGAGAGTAGCCGGCCAGGCATTTTCCCACCTTTGCCAGGCCCGACTACTAGCACCCTACCTGTCCCCTGAACACTTAGTCACAGTGATCCATGCAACGGTCACCTCCAGAATAGATTTCTGTAACTCGCTCTATGTGGGCCTTCCCTTGTCCTTGATCCAGAAACTTCAGCTAGTGCAAAACGCAGCTGCTCGGGTCCTCACTGGCACATCTTGGAGGACCCACATCCAGCCGGTGCTGAGGCAGCTGCATTGGTTGCCAATTGCTGTCCGGATCCGGTTCAAGGTTTTGGTTTTAACCTTTAAGGCTTTACGCGGGTTGGGACCCACATACCTGAGGCACTGCCTGTTGCCCTGTGCCCCCCGCAGGGCCTTGCACTATGTGGGTGAAAATCTGCTTGTCATTCCCGGCCCTAAGGAAGCATGCCTGGCTTCGACTAGGGCCAGGGCCTTTTCGGTCCTGGCCCTGACCTGGTGGAACGAGCTCCTGGGAGAGCTGTGGGCCCTGCGGGCCCTTTCAACGTTCTGCAGGGCCTGCAAAATGGAGCTCTTCCGCCAGGTATATGGTTGAGACCGGTGCTGGTAAGATACATCTATGCCCCACCCACCCCTGAGATCTGTAATCTGAAGTGAACATCATCGGGACTTCCTTCTCCACCCACTAGTAGTGGGGGGGGGAGTTGGGTTTTACTGATTTTCCGCCATGTTGGTAATGTTTTATGTCTTTTAATGGGGTTTTAATGGGGATTTTAAGACACTGTAACCCACTACGAGCCGCAAGGGAGTGGCGGGAAACAAATATAATAATAATAACAACGACAACGACAACGACAACGACAACGACAACGACAACAACAACAACAACAACAACAACAACAATAATAATAATAATAATAATAATAATAATAATAATAATAATAATAATAATAATAATAATGTGGTCCGCCAAGCATCCAAGCAAATGAATGAACCACCCCTGAAACTAAACAAATGACTTTGATAAACAGGTTGAGGTCAGCTGCAGTATTTAAACATGAGAACTGGTACTAAAACAAAGAGGTGATATGATCATAGAATCACAGAATCATCGAATCATAGAGTTGGAAGGGGCCATACAGGCCATCTAGTCCAACCCCCTGCTCAACGCAGGATCAGCCCAAAACATCCTAAAGCATCCAAGAAAAGTGTATATCCAGCCTTTGCTTGAAGACTGCCAGTGAGGGGGAGCTCACCACCACCTTAGGCAGCCTATTCCACTGCTGAACTACTCTGACTGTGAATTTTTCCCCCCTGATATCTAGCCTATATCATTGTACTTGTAGTTTAAACCCATTACTTCATGTCCTTTCCTCTGCAGCCAATGGGAACAGCATCCTGCCCTCCTCCAAATGACAACCTTTCAAATACTTAAAGAGGGCTATCATGTCCCCTCTCAACCTCCTTTTCTCCAGGCTGAACATTCCCAAGTCCCTCAACCTATCTTCATAGGGTTTGGTCCCTTGGCCCCAGATCATCCTCGTCGCTCTCCTCTGTACCCTTTCAATTTTATCTACGTCCTTCTTGAAGTGAGGCCTCCAGAACTGCACACAGTACTCCAAGTGTGGGCGGACCAGTGCCGTATACAATGGGACTATGACATCTTGTGATTTTGATGTAATGCCTCTGTTGATACAGCCCAAAATGGCATTTGCCTTTTTTACCGCTGCATCACACTGCCTGCTCATGTTTAGCTTACAATCCACAAGTACCCCAAGGTCTCGTTCACACACAGTGTTACCTAGAAGCGTATCTCCCATCCAGTAGGCATGCTTTTCATTTTTCTGACCCAGAAGTGGAACTTTACACTAAAGTTCTTTATTAAATTGCATCTTGTTCTCATTTGCCCATTTTTCCATTGTGTTCAGATCTTGTTGAATTCTGTCTCTATTTTCTGGAGTATTTGCCAGTCCTCCCAATTTGGTGTCACCTGCTCGGTGCTTGGTCCGGTACTTTTTAACAAATTTATTAATGATCTAGTTGAGGGGGTGGAGGGACTACTCATCAAGTTTGCAGATGACACCAAATTGGGAGGACCGGCAAATACTCCAGAAGATAGAGACAGAGTTAACACAAGCAAGGAAAATGAGAATCCAGAAACAGAATTGCTCTGGTCAATCATAGAATTGGAAGAGACCTCCTGGGTCATCTAGTCCAACCCCCTGCACTATTCAGGACACTCACAACCCTATCACTCATCCACTGTCACCTGCCACCCCCTTGAGCCTTCACAGAATCAGCCTCTCCGTGAGATGGCTATCCAGCCTCTGCTTTAAAATCTCCAAAGATGGAGAACCCACCACCTCCCGAGGAAGCCTGTTCCACTGAGAAACCGCTCTGTCAGGAACTAAACACCGTTCTCCAAGTGAGGCTGAACCAGAGCAAGTTCTGCCCTGATTGATGCTTGACTGGAGTGCTCAAGCATTCCTCTCCAGGGAGACACATTGTACTGAGAGGGAAATAATATAATAAAATGAATATAACAAAGTACCGCACATATAAGTCAGCCATGTGTGACCATGTATTTCATTTTAATTCTTAAAAAACCCCACACCAGACCATCACTCTAGTGCTACAGGCACTCAGGCAAGAAAGGGAAAGTTCCTTCACGGTCTCGTTTGGGCATCAACCAGCTCGTGTTTTGGGCCCTTTAATCTAGAACCTAGAAAGGTTCTGCGCACAGACTCAGGAAATTCCAAATTCCTCTCTCTTTTGCCAACTCCAGAGGAGGCTGGTCTTTGACAGGTGCGATCCTTTAATGATGTGCTCACAGCTGGTATCTAGACACTAGTAAAATATTGTAAAATGTGCTCTGAGAAGCCCGCCCACTAACACTTCCAAACCAGGAGCTGAAAACTGTTTGAGGAAGGGGAGTTTCACTCTTCGGTGGGGGTAGAAAGTGACTGTGCATAGAGCCAGACATTTCCATTTAAATGACATCGCTAAATCGGAAACATTCCCTCCCTTCCAAAGACAGTTTCGCTCTCTGCAGCATCTGGCTTCTGTAAATAATGCATAAAGAAGAAGGCTATTTAAACTTTTCCAAAAACACGGAGATGTATCCCAGACTGTGTTTTAACAACTAATTTAAAGGGAAGAAAAAACAAGAAGGAAGGCAGGCAGGCAGGCAGGCTTGTTTGTGATTAAGACACATATATTAAAAGCATCTTAATCTGAGTTCTCTTTTCCATGGTATGAGGGAAAATATGTCCTAAGAAATTGTCAGGTTAAAGTAGGGATTCCCAAAGCGGGTGGTATGTCCTATCTCGGGGCAGTGGAAGGATTCAGGGTGGTGGTGAAGAATTTGGGGGAAATATCGGGGCAGCAGTCTGTCTCTTCCTGCTGCCGCTGCATTTTCCATGAGAGAGACATTCCAAGGTGGCTTGCCATGGTCTCCCTCTGGGATGGGCCCCTGGACTTCCTTGGTGGTTCTCCATCCCAGTGCTGATCAGGGCCAACCCTGTTTAGCTTCCTGAAGACAACAACAGCCTCATGGGGTCATATTCCTGCTGAGCTCCTTTCCACCTCAGATTCTGTTCTTCCCAGGCTCTACCCCAGATCTCCGGGAATTTCTTAACCCAGCATTGGCAACCCTTCCAAAACATCTCCATCTTTGGGTGGTTGGAAAAGCCTTCTCCTGCTTGTTCCTAGGCATGGGATTTTCCATTGCATGCTTCTCTCCCTCTCTCTGACCAATTATGCATGGCAGCGGCTGTGCCGGGCCTCTGCCAGGTCCATGTGGTGCACAGGGGATGGAATCTCAAGGCGCACATGGAATGCCTCGACATAACGCGTGCACACAACAATGGGGCTTGGAGACCCCAGCTTGCTGTGAGGGGGCAGTGGCGGGGGGAGATCAGAGGGCATGGGGGCCCCACTGCACTCCGGCGGGAGAGTGGCATGCTGCTCTCCCACTAACATGGGGGTGGGACAATGCCCCATCCAGCTCCGCAGCTCTGCGAATCTGATAGAGGAGTTTGGTGTCCCTGCAGGGACATTGTCGGCTGGGGGAGGAGTCGGGCCCAACGGCTTGGCTCTTCCATTTTGCAAAGGGTTGGCCCAGAACATCTGGAGGACCACAGGTTGACTACCCCTGTTATATTGTCCTGCTGGGATTCACCTCTTGGATTGGGGTGCAGACCTGTGGCTGCATGACATACGGGCAGCTCTTAAGGAATGTGGTGAGTGTTTGGCGGGAGGGTTTGGTGGGAGCAAGGCCTTAAAAGAGCTTGCTCTTGTGGCAGGATGACATAGGAGGGGGAGCCTGAGTTTTTTGGGGGGGAGTACGGCTTGCGGCCCAACTCACCTGGTTGGGACTTCTTAAGAGGTGGCTGGGTGTTAAGGACCTGACCCCCTTTGGGGGGAAGGCCGGGGAGTCACGCAGCCGGGTGGCCCGAGGTTGGACCAAAGGAGGTGTGTGCCCCCTGCGGTACCTCGGGTGGCACTTCCCAGGTAAGGATCTTGGTGGCCAAGGAGCCCCTGCTCCCGGCTGGGAGAAGGGAGGGGATTCCTGGGTTGGCCACCAGGCACAGCAGGGGCGGGTGTGGCCGGCTGACCACAGAACAAGCTCTCTCCTATGTCAGGCCAACATTCCAGGTTTTGGAATAAAAAGCTGTGGCTGCTTATGCCAAATTAAAATTGGTGTCAAGCGTCTTCTTTGGGGGCCAGTAATGCCCTCCGGCCTGTCTATTAGAAGAACATGGAGAGTGTTCACAGGATGAGAGCTAGAATAACTGGTATCAGCCTTAGTAGAGGAGCTGAGGCCCTGGGCTTCTGTGGATGAAAATGTGCACAATACTCAAGCCAAGACCTACCTTGGCTGACCCATGACTTAAATCCTGCCAGACTTCTGGACAATCTGACTGCAGACCCATGGTGCTGGATATGTCCTCTGTGGTGGCCTCCCCCCTCCTTCCTGAAACTATGGGGGGGTGAGGGGGAAGAAGGGAGAAAAGAAGCTAGACTCTATGGAGTAGAGTCCAGTACACCATGGCAAGGCCTGTTAGCCGGCCATAGCTTCATTTCTTCTTTTTATAATATCTCAAAACTTTGAAAATCATCCGAAATCATAAATCACAACCCAAACGGGTTCCTGGGTAAATAATATCCCGTTTTCCCAAACTTCCTCAGTGATTGTGATTTTATAAAAATAATAATGATATAATAAATAATATAACCACAATCGCCAATGACCACCTAATTACAGCATTTAAGAATCAAAACGTACCTTCATATTTTCTTAATGTTTTCGCTGCTCCATATTAATTATCCCATGGGATCTCCGCTCATCATCCTTTTAAGTCTTAATTAGCTAGACCTAACCACTATCAGGGACCACTAAAGTTATAGCTTTAGAGCCTCTTGTGGCGCAGAGTGGTAAGGCAGCCGTCTGAAAGCTTTGCCCATGAGGCCAATCCCAGCAGCCGGCTCAAGGTGGACTCAGCCTTCCATCCTTCCAAGGTCGGTAAAATGAGTACCCAGCTTGCTTGCTGGGGGGTAAACGGTAATGACTGGGGAAGGCACTGCCAAACCACCCCGTATTGAATCTGCCATGAAAACGCCAGAGGGCGTCACCCTAAGGGTCAGACATGACTCGGTGCTTGCACAGGGGATACCTTTACCTTTGCCTTTAACCACTATCAGTGACCACTAAAGTTATAGCTATCTAATTCAACAGGTGTAGTTCATTAAAAACAGGAAACATGCCAAGTCCCATTCCAAATTCAAGCCGTTTGGGTCCAGTGTATCCCAGTTAAAGATACAGAAGCATTCACGCTGTAATAAACTTTGTTGTATGTTGCTCCCCATAAAAGCATCTCTCTTCCTTGTTTCTAGTCCAAAGAACTTAAAATCTTCTATGTTGTGTCCTGCTTCCATCCAGTGCTTAGCAACTGGAGAATCCCTGTTGCTATTTCTTATTTTACATCTATGTTCCATGATCCTGGTTTTCAGTGGTCTAGTGGTCATGCCTATGCAACTCAAATTGCATTTACATGTCAATTACATTCTTAGTTTGACCTGTGATAAAATCTCTTCTATTTATACAAAAATCATTGGAATGTTTATAGAGTTCAATCTCCCACTCTCTTAAGTACTCTTAAATGCTAAGTCCAGGGGCTTTTGTTTGCCTGACTCACAGTTCTGTAGCTCTGAGGGTTCTTTTAAAGCCCTTCTTTCCTGTCCTTCATTAAAAGCAAATCCTTTTTTTCCTCCAAGCCATGTCCGTGACGGTTAGTGAATGAATGGGCAAGCAGAGAGTCTTAGAGAAGACTTTTGGGTGAAGTTGCAGTTTTCACCCACGTCTAACCAGCAAAGAAAAGGTCTGGTCCCTCCACGCAGGACGTGAACTGGTTAGGGCGCCAAGGCCAACCATGGGACATTCTGATTGTTTTTCGCCCTATGTGCTTCTGCTGGGAGACACGTCTTGTAAAACCATACAAGTATCAAAGGTCCGAAATTAATATGCTTATTTTAATAATGCTATGATACTTTGAAATTAACAAGGATTAAAAAAATACAGGTAATGCTTAAGCATGGGACATTCTGATGGCTTTTGTTTTTTCTCTCCTATATGCTTGTGCTGGGAGAATCTCCTTGTAAATCCTTACAACAGGCCCTTCTGCAGGGATGGTTTTTAGCATCAAAGATCCAAAATTAATTCATTTTTGTTATTTTAATCAAGCAGTGATTGGATACTGAGTGTAGACGGAAGAAATGCAGAGGTGCTTTTTACATGCACTCCCTAGAGCCCCCCCCAAAAGAAAACCCACCTACCATCCCCGGCCACCCTCTCTGAGACTTCCCTCCGCCACACAGAGAACCCTTTGGAGCTCCAGAGCACTCCCTATGTGTAAATCTGTACAACAGGCAGCACTGCTGGGGGATGCTTTTTTTTTAGTATCAAAGATCCAAAATTAACCTGCTCTGAGAGATTTGTTCCTGATTCAAGGTGGGAATCGTTTGGCAAAAACAAGCCTTTGCCCACTTTCCTGAAACTTAGGAGACAAGGGGTGGTGCTCAGAAGACCTGCAAGTTCTTTTAAAGGATTAAACTTGACATCCTGGGCTTGAGATACTATTTGTTCTTATCTCAAGGTTTTCAAGAGTTCATGCGGAGGTGTCTTAGTCACAAAGCGAAATCCTGCTGGTTGATTGACACCTGAGTAATGTAAACAGACTCCTCCTTCCCAAGTTCTTGGGACCTCATTGAATCTTGAGCTATCATGTGGGGAGAGAGACGATGGGCAGAAGGGGGAAGGACAGCGAGAGGTTTTTAATTCACATGACGAATGGTAACAAAGCTACCAGAACATGGTTCCGCAGCCTTGATAACCACAATATCAGTAACGAAGTTAGCTGTAATATGTTTTTTAGTAGACAGTTTTATGGGGCACCAAGGCTATTTAAACTTGAGGAAGGCCGAGATGAAGAAAAGATGCTTAAACTTGCAAGGTCTTTTGTTGGTTTAATCCAAATCATGACAGGAATCTTTTTATGACTACAGCAGGTGTCATCATCACACCGTAACTCTTTCTTCCAGTTTTCTGTCTCCCTGGTTTTGCTTCCTTTCCCTCATTAGACTTTCCTCTGAAAGTGAGTGTCAGAGGGCCATTCCGCATGACTTTAATGTAGCAGAAGGCTTGCAAATTGTAAATGCTACTAATTTGCAGTTCCGCAAGACGTCGCACACAATCTGCCACACTCCTGAAACAGTCCCGCAAAAAGCAATTCGTTGTAGCGCTTAAAGGGAAATCGGGAAAAGTGGATTCACCCTCCGAAAAACGTTACACTCTTGCAAACAATCTGCAACACTAGCGAAAAAGACCTGTGCGTTCCCATTGTTGCAGTTCCAACAAAGTCCCTCCCCCTGGCTCTCTCCTCCAAACTTCCGGCGAAGCGATCGCCATTTTTCTTTCTCGGAGCGAGCAGAAAGCAATGAACCAGTGAGCCTTCATTCACCCAGCGAGGCTTCTCCGGCTACAGTCCCTCCACAGAAGTGCTTTAAAGCTCCCCTAAGTCCCCAAGCACAATACAGCCCCATTTGCAAGTTCCCTTTATTTTCGGCCGAAAATCGTGCCTGTTCGGGGGGGGGGATTTTTCTTTTCACTTGGGGGAGCGTGATAACGATGAATCGCTAGCTCACACGCCAGCTGCCAGCTAGATGGGTCTCTCCGTTGCAATGAATTAACGCATATTCGTTGCAACGTGTGTGTGTGTGTTTTAAAAACCTGTGCTTAAAGGGAAAGGGGCTTTCCCAGAGCATGATAACAACCGCCCATTGGCTGTTTGTTTGATTGATGGGCAGGACAAAGCACAGAAAAAATCACTTCCTGTCTAGCAATTTTTGCAAGACCGGAAACTTGTGGGAAACGAATGAAATGCTACTGGAGAAGGCAATCCCAAATAGGCTATGGTCTACTACTGCTGATGGATCCAATTCTACTGAAGGCAATTCTGTGTTGAGGCAGCTGTATTGGTTGTTGGTTGAATTGCAGATCAAGTTCAGGGTTTTGGTTTTGACCTTCAAGGCCATTCGCAGCCTGGGCCCAGTGTATCTGAGGGAGCGTCTAACTCCTTATGCCCCTCACATGGCCCTTTTGCTCTTCAAATTCTAATAGGTTGGTGGTCCATGTGAAGTTCTCCAGGCCTCGACCAGAGCCAAGAGCTTTTTGGTCCTGCCTCCTACGTGATGAGTTCCTGGAAGGGATAAAGATAGTCCTATCGCAGTTCTTCATGGCCTGCAAGATGGAGCTCTTTCATTCTTTGTGGCCTCTTTGGTTGAGGCCAGGCTAAGGAAGATCTCAGGCCCCTCCTCCAAGTACACATGGCTGATGAGGGGGACAATGTGTAGGTGGGGGTAGGTTTTTAGGTTTTTTATGTATTATCTTTTAGCAAGACTGATGATGTATTTATTTTCTAAGAGCCTCTTGTAGCGCAGAGTGGTAAGGCAGCAGTCATGCAGTCTGAAAGCTCTGCCCATGAGGCTGGGAGTTCGATCCCAGCAGCCGGCTCAAGGTTGACTCAGTCTTCCATCCTTCCGAGGTCGGTAAAATGAGCACCCAGCTTGCTGGGGGGTAAACGGTCATGACTGGGGAAGGCACTGGCAAACCACCCCGTATTGAGTCTGCCATGAAAACGCTGGAGGGCGTCACTCCAAGGGTCAGACATGACTCGGTGCTTGCACAGGGGGTTCCTTTACCTTTAATAAGGCCAGACAGCATCCTCCTGGATTCATTATTTACCCCACTTCATAAGACCTTCATCACATGAGAGGCTAAAATCTTTGACCTCTCCCATCATTGCTTCTATACAACAAGCTCACCTGTTCCAATCCTTTACGTGGAGAATCACACAGGACCCTAGATCGATCTCTGCCCCAACTCATCCCTTCCCCCCGCTCCCCTTATGCAGCTTTCCTGACCAATAGATTCAGGTGGGTAGCCACTGCAGTAGAATCCCCGCCCCCAATAAATGATTTTCTTCTCACTTCATCTTAGGATGAAATCTGCCTCACAGAAAGTTTAGGCGGGAATAAATATTGAACTTGAAGGTATTGGGGGCTTCTGTTCTATTTGCTGCAATAGACTCTCCCACAGGTGCATACCTACCCCATTTTGTGCTGGGGCAAGCAGGTGGGCAGGGCTTGGTGACATGGGGTGACATGGGGGCAGGGCCTTCTTAGAATAATGTTCACCTGGGAACCAGCCCTCTCCCTCCCTCCCTGCCGAACCTACCCTACTCATCCCCAGTGCCAGAAAGATGGGGTGGGGGACTGGCAGCCATTGAAGGCTGTCCTTACTGTCAGCATTGCTCCCTCCAGCACAAGCAGCTGCTGGTGTTGGGGTGGGTGTGCCACTTGCAACCAGTATGTGCACTGGAGCAGGGGTCACTGGGTATGGACCAGTTGGGGGGCATATCTCCCCATGCAGCCCAAGGGGGCTTGATGGGCCCCCACATCAAGTATGGCACCAGGACATGAGCCTCGGTTATTATACTCTAAGTATGTAGTTGCTGACGCAACAATTTGTTTATTTGCTTGTTTGTTTGTTTATTCTTGGATTTATATCCACGTCTCACGACTTTTGTTGCCTCGCAGCGTCTAACAATTAAAACAATAAACAATCAAACCCCATTAAAACAGTGACAGCGCATAGAGCAACCCACAAGATGGTGGAAACAAACACATCCCAACACAATCTAATAAGTCCAGTCATCGTTGTTATTATATTACAGGGATGCTCAGCTAGGGTGGGACCCATGATCGATCTCCCCCCCCCCCCAGCCTCAACCAAATGCTTGTTGGAAGAGCTCCGTCTTGCAGTCCCTGAGGAACTTAGGCTGCCTAAGGAGGTGGTGAGCTCCCCCTCACTGGCAGTCTTCAAGCAAAGGTTGGATACACACTTTTCCTGGATGCTTTAGGATGCTCTGGGCTGACGTTGAGCAGGGGGTTGGACTAGATGGCCTGTGTGTCCCCTTCCAACTCTATGATTCTGTGATTCTATGATTCTATGATTCAGTTCTGTCAGGGCCCTTAGCTCTTCTGGGAGCTCGTTCCACCAGGCAGGGGCCAAGGCCGAAAAGGCCAGGTGGATTTCCCAGACTACCCCCACTGGAATCTTGCGCACAGAGAATCTGAAATCCGGCATTGATACAACCAGCCTGGCATGGACCAGCTAGTGAAACTGAAAAGCTCTTTGGTCACGGTGCCAGATGGAAACTAATTCAGAAGCACAGAAGAGTTAAGAGTCAACTTTTATTGGAACAGGTTTCTTGCACAGCTGTTCATCTTCCCAACAGTCAGTTCAACTTGTTGAAGTGAAGGTGTGCTAGTGAAGGTGATGCAGGATCACTCTGGAACTTTCCCAGCATGGCTTCCCAGGGGTGCCGTGGCAGATGCTGAAAGCTCTCCTGATGACTGCCAAGGGTTTTTAGAAAGTGGGCAGGGCCAGATGGGCAGGGCCCAGCAAGGCTTCCGATTGGCCACTGGAGATTTGATTGACTGTACAGAAAAAGAATTAAGTATCCAGATGGCAGTAGCAGCCACAACTGCACAAGGATGTTCAATTTGCAGCTGAAGGTAAGCTACAGAAACCATTCTATGTTGACTTTGTCTCCTGAAGCAGGCATTTTATAGCAGCCATTTTGTTTCAGAATTCCAAATGTGCAGGCAGACTCAAGAAGATTGGGGACCCCTGTTGTATACTAAGTCATCTTGGAGGAGAGTAAAGACATAATTAATGCAGAAATGCTTTACAGATCTTTTCTCTCGTTATGTCTGTGAGGGAAAAAATGAGTTAAATTCCTTAGGAAAAGGTGATAATATCAAAGCCTAATTTAGCCGTTTGCCCCTTTGTTCTGCCATTTGGTCTTTTATTGCCTTACTCTCTTTTATGTCTTAGGTGTGAGTTATTGTAGTGGTGGGCTAGCTAGTTTGTTTGTTTGGGGGGGGGTCACCTATTCTATCTGGTTGCCATGGCATAATTATCTCTGGGGTGGCCTTGAAGGGTGGTTGTGTTTCTCTGGCAAAATGAAGGATACCATCCTGGGATCTTCACATCTAAATGAACAAGTATTGGGAGCAGGGGAGACTTGGGGGTTAAAGCAGGGCAGCAGGCAGTCTTAGTAAAATTCTCAGGTTGCAAGCATTGTTGTGCTTTCTAATAAAGAAACTTTGTTGCACATGGTGTTTTCTTATGGAAAGCAATTGGCTGAAACCTTACAGATAGAAGACTTCCCCACCAGAACTGAAGAGCCCTCAGAAGTATACCAAAATAATATTTATGGTTTTATGGTGGGAGGGACTGTGGCTCTGTGGGTAAACATCTACAAGGCATGTGGAAGGTTGCAGGTTCAGTCCCCAACATCGCCAGTTAAAATGACCAGGAAGCAGGTGATATGAAAGACCTCAGCCCAAGCCCCTGGAGAACTGTTGCCACTCGGAGTGAACAATACTGATCTTGATGGACCAAAACTCTGATTCAGCTTCATGCATTAATATTAACTGTAATATATGCACCTACTATATTATAGAACATAGTTTGAGTCCTATGGGAAGGGGAAGGGCTTTGGGTGGGCATGTACATAGCTATGCTTCCCAACCACCTTTGGGGGTTTCTTGAAGTCTGAAGAATGTTTCAGGGATTTCTCAATAGTAAAAATGTTGAGAAAGCCTGCTCTATTCTCTTCACAGTCTTCTCTGGCAGAGACAGAGAGAGAGAGAGAGACAGAGACAGAGACAAGAGACAGAGACAGAGAGAAAGTGTGTGTAATTTTCATGTCACATGGCTCTTCTGACCCTTTTGTGTTCTGCAGGATACCTTCTTTTTGTCTCTTCTTATTCTTTTCTGAAGATAAACTACTTAGAATGTCATTCAATTTTATGATGGTTTCATTGTTTGACTGATACTGCATCCCTTTGTAGCCTTTGCAACCTATCTTGGGCAGGCTCAAAATGCAACAAAACCCAAAATGAGGATACTAATGTGGAGGGCACTTTAACAGAAGTCCCAGGACACTGATATTGCACAGCTCTCCCAAATGGGAATCTAAGGCTGGCTGTAACAATTAAAGATCTTTGGTCTAGCACCAAAACTATCACCTTTAATAAAAGAAAAACCTCACTTTTAATTTTCTTCCCCCAGTTCATATATAATTTCTGGTTTTATATACTCAAGGATCAAACTCATAGAAGTGACTTGAAAAATAGATATCTCTTGCAGCGTGACCTGATATAACTTGGAGGTGCCGATAACTAAAAGAAGAAGAGTTGGTTCTTATGTGTTTCAGAGTGGCTGACTCTGAGCGCCTTCAGTTTCCTCTCCCCACAACAGACACCCTGTGAGGAAGGGGAGGCTGAGAGAGCCCTGAGATTACTGCTTGCTCAGAACAGAAGAAAAAGAAGAGTTGGTTCTTATATGCCACTTTTCTCTGCCAGAAGGAGCCTCAAAGTACATCTGGCCTCAAACAGGGCCAGAGCCTTTTCGATCTTGGCCCCTACCTGGTGGAATGAGCTCCCAGAAAAGCTTCCGGCATCTTCAGGGCCTGCAAAGTGGGCTTCTGTACAACCATAAGGTTGAGGCCAGGGTAGCGAGGAAGATCTGATTAGGGCCTCCCGGTGCCATGTGTCATCTATGGTCCCCTCTTCCCACTTCCTCTCTTGGATGTTTTATTATGAGGATGGGAGGCTGAGTTACACCACCATGTGCTGGCTTCTACTGTACAACTTTTTATGTTCATGTAATGTTTTAATGATAGAGCCTCTTGTGGCGCAGGGTGGTAAGGCATCAGAAATACTGTCTGAAGCTGTCTGCTCATGAGGCTGCGAGTTCAATGCCAGCAGCCGGCTCAAGGTTGACTCAGCCTTCCATCCTTCTGAGGTCGGTAAACTGAGTACCCAGCTTGCTGGGGGGTAAACGGTTATGACTGGGGAAGGCACTGGCAAACCACCCCGTCTTGAGTCTGCCATGAAAACGCTAGAGGGCGTCACCCCAAGGGTCAGACATGACCCGGTGCTTGCACAGGGGATACCTTTACCTTTTTAAAATGTTTTAATGGGGTTTTGATATGGACACTGCATGCTGCCATGAGTCGGTTCCAGGAGTGGTGGGTAATAAATCTAAATCTAAATCTAAATCTAAATCTAAATCTAAATCTAAATCTAAATCTAAATAATAATAATAATAATAATAATAATAATAAGGTGCGCCTTCTGTTCCCTTCAGGTGCCCCTTCAAGTCCTCTCTCTGATCTTTCTGGGTTGCCCTGCTCACTGTTTCCTGCCTTCTTTCTGGGCGGTGGGATCTGGTGATCCGCTTTGAAATGTTAACCTATGGACAGGCATCTCTAGTATTTCACACCCAGCTGGGCTCAAACAATTCTACCGTGGGAAAGGATTTCTTGTGCTCCTGGGAAGGGGGGGGGAGTTCTTCTTGTGTGCCTATAAAGCCTGGGTCCGATCTAAGAGCAGCATTGCAGTCTGGACTCTGCTCTTGCTGAGGTCGTGCTTGCCTCAGATGACCCTGCCGTGCTGGACAGCTGGTTTGAGGCAGCAGCCCACCCTGAGAGTCATCTGTGCCGTTTGAAACTCCTGCGCCAGCAGCACAGCAGGACCCGTCCTACCCAACCCATGGGCGCGGCACTGAGTTGCCTTTCTCCTGGCTCCAGGGTGGTGAGAGGAGAGACCAATGCCGGGAACAAGGATTGTGCTTCGAGTGCAGGGAGGCAGGGCGCTTTGTGGACATCTGCCTGAAGCAGGGAGCCACCCTGTCCCACCTAGCGAAGCCACCTGGCACTAGACTCCCGGGGGCCCCACTCCAACTCTCACTGTAGTTCCACGGAAAACTGCCCGAGTGGGATGGCCTCGCACTATGCTTGCCCCGATGGTGGGCCGCCCGATATTGCCTTCAGGCCCCATCAAATGGGAGGAGAGCAGTGTCTCCTTGGGAAATGAAACCAACCTGCAGGGATAGGTGCACCACTGCATGTCCTCTGGCAAGCTACCCCAGCGCCACCCCGTAGGATGGGAGTGCTTCCCCAGGCCTTTGCAACCGATCTTGTATCCCCCCCATGGTGGTTTGCACCTTTCTCATTAATAAACGCACGGCCACACAAGCAGAGATACAAGTTTGCCTGGATAGGGAGTGCAGCACCAGCCTGATCAACCCCAAATGAGTCAAAAGCCTACACTTGGAGGCTGAGGACTTAGAGTCCCCCGATGCAAAGTGCGCTCAACAGTTCTGCTTCTGCCCCCAGGGAGAGCATCTCCACACAAGGGTGGTGGTTACCTAGTGCAAGAGGAGAGTCTGCCGGTTGTAAGCTCATCCTTGGCTGCCAAAGGGGGAGGGGGTGGACCGGGGTAGGAACAGCCTCTTCCCCGCCCTAGAGAGTCTCCCTGAGTGCTGCTGGGATTTGGCTAAAGTGTTTTTGGATGAGGAGTGTGACCCATTGCCATTCCACCACCAAACCTACTGCACCATCGAACTGCAGCCTGGGGAAGCACTCCCAGAGACTAAGTGGTTTAATATGAGTCCTACAGAGCTCGAGGTGCTCAGACTGTTTGTTGACAAAAACCTGTTGGGTGGGTTCATTCACCCCACTGCCTCCTTCACAGCAGCCCCAGTTGAATTCTCCATTTTCATTTTCCTCCCCAGTTCTCCTGAATTATCTTGCCCCTCACTGACCTGTTGAAAACCCAGGCTAAAGGAGAGGGGGTCAAGTGACCTGGAGCCTGCCTGGATTGGACTGGGCTGCAAGGGGGCATTAGAGGAACTGAAGTCTTTGTTTACCTCCCTCCAAGCCTGTGTTGGCTCATCCGGACTCTACGTGCCCCTACATCCTCCAGATAGATGCCTTGGAGGCAGCTGTCGGCGGAGTTCTTCTCCAGCAGGGGGAGGATGGGCACTTAAGGCCCTGCGCATACCTGTTCCAAATGTTTTCCCCATGGAACGCTATTGGGCTATTTGGTTGATGGTTTGGAAGCACCTGTTGGAGGGTTCACAGGTGCCTTTCCAAGTGTGGACAGATCACAAGAACTTAGAGGTCTTTCGCAAGCCCTGTAAATTGAGTGCCGAAGGCAAATCAGGAGCTCTGCTGGGTGAAAGCCACACCCCTGTCCCACCCTCTTTCTACAAATGCTTGGCATGCACCTTTTTGGGGATCCTGGCACTAGAGCATGGCTCTTTTGCCCACTCCACCCCCCCCCCGGAAATAGCAAACTTGGTTTTAAATGAACATGAAAAACATCAATAATTAATAATTAAGATGTCACAAAAATTGCACCCAAATTGCCACCTGTCAGAAGCGCCGGCTGAACTCTGCACAAACATCATCCTTGCCTACACTGTGGCTGTCATCATCCATTCATCAGAGGCTCGCAGGTATCTGTGACAGGAGGCTGTTCTTTGAGGGAAGGGCAGTGATTTTGGAGCACCAATTAGCAGCTGCAGACCGTTACGAAAGACCTTTTTCAAGCTCTGCGTTTAAATGTTTCCCAACCTATTCTGTGCCCATTTCAGCTCTGACCCCTGTTTCTCCTAGCGACAAAGGATGTGAATCAATTTGGGGGGTCTCCTCCTGGGAGAAAGGGAGGGCTTTCAATTAAATTAATACTTAATATATAAACAGAAGGGTTCTCAGTTAGCAGTTAGAAGAAGAAGAAGAAGAAGAAGAAGAAGAAGTTTAGAGAGAACATGCGGGGAAGTTTAGAGAGACATGCTTTGTGCTGCAACTTAGGGGGAGAATTTCTTTTGCCTTTGCCTGCACAATGTTTTTGCGCCTATTTGTTGCTCCCATCCCCAAGAGAAGGAAGAGGGGGGTGGGTGCGAGGCTGAGAGAGCCCTGATATCACTGCCTGGTCAGAACAATTTCAGCAGCGCCGTGGCGAGCCCAAGGTCACCCAGCTGGCTGCATGTGGGGGAGCGGGGAATCGAACCCAGCATGCCAGATTAGAAGTCCGCACTCCTAACCACTACACCAAACTGGCTCTCTATGACCGTTTATGCACTGGAGGTTTCATGCCGGGCTGCAGGCTGGAATTTTAGTCGTGGCAGGTTGCCCCACCTCTTACTGCACTCACATTGGGGAGCCTTTGGCCCAGTGCACCTCATCCGCCCCCAATTTGTGCTCCTGCACGAGAGCTGGGGCAGTGAAGTTCCCAGTGCATAAACGGCCTATGCAAGCCTTTTACTTTAAGAAATTGTGCCCCCTTGATCTCTCTTAATGTGACTATAGTCTCCCCCGATTGGAACAAATGAATCTGCCAAAGTCGTTGTTTGGTTTTATGTCATAAAAGATGTTTATCGATTTAGTGTGGGCATGTCTTTGTTGTGTGCTTGGCCAAAGCATCAGTCCCTTTGCATCAAACAAAGAGGAGAGGCAGATGATGGATCTGCGAAGGTAACGGTGATAGAGCATGCGGAGAGAGAAAGGAAATAAACACTACAATGATGTGCTACATTCAGTAGTTTAACCTTGAATCTCTCCAACAAGCCAGCCTTGGATTGGACTCCTGCCCCTGACATCTGAAGAGGACAGTTTGCCCAGAGTGATTTCTCTCTCTGCTACTTGAAGGTTTTGTTGGAATTGGAGCCCCTGCAATTCGGAGGTGTACAGCTGTTGCCTCTTGGTGAGGGGACCATTAGTGGCCTTTAGGATGATAAACACAGGCTGGCAGGGAGGGGCTGACAGAATGCACCTTGGTGGAATAAAGCTCCGGGGAGAGCTGCAGGCCCTGCAGGAACTTTCTGTTTCTAAGGGTCTGCCTGGCATTAGGTTGGGGCTAATAACTGACTGAAAATAACACCACTAGGACCTCCCCACCCAAGAACTGCACCCTTTTGAATGGGAGATGGGAATGCTGGAGGCAAAATCGATGGTTGGCTTGCACAGTGGACAATGTGTGGCGTTTAGCTGTTATAACTGTAGTTTTATTAAGTTTTATGTCTGTACCAGTAGAGGGACCCCTGGGTCATCTAGTCCAACCCCCTGCAGGACACTCACAACCCTACCCCTCATCCACTGTAACCTGCCACCCAAATCTTCAGCTGTCAGATGGGTCTCCAGCCTCTGTTTTAAAATCTCCAAAGTATGGAGAACCCACCACCTCCTGAGGAAGCCTGTTCCACTGAGAAACCGCTCTGTCAGGAACCTCTTCCGGATGTTTAGATGGAATTTCATCTGCATTAATTTCATCCCTCAACCTTTCCTCCTACGTCTTGGTCTCCAAACCCATCATCATCTTTGTTGCCCTCCTCTGGACTTGTAAAGCCCGTTGCATTCTGTAATGTAACGGGCGCTAGCTCATGGTTTGGTGTGGGTTTAGTATCTCACTTGGAAGCTGGCAACCCTAAGGGGAGGTCTCTCTGTGCACAGCAGTCTTGACCCACGTCAGGTTCATGCACACCTAGGTAGTGTGGAATTCCAGAATATGAACTTAACACCAACCTGGCAATCTTAACTCCTCTCTGCAATGTTTTGTTGACCTGAAATAGTCCAGGAGGTGCTATGAGGCTGGATAGTGGCTTCAGAGGCATTATACACTTTTGATGCCCCACTTACAAACCTCAAGGAATATGTTCAGACCAGGGACAGCCAACCTCCAGGTGGGGCCTAAAGAGCTCCTGGAATTACAGCATCTCCAGATTGTAAAGATCAGCTTCCCAGGTGAAAATGGCTGTTTTGGAGAGTGGACTCTGACATTGGACCATTTTCATAGAATCATAGAATCATAGAATCATAGAGTTGGAAGGGGCCATACAGGCCATCTAGTCCAACCCCCTGCTTAACGCAGGACTAGCCCTAAGCATCCTAAAGCATCCAAGAAAAGTGTGTATCCAACCTTTGCTTGAAGACTGCCAGTGAGGGGGAGCTCACCACCTCCTTAGGCAGCCTATTCCACTGCTGAACTACTTTGACTGTGAAAAACTTTTTCCTGATATCTAGCCTATATCGTTGTACTTGAAGTTTAAACCCATTACTGCGTGTCCTCTCCTCTGCAGCCAGCAGAAACAGCATCCTGCCCTCCTCCAAGTGACAACCTTTCAAATACTTAAAGAGGGCTATCATGTCCCCTCTCAACCTCCTTTTCTCCAGGCTGAACATTCCCAAGTCCCTCAACCTATCTTCATAGGGCTTGGTCCCTTGGCCCCAGATCATCTTCGTCGCTCTCCTCTGTACCCTTTCAATTTTATCGACGTCCTTCTTGAAGTGAGGCCTCCAGAACTGCACACAGTACTCCAGGTGTGGTCTGACCAGTGCCGTATACAATGGGACTATGACATCTTGTGATTTTGATGTGATGCCCCTGTTGATACAGCCCAAAATGGCATTTGCCTTTTTTACCGCTGCATCACACTGCCTGCTCATGTTTAGTTTACAGTCCACAAGTACCCCAAGGTCTCGTTCACACACAGTGCTACCTAGAAGCGTATCCCCCATCCAGTAGGCATGCTTTTCATTTTTCTGACCCAGATGCAGAACTTTACACTTATCTTTATAAAATTGCATCTTGTTCTCATTTGCCCATTTTTCCATTGTGTTCAGATCTCGTTGAACTCTGTCTCTATCTTCCGGAGTATTTGCCAGTCCTCCCAATTTGGTGTCATCTGCAAACTTGATGAGTAGTCCCTCCACCCCCTCATCTAGATCATTAATAAATATGTTAAAAAGTACCGGGCCGAGCACCGAGCCCTGAGGTACCCCGCTACTCACCTCTCTCCAGTCTGATGAAACACCATTGACAACAACTGTTTGAGTGCGGTTCTCTAACCAATTCCCTATCCACCTAACTATCTGAAAATCCAGATTGCAGTCCTTCAACTTATCCATCAGAACATCATGGGAAACCTTGTCAAAAGCTTTACTAAAATCCAAGTAAATGACATCAACCGAATTTCCCCGATCCAGCAAACCTGTTACTTGGTCAAAAAAGGAAACCAGGTTGGTCTGGCAGGACCTGTTGGAGACAAATCCATGCTGACTTCCTTGGATCACCAAATTGTCCTCCAGATGTTTGCAGATCACTCCCTTTAGTATCTGCTCCATTATCTTCCCCACAACAGAGGTCAGACTCACTGGTCTGTAGTTTCCCGGGTCATCCTTCCTCCCTTTTTTGAAGATCGGAATAACATTTGCTCTCTTCCAGTCCTCCGGGACATCTCCAGTCCTTAAAGAGGTTCCGAAGATGATGGACAAGGGCTGTGCAAGTTCTCTGGAAAGTTCTTTGAGTACTCTCGGGTGCATTTCATCCGGACCAGGGGATTTGAACTCATCCAGTGCAGCTAAATGCCTCTCGACAACCTCTCTATCCATGTTAACCTGCCACCCAGACACTGTCCTTTGGCTATGGCCATCTCTAGATGTGCCTAAACACTTTGACCTGTGGGAAAAAACAGATGTAAAATAGGCACTAAGCCTTTCTGCTTTCTCTGCATCTTCCGTTAGAGTTTGTCCATCCGCACCCAACAGTGGGCCTATTGCCTCCTTCACTTTACGTCTGCTCCTCACATAGCTGAAAAATCTTTTCTTGTTACAATGGGCTTCTCTGGCCAATCTTAGCTCACCTTCAGCTTTGGCCTTTCTTATGATTGATCTACAGTGCCTAGTAACCTGTAGGTACTCTTCTTTAGAGCTCTGTCCTTCCCTCCATTTCCTGAACATTTTCCTTTTCTTTCTTAGTTCCTCTTGAAGTTCTCTGTTCATCCAAATAGGCTTCTTAGAGCTCCTGCAGTGTTTTCGTCTTTCTGGGATAGTCATTGATTGAGCATGCAATAGCTCCTGTTTGAGTAGCGCCCACCCTTCACATGCTCCCTTCCCTTCCAGCATTGTCGTCCATGGTATGACACTCATCATGTCTCTGAGTTTATTAAAGTTTGCCCTATGAAAATCCAACATCCGCGTCTGGCTACAAGCTTCCTTGGCTCCCCATCTCAAAAGGAATTCTATGAGGACATGGTCACTTCCCCCTAGGGTCCCCACCTCCTTCACCTCATCCACCAACTCTTGTCTGTTGGTCAGTATTAAGTCCAGTATGGCTGAACCTCTTGTGGGTTCATCTACCATTTGATAAAATGAAGTCCCACCTCCAAAACTCGAGGGATATTTCCAACCCAGGGGTAGCCAACCTCCAGGTGGGGCTTGGAGATCTCCTGGAATTACAGCTCATCTCCAGATGATAAACATCAGTTCCCCAGGCAGAAACAGCTGCTTTGGAGGGTGGACAGGTTTGTTGTGGCGAAGAAACATTTAGAAGAAGAAGAAGAAGAAGAAGAAGAAGAAGAAGAAGAAGAAGAAGAAGAAGAAGAAGAAGAAGAAGAAGAAGAAGAAGAAGAAGAAGAAGAAGAAGAAGAAGAAGAGTTGTCTCCCAAGGTCACCCAGCTGGCTGCATGTGGGGGAGTGCAGAATAGAACCCGGCATGCCAGATTAGAAGTCCGCACTCCTAACCACTACAACAAACTGGCTCTCCCTACGTCACAGCCCATCCTTAAACACACATGAAGCTGCCTCATTCTGAACCCTTGGTCCATCAAGATTAGCATTATCAGCTCAGACTGGTGATGACTCTCCAGGGATTCAGGAAGAGGTCTTTTGCATCACCTACCATCTCATTCTTTTAGCTGCTGATTCCAGGACTTGAACCAGGGACGTTCTGTGTGTCGAGAAGCTGTTCTGCCACTGAGCCAAACTAGAGAGCATTTTGCTTTGTGATACTGAATCATAGGTGAAATTTTATAAATTATGTTCTATGTGTACCATAGTTCTGTTTCTGTGTAAATTCATAAAATGCTTTGAGCTTGTTTCAGAATATCTTGGCTCTTCTGAGGAAGCATCCACCCCTGAAGACCTGAGGGCATTGCAGATGCAAGACCATATTCATGGGTGGAAAATAGTTTAAAGACAGATTTCCCAAGCCATGACATACTGTTAGAGTCAAAGGTACTATCGTAAGGCTATTTTTCTAGTGATTATTTCATTCTGCCTCTTGTGGTGCAGAGTGGTAAGACAGCCGACATGCTGTCTGAAAGCTCTGACCATGAGGCTGGGAGTTCAATCGGCTCAAGGTTGACTCAGCCTTCCATCCTTCCGAGGTCGATAAAATGAGTACCCAGCTTGCTGGGGGGTAAACGGTAATGACTGGGGAAGGCCCTGGCAAACCACCCCGTATTGAGTCTGCCATGAAAACGCTGGAGGGCGTCACCCCAAGGGTCAGACATGACCCAGTGCTTGCACAGGGGATACCTTTACCTTTATTTCATTCTGCTGGCCTTTAGCTATGACATTTGGCTTTGACAGAAAATATGTGGATCTAGCAAACTGGTAAGCTTATGGCTGAATTTGAATGGCTGCAGGTTTAGATGAACACAAGATAATGTAGCAAATGACTGCATGTTAAGCACATGCAGGGTGATATAACAGGGGTTTATAAAATTATGCATGGGATAGCGGAGAGAGAGACCCTTTTCTCCCCTTCTCACAATACCATATGGGCACTCAATGAAATGAATGAGCAGTAGACTTAGAACAGATAAAAGGAAATACTTTTTCACCCAAAGAGTTATTAGTATGTGGAACTCACTGCTGAAAGGAGGGGTGGCAGGTACATACATAGATAGCTCCAAGAAGGGATTAGATAAATATATGAAGCAGTGGCTATTAGCCACAAGGTCTAATTGGAACACTGTGTCTGGGGAAGTGATGCTCTGTATACTTGGTGCTTGGGAGACAACAGTATGAGGGCTTCCGGAGTTCTTGCCTCTCTGGCTACTCGCCCCACTGCCCTAATGGCTTCTGGGTTTTGGTCACTATGACCGTTTACACACTGGAGGTTTCATGCCGGGCTGCAGGCTGGAGTTTTAATTGTGGCAGGTTGCCCCACATCTTCCTGCGCCCACACAGGGCAGCATTTGGCCTGGTGCGCCTCATCCGGCATGGAAGCTGGCGCAGTGAAGTTCCCAGTGCGTAAATGGTCTTTGGAACCCCAATATTGATTCATGTGTATATTTTGCCAGTGAAAAACCCAGAAGGACTCTTGAAGTTGGAAGATTTAATGAACTTTTTATCCTCCTTAAAATTGGATTATCCTGCTTTTAAGCTCAGACTGTTAGGTGACTTTAATGCACACATAGGTCACAAATCTTTTGTTGTCCCCCCCCCATTAGCTTTATTGACTCTAGCTCAAATAGTGCCTCCGGTCCTTTTCTGGATCTTTGGAGTAAATTCACCTTAAAAATTCTAAATGGTTTGGTCAGGTTTCCCAATTCAAACTATTACACTCACAATTCTAGTTTAGAGCCTCTTGTGGCGCAGAGTGGTAAGGCAGCCAACATGCTGTCTGAAGCTCTGACCATGAGGCTGGGAGTTCAATCCCACCAGCCGGCTCAAGGTTGACTCAGTCTTCCATCCTTCTGAGGTCGGTAAAATGAGTACCCAGCTTGCTGAGGGGTAAATGGCAATGCCCTTGTTATCTTTCTGAGCTAAAAGGTAAAGGTAAAGGTATCCCCTGTGCAAGCACCGAGTCATGTTTGACCCTTGGGGTGACGCCCTCTAGCGTTTTCATGGCAGACTCCATACGGGGTGGTTTTCTAAGATTTATTTGGAGGGCAAAACATGTAGTGATTCTCAGTGGATGTGTGGGAATGTCCATGTCTGTTCTTGCACTGATGCATCACAACATCCTTATAAGCAGATCATGTCTGCCTCACAGAAGAAACTGGCCTGTAGTCTTCTAAAGAGAGTTAACTGCGTGCAGGAAATTTTGGCCAGCTGGATTTCAGTAGCACCTTTGAGAACAACAGTATTTTGGGGCTATGTCTAAGTCCTCCTGGACTTGAATCCAGCTATTCCACTGCAGACCAACGCAACTACCCTCTGGAACACTGTTGCCAGTAGAGGAACTTTTGAAGAAGAAGAAGAGTTGGTTCTTATATGCCGCTTTTCCCTACCTGAAGGAGGCTCAAAGGCTCAAAGCAGCTTACAGTCGCCTTCCCATTTGGAATGTTGTCCCTGAAATATGGTTGCCAGACCCCCAGGTGGGGGCTTTACCAGTAGAAAAAAGGGAGGCCTAAGCCATGTTGTCAAACAGGAAGAGACATCATCACTGCTTCTGGGTGATGCTCTGGTTGTTGGGCAAAAATGGTATGCTCGAAGCCAGTTTTACAATGAAATTTTGCCCAGAGTGCTACCCGGAAGTCACTGGTGGGGCATGACATCACTTCCTGTGCAAGGCCAGTAATGAGGCCTGGGCTTTTCTCTTCCTCTTTAAGTTCTCCCATCCCCTGAAAAGAGGCATTCTTCCCGCATGCCCTCTTGCACAGGTTTTAATTTGTTTTGGCAGTGGAACTTTTTGTCTGGCAGTCAGATCAGACGATCAAATGGAAGGCTAGCAAATTGACACACAATACAAAACAGGTCTTTGTGCTGATGAGTATTTCTGTCTACCCAGCCCTGAAAGGTCACTACTAAGTTGCAGTTGGTGATCTTCCATCTTTCTGGGGCACTCTCAGGACTGAAAATGTGTTCCATTAAATCAGAGGTTCTGAACATGACTGCTTCAGTGGACACTCCAAAACATCCTAAACAGCAGCTTGGTTCCCACTGGGCTCTGTGCCACAATTTTATCTCGGTAATGACTACAGAGAGACAGATGTCTCGGAACAATTATGGCCCTTCGCTAGAATCCATGAAGCCTTGACCTTTTGATCCACTCTTCATCTGTTGTGGCAACAGTAGAATGGCCACCATGAAAGGGACAGCCTTGCCAAAATTCCATTGTGCAGGCCACCAGCTGCTGCCCTCTTCTAAAGGACTGGCAATTGGCACACAATATTAATGAATGTCACTTGAAGAAGGGAGAAGGGTAAAAAATCAATTTGAAACACAGACAAAAAAATCAATTTGAAACACAGACAAAGGAATGTGTAGCTTTTGCTTTGCATTTTTATAGAGAGGGAAGCTGCATGGTCATCCCAAGAGGTCGCTGGGCAACCAGACAAGCAAATAGACAATGGATTCATATGAAAGAAGCCAGCTATGAGCCTGCCAAAAGGGCTGATTTGGTGGCACCATACCCATTTATTAAAAAAAAAAACATCCAGTCACCACAACTTTCTAAAAATGGAACTTCCTTAGTCTTTGGGACTTTATCTTTGATCATCCATGGTCAAAAGCTCAATCCAGATGCTGTAGAAGAAGGGAAATCCCTTAAGTACCAATACATCATTGGGTAAACCAGTTCTTCTTCTTTACATGAGGGATCTGAACCCAAACCTTCTCTTCACCAGCCCCAGTTCAATGTTTGCACTACTGTACAATCCTCTGCAGTAACTCCAATGGAAATGCCAATGACTGGGTTGATTCTGCATGGCAATTGCACCGTAAAGGTTGATGGAGTGGTGTTTCAAGAAATGATTGCAACCTTCTACTTGGTCATTCGGTTACTTGACATTGGCTTCAGTTCCATTGTGGAGACCAGGGTCTGGTCTCAATTTCTGTATTAAGACATGCTGTGGACTATATAATTTTTCACCTACAATGAAGGGGGGCTTTAACCAGAGCCATTTTGAACAGATAAAAAGCAGCAAGCACAGCCCGTAGATGAGAGGAGTTTTCAGTCATCCTTAGCACCGTTCACCAAATAACCCCAGCGTGTCAGTCTGCAGCCTCAAGATCTATTGTGTCACAATGCTGACACTAATTCACATATTTGCTCAAGTTTATTGTTGCATAATTACAGGACATTATATTTATTATTGTTTATTTGATGGTTTTCAGAGAAAATGGTATCCAAGGCAGCTTGCAATTGTAATTAATTCCATTTAAAAAAAAAAAACTATAAGCAAGATGCACGTTTTACATCACGAAAGAGGCTTCTGCAAAGACTGTAGCATATGTTTGGACCTGGTGATGTTGGAATATAAAACATTTAGTATGAAGAATTTAGCTCCAACAGGAGAGGGGAGCAAATCATCAGAATAACTTAGAGCTATGGGTGCGACCCTTCCTTCCACTCTGCTAAATGTTTGAGCCTTGTTTTTTTACCCAGAATGCAATGCTCAGGCAGACTTCTTTCTTCTCACCCTCTTCTCCCTCTAAACCTCATGCTTCTTCCAACTCTCCACTTTCCTGCAAGCCTAGGGGTTCTCTCAGGTCTGTAGAACCCTGTCCCCATTTGTGCATGACCCTATTGTGTAGATTTTTTGATCCACAATCTGAGTCATTGTTCAGAATTAGACATATGATTGTGGGAGGAGCATCCTCCTCCATTCTCCATTCTCACCTGTACTTACCTGTAGCTGGTGGTTTAAATACCTGGAACCCATAGGGACTGAAAATGGATTCCCTCTTGGTTTTTACATCCCACTTTTCCCAACCAGAAGGAGATTCAAAGCAGTTTACAATCACCTTCCCTTCCTCTCCCCACAACGGGTACCCAGTGAGGTAGGTGGGACTGAGAAAGCTCTTGACAGAACTGCTCTGTGAAATCAGCACTATCAATGCTGTGATGAGCCCAAGGTCACCCAGCTGGCTGTGTGTGGATGAGCAGGGATTCGAAGCTGATGCTCTTAACCACTACATCAGTTATTGAATGGTCTTGGTCCAGGTAGTGATCCTCAGCCTAACCTGGGCTGAATCTGCACTTTATTTAGTCCTGTTGAATTCAGATCGATTTGAGCTCAGGTCTTCCTGATTATTTCCCCCCGATTTGAAACAGAAAGTGCTCTGCACTTGATTTGGGGAGGGCGGAGGATTTCTCCTCCTTTTGACTGCTGGTGGAGAATCAGCTGGGGGCTCTGCGCGGGGGGGGGGGGGCTCCTTGTGCTTTCTTTCTCATGCTAATGCCAGCCTCTCACTCTGGGACTTACAGGGAATTTGATCCATCTCACAGGGAAAGCTGGCAGCGTCCTTTTGAAATAGGAGGCTTGTCTAAATTGCAGATACTGGAAGGTAAACCCCACCCCTCCCCTCCCCGTGTTTGCGATAACGTTCATTAAAAAAGAAAAAAGAAAGCCAGCTAGCCAGCAGCTTCTCAGAGAAGAGGCAAATCCAGAGGGAAACAAATTCCAGAGGGAAACAAAGAGAAACAAGACATCTTGGGAGGAAAGTTTCGAAACCGGAAGCATTTGAACGGACTCCCTTACCAATTGGAGGCTTGGCAGCTTTTCGTTTGGGGAAACGCAAACAGCTGTACGTTTTAGGAATGTGATTTTTAATTTATCCAGAGTTAAAAGCACTCCAGGAAATCGCGAAGAAAAGGTAGGGTCACTCCGCATCAATCATTTCTGTTGCAGAGGGAATATTTAAATTGCCCCAATTCAAAACGGAAATCGCATTCTGTGTAGAGGGCAGGGACTGAATCGACCTGGAAGTGCAATAAAAGCTCCGTGCAACTTACACCCTGATTTACACCCAAATGTATTTGGCTGTCTAAGTTATTGCTATTTGTTGTAGTTAAGCAGTGTTGTGTATGCGAGGCAGCAGAGCCTGAGCTTGGGGTCTGGAGCAGGATCCAAGCAGCCCCAAAGAACAACCAATGAGCTGTCGGGTCCCCACCCATGGGGCCCAATGAGTTTGAATCAATCAAGCACCGCTAAGCCAATCAGGCTCCGCCTAGGGTGGTTCAATCTCCTGTACATCTGTATCTAAGTGGGGGCTTGTCCAGGCAAGTCCCCAGTCTGCGTGGTGACCTTCAACATGGACCCACTCCTGGAAGCAATAAAGAGCTGCTTGATGCACGGCCGCGTCTCCCTTATTTCCTAGCAAACCCACCATACACCAAGCAGGGTCAGTCTTGGTTAGTATTTGGATCGGAGACCACGCAGGAAGTCCAGGGTTGCTACACAGAGGCAGGCAATGGCCAACTGCCCATGAATGTCTCTTGCCTTGAATTCCCTACATGGTCACCATACGTCAGCAGCTGCCATACGGCAGTCTCCATCAGCATGTTGTGCATGCGGAGCAACGCCCTTTCAATGCACCCTGCAGCTGCATTTTACTTGGTGAAATGGCAAAATCCACCTGCCAACGAATGCGAAAGTCATTGCAAGAAATTTTCACGTTGCCTGTACACAGTTTCTTCAGAATGGGGGAGTACAGCTCATGCAGAGGACCAGAGGAATTTTTTTATTAAATTTAGGTTCCCAGCAGCATGGTCCTCTCCCACCAAGGATCTGAAAGCTGTTCAGTAAAATAAAATATTTGGGGGCTCCTTAGGGCAGCCTTTCAGAAACAGTCCACTCATTCTGTTCCCTGGGAGACTTGGCCAAGCCTATGCATTGAGTTACGCCAAATCAATCCAGGACGAAAATGCAAGTATAGAAAAAGGAACTGGAGGTAGGACTGGGGTAGTGGTGATAATCACCAGGTGGAGCCTAAAGATCTCCTAGTATTGTGCTTGAACTCCAGAACATAGCAGTTGCTTCTCCTTAGGGCTGCCATGTTGCCACTGGGGATGCCACTAGGGATGGGGTGCAGGTTGGCAAACTCCAGGAGATTTGGGTATGGAGACTGAGGAAGACAGGGACCTCTGTGGGGTACAATGCCATAAAGCCCACCCTCCAAAGCTTCCTTTTTCTCCAGAGGAATGGATATCTGGGAATGAGCTATAATTCTGGGGGATCCCCAGGTCCCACCTTGTGGTTGGCATCCCTAGTTTCCCTGGAATAAATGGCTGCTTTAGAATGTGGACTCTAAGGTATCGTTCACAGAGAGGCCTCTCCTTTCCCTAAACCCCACCATCCTAAGACCCCACCCCCCAAATCTCTGGGGATTTTCCATCCCAGAACATGCAACCCTAGTCTAGGGCTTAGTCTGCACACAAAGGATAATGCACTTTCAATGTGATTTGGCAGCTGGATTTTCCAGTGCAGAACAGGAAAATCTACTTCTAAAGTGCATTGAAAGTGCATTATCTATTGTGTGCAGACTAGGCCTAGGAAGAGCAAGGACCCGGAAGCAAGCTGCAGCAAGACAAGAAGCACCATCTGTTGGCTCCTCATAGCAGGACACCGAAAAACTGAGTGCATTTAGAGAGAGGGACCAATCATAGTGGCAAGAAGCCAAGCTGGGAATCTTGAAGTCTACTAGAAACTGAGGAAGCCATTGGTCTTCCACAGAGATGCACAATAAACTGCATTCCAGTCCAGATTGCAGGAAGCAAACTGCTCAGTTTTGCCCACGGCAGGTGACTGACCCAGAGGTTTAAAGGCTGGAGAGGTTAATCTTTTGCAACTGTTGTCCTTCCAGACCTGTGAACTGTATAATACACATCTCATGACACGTTCTTGGCTGGCAGAAGGCACTGTGCTGTCACCCAGAAGTTGGAATCATCCAGTCATCAAGACACATGGTGACACAAAGTGGCTCAGGTTGATTATTAGGACAAGGTGGCAAAGAAGCATGCATAGTCAACAAGTATAATGCAATTTTTTTTTTGCTAGATAGAAAGGGGGAAACATAGTTGTAATTTACAAATGAATTGGGAAAGGGGAAAAAACTCTTACATTTAATCCTGATTTTCTTGTGCACCTGTATCATTTTAATTCAAATACAATTAAGCTGAAATTGAATTAAATATACAAGGTAAAAACAGCTCTGATTACAGTAAAGCTAGATTTGCATCATAGAATGGGAATATCAGATGTTAGTGTTCTGAAAAAATCATTGTTATAACAATTTTTTTTGTGTGTGGGTGTGCGTGTGTAAAGTGTCATCACATCACAACAGACTTATGGCCCTGTGTCCTAGACACCCAAAATGCCGTAAAGCTATACAGGAGACACCAAGTAGCTGCAATTTTTCCTCCATTATTCATTTATTATTGGATATTTATACCACCACTCCTTGGCCAGCCAGCTCATAGAATCACAGAATCATAGAATCATAGAGTTGGAAGGGACCTCATGGGTCATCTAGTCCAACCCTCTGCACAATTCAGGACACTCACAATCCTATCGCTCATCCACTGTTACCTGCCACCCCCTAAAGCCTTCACAGAAACAGCCTGTCAGATGATCCGTTCAGATTACTGTGATCAATGGCAGACCAAAATAATCTCTACATGGACAGACAGAATGGAGTGGTCTTTACTCTGCTCTATACTTGGAGTGAATTTTCAGTGCCCCCGCCCAATTTCTTCGAGCTTCTGATATACAGCTCTCTTATAGTTGCCAGATTTGGGTTTAAGTATAACATGAGCAACAGAATATTATAAAAAAATAAAACTTTTATTAAAGAGTTTGAAATATAATTTAAAAACAAACAAACAAACCTTTATTTTCCTTCCTAAACACTGGGGGAATGTATCAAAATGGAATAAATAAAATATAAAATTATGTAATCTACATGATAATACATTTTATACACCATAGAAGCAAGAATAAAGATCCAAAATATAAGAAGCAACAAAAAGGAGAAAAATAAGCGAGTTCTGATTTTATCAATGAAAAAAAATCAAGTTATCTATTGCACTATGATAGTACACAAGGAATTAGAACTACTCTTTTCTGTATGTTTATATTCCCCCCCTTGATTGTCAAAACCATAAACCATTATTTCATTTTTGTTCATATCATGCAGAAAATCTATAAAGGGTTTTCGTATAGCTACAAATACCATGGTTGTCTTTTCTCTAATTAAAACAGTAAGTCAGGCCATTTATTTATTTATTATATTTATATACCGCCCTCCCCGAGGGCTCAGGGCGGTTTACAGAAAACAGGAAAAGATACAATTAACACATGGTAACAAGTAACAGTAACAGTAATAACATTATAACAATAATAACTTAACAAGATCTTAACAATAACGTTATAAAATAGAAATTGCAGGAACCTCAGCTCAACTCTTACTGGACCCAGCGGGCAAAACCGATTCATGTTGGTCATAGGCGGTGGGTGGAGCTTGGGGGCCAACTGGAAGTGGTGGTTTGGGTCGACCTCAACCAAATGCCTGACGGAGGAGCTCCCTTTTGCAGGCCCTGTACAACTGTTTAGGTTCTGGCAGGGCCCTGATCTCTTCTGGGAGCTCGTTCCACCAGGTGGGGGCCAGGATGGAGAAAGCTCTGGCCCTGGTTGAGGTCAAGCAGGCTTCCTTGGGGCCAGGGATCACCAGGAGGTTGGATGTAGTAGAGCGCAAGGCTCAATTATTTCAACCAATTCTACATTTTTTATCAAACATTCTTCAGTGGATAGTACCAAACTTTTCTATCGAGTATATAACAGTCCCACTGCTGTAATCATATTCAAAAACAATGTTTCATTCTGTTCAAATTCTTTCCCCAAAGGAATGTCTCTGACTTCATTTGTATACTAAAGGCAAAGCCCGAGGTACCCAGGAATACAATGGGCACCAGCATTCACACCTGCATTGTGGCCTTCCTGGGGGCTGGCCTTCCTCCCCCTGCTCTCCGCTCAATCTTGAGATCCAGCGTCGTGAAGTGGCTAAAGAGTAGCAAAATCTAATCTCAAGAGCCAGGATTGACCCCCCACATCGTTTTATAGAAGTTCTCCTTAAGGTTAGAATTGATTGTACATTTTAGACATATTTTCCCACTATTCCATTTGTATATCATGTTCAACATTCTTCCCCCCCATTTTATCATGCATTCTTAGCTTGATCAAAACCATGTACTTTTAATCTACTTTCTAATAATTGTGCATAAAAGAACTATTGTCAGGAAAAGAAAATAAGTTTTTTTACAGTCCTCCTGTGAGAAGTTTAGTATATCAAAATACGTCAGCCACTTATCTTTAAATATAATTTCTCACCTGTAAGAGGCTTCTTGCGTAGAAATCCATAAAGGTATTTTCAAAAATAATCTAAATTTATATTTGTTTCATATTCTTAAAATGGCATGTCTAATTAAACAATGTTTAAATTCTATATTAATCTTAGTTTTGTCATAACGTAATTAGGTGTGGCACCCATATCTCAAACCACATTCCTCTAAATTCAATAGCCATCTATTCTTCAGCATAGCCCAGCCTTTCATCCAAACTACACAACAGGCTGCGAAATATGCTTTCAGGTCAGAAAAATCAATCCACCTCTTTCATTTGTGTCTTGTAGCACATTAGCATAAGGAGGATAGCTGTGCTGGTCTGAAGCAGCTGAGCAAAACTGAGCCGGGAGGGAGTCCAGTAGCACCTTTAGGGCAGCCAAAGTTTTATTTGAAGTCTAAGGATTCATGTGTGTGCACCCTGAATGGGGCAACCTGCATTTCAACCTCTTTGCATTCGGCATCTGACAAAGTGAACTTTGGGCTTTTCTGCAGTTTCCTCTGGTTTCTTAGGGTATCCCCTGCTGATTATTTTTTCCCTTTGGCATTTGAGCCCGTTTTCTGAGTGTCTCTCTGTTGTTTTTTTCTGCATTGCTTTCCTACCCTCGAGGCTTCACTGTGCATTCCAATGGAATTCCATTTTTAAAGAGTGGTATTGCCATGATTATCCCACTTTTTTTGCCCTGAACCCAAAGTTATTTCAGTGCAGAATCCTCCCTCTGAATTTTCTTCTTTCATCCTTCTTCTGCAGAGACTGGGCCTCCACTCCTGTGCTGCCACACTGAATGGGGAATGGGGAATTCTGTGTGCCTTCCATTCTCCTACTACACTCCTTATTGTGTGGTCAAGTAGGGCAGAACACTAATACATTAAACCAGTGGTCCCCAACCCCCGGTCCGAGGCCCGAGGCCAGGCCGCAAGAGCCTCGGCAGTGGGCAGCGGCTCCCTCTCCCCGCCCCCTTGCAGTGAGAAGCTTGCCAGGCCACGAGCAAATCGGCCACCAAAGCGGTCAATTAGCTTGTGGCCTAGCAAGCTTCTTGTTGCAGAAAGGGGGGGGGAGGGCTGCCGGCATGCCATCGGCACAAATGTGCATGTACAGCAGATCAGCGCATGCATGTTTGCGCCCGACAGGGGCAAAAATGTACACGTACAGCATTTTTGCGTGTGCACACATGTGCAGAGCCACTGCGCATGTGCGTTTGTGTCCCACTGGGAGCACAAACGCGCATGCGCAGCAGGTCCACACATGTGCGAAACTTCTGTGCGTGCGCGCTTATGTGAAACTTCCGCATGGGTGCGTTTGCGGCCCCACCGGGCCCTGACATGAATGCACGGCAGTTCCGCACATGTGCGGCAGGTCCGCACATGCTCGTTTGAGCGGGCCCCGGGTCGCCCTCCCCCCACTTTTTGGTTGCGGACTGCTGCATTAAACATTTAAAAATGTGTCAGGATGTCTAGCACAAAGTCATGTTGGTCAATAAACTTAAAAAAAAATCAACTGTTTAGTATATGCAGAAAGCTACCTTGGGGACGGGGAGATGGAGAAATGATTCTTGGTTGAACAAGGTGGGAGACCTATTTGATGCCGTTCAGAGTTGAACAGAACAGCATGCATAAGGAATGCCAGGAGTATTGCTGTGGCAGTAGGAATGTATGTGTGGATATGTGCCAATGCTTGGTCTGTTGTGAAGAAGAGTTGATTCTTATATGCCACTTTTCTCTACCTGAAGGAGTCTCAAACTGGCTTCCATTCACCTTCCCTTCCCTTTCCCCACAGCAGACACCCTGTGAGGGAGGTGAGGCTGAGAGAGCCCTGAGATTACTGCTCAGTCAGAACCGAAGAAGAAGGAGAGATGGTTCTTACATGCCGCCTTTCTCTACCTGAAGGAGTCTCAAAGTGGCTTACATTTGTCTTCCCTTTCCTCTTCTCACAACAGACACCCTGTGAGGTAGGTGAGGCTGAAAGAGTTTGGTCAGAACAGCTTTATGAGTGCTGTGGTGAGCCCAAGGTCACACTGCTGCTTGCATGTGGGGAAACGCAGAATCAAACCCAGCTCGCCAGATTAGAAATCCGCACTCCTAACAACTACACCAAGCTGGATATGGGCTAGAAGAAGAAGAAGAGTTGGTTCTTATATGCCGCTTTTCCCTACCCGAAGGAGGCTCAAAGCGGCTTACAGTCGCCTTCCCATTCCTCTCCCCACAACAGACACCCTGTGGGGTGGGTGAGGCTGAGAGAGCCCTGATATCACTGCCCGGTCAGAACAGTTTTATCAGTGCCGTGGCGAGCCCAAGGTCACCCAGCTGGTTGCATGTGGGGGTGTGCAGAATCGAACCCGGCTCGCCAGATTAGAAGTCCGCATTCCTAACCACTACACCAAAGTGGCTACTTGTCTGATAGCTCTTAAAGCATTAGAATGTGGTTACACGTTGGCTGATCTGCTGGGACGCGTCGCGACCGAGGAAGGGCAGGTAAGAGATCCCCGATGGAGGGGCTGGTGGCCGCAGGTGGTGAAGGAAAGTGAGCTCTTGTTCAGTTGGAGAGAGTTACTAATCATACAGCACAAACCAGTTCTGGGTCGGCCCCTGCTATTCATTTTAAAAGCGAGTGCCACATAAGAAGAAAACCCATCAAAAGTAAAGTCATCCAGCATCCAAGTTTCTTGTAAGCAGATGATATCAAATACATTTAGAAAGGTGGATAAGTCCGAGGCACCCCTTTTATTCCCCCAACCCGCGATATTCCAAGAAATTAGGTGGAGGGGGAGGGATTCAGGACTATCTTGAGGGTCTCCTGCAGAAGCTAGTCAAGTCATAGTAGGCACCAAGGGCTCCGCTGAAGAGGGTGCAAAGCAGTTGGGGCACTAGGAGGGGAAGCAGACTCCATACCACTAGAATCATCCTGGAGGGAAGCTCTGGCAGACGTTGAGATGTTTGGAATATATGTGTCAGAAGGTAGTCGTGCTCCCACCAAAGATGGTTCAGTATTACAGCCTAGGTCAGACCCTGAGGAGTGCGACGGACAGGAGCTCAGGATTTCTTCCAAGGCGGCGGCTCGGGATAGCTGTCCTGAAAACAGCACTCCTGCCTCTAGCAGTTCCTGCCCCAGGGATTTTGCTTCCCTTAGAGCATGAAGGGGATGTTGGGAAAGAGTATCATAGAGGATTCGAGAATCAGATTGTTTCTCTATCAGGGGCAATAAAAGTTGGAGACTTCCAGTGGGTTCTTCAGAGTCTTTCCTAAGTACCTCATTTTTCCTCAGAGCTGCTCCTGTAACATTGTTGTCGTCATCTGGGCCTAGTCTGCACACAATGGATAATGCACTTTCAATGCACTTTAGAAGTAGATTTTCCTGTTCTGCACAGGAAAATCCAGCTGCCAAAGCTCATTGAAAGTGCATTATCCTGTATGTGCAGACTAGGCCCTGGTCTTTTAAAGCTCACATTCAGCAAAAGGGAATGGGAAGATTTCAAAGGTGGCATTGAGCCCATTGATGTTGAGAGGGGTCAGTAGGGGATTCTAAGTCTAGGTCTAAAATATCTGCTGCATCATCAATTTTAGGCCTTTGCAAAGTGGGAGGGAGCTTGGATTTTTACAGGATCCATTTGTAGATATGTTTGAGCTCTGGTGGCTACTTTTGCTTTCCTGGGTTATTTTAGCCTTCGGCTGAGAAACAATTGGCTCTTTTTTATTATGAAGTAAAGTTTGCCGGTTCCTTTTGATATGTAGGGGCACACAAAAAGCTATCAGCAAAGACTCTTGTAAGGTGAATTTGGAAGGACCTCAGTTGTTCCCGTCTTCTCAGGAGTAAGGAGGGTAAATCACCAGTCTCTTAAGAAAATTATTGCTTGGAAGCCAAAGGATATGTTCTATTCCCAACTCAGCACGTCTATACTTCAAAATCTGACTGAGAGAGAGTTCTACCGACCTTCGGTCATTCCGTCTTCTCAGGTTAATTTTAGCTTTCCCTATCATCATAGCCACCTTTCTCTGCTGTAGGCAGCGAGTGTTTTGGTTGGAGCTCACAGGAGAGCTTTCCCTTAAATCATTTTTGTGGTCTTTGACCAAATTCCTTCATTTAGGGAAGCAGATGATTTATTGCTCACTGTTGCTTTAGTATCCATAGTGTTCAAGGTTTCTCCATTTTTGTTGTTTAGGAAATTGTTTGAAAGCCTATCAGCGAAGGAGTTCACTGTTGTTTTGAAAGATTTTAATTTTATATTTATTTGGTCTATCTTCGCATACAAATTAATGATTGTCTCCGTGATCAGGGCTGTTTGTTTGGCTAACAATTCCAATTGATTGAGTTCATCCCCTGAGTTAGAAACCGCCTGATGAACCAGAGTTCTTCTGTGCTGTGGGGGTGGCTCAGAAACACGCTCAGCTCTTGTTTCTCCCTCCCTCCATGATAAATCCTTTTCACGAGCTCCCTGGTCTTGGTCCAATTCCAGAACCGCAAACTTGTTTGTAGTGGGGGGGGGGGGAGTGTGTGTGTGTGTTTAAACTCAGCTCAGAGGTTTCATTTCCCAAGACTGAATCCATCCTCAGCTGCTTCCCTGAGTTCCCCCCTGTCTCCTCTGAGGGAGAGCGTCGGTGGCGTTTTTTGGCTCCCATTTCCAACAGCAGCAACAAGGGGAGGATCTGCTGGTGATGAGTGAAGGTGGGCTGTAAGGTAAGGAAACTGGCAGCTAAGTCAATGAAGTATATCAAGCAGTATCAAGCAGAGTCAGAAAAAAATAGTTTAAAATAGCTGAAACTAAAGTTGAGTGCCGTTGCAGCAGTAAGCGTCTCTGGCTACTTCCCACGCTAAAGGCAGTAAATCACAAGAACTAAAACTCCCTGGGTTTGTCTGAAACTGATTAAAAAAAAAACAGATGGAAGCCACAGACCCACAGACGGACGGTCTTGATAAAAACAGGAGGTATAATAGTATGATAGTAGTAGTAATTAGAGCCTCTTGTGGCGCAGAGTGGTAAGGTAGCAGACATGCAGCCTGAAAGTTCTGCCCGTGAGGCTGGGAGTTCAATCCCAGCAGCCGGCTCAAGGTTGACTCAGCCTTCCATCCTTCCGAGGTCGGTGAAATGAGTACCCAGCTTGCTGGGGGGTAAACGGTAATGACTGGGGAAGGCACTGGCAAACCACCCCGTATTGAGTCTGCCATGAAAACGCTAGAGGGCGTCACCCCAAGGGTCAGACATGACTCGGTGCTTGCACAGGGGATACCTTTACTTTTACCTTTAGTAGTAATTAATTAAAGTAATTAAAAAACCTTTAAATTTATTTTCCAATAAAATCCTTTTATTTTATTTGAAATTTGACCACTGCCTTTCTGATAGTTTTCTGATAGACTTGTATACATAGGTGAAGATCTCACTTGTTAGCCCTCCTGCTCACATCTCCAGCCAATATTCAGGAGACCAGTCTATTTCTGGTAACATGTAAATGAGGGCCCCACTAGGCCCCACTAGGAGTTTGACAATCCTAGGGTATTTCTTTCTTGGATGGCTCCTCTCTTACTGGCTCCTCCGTTTTCTGTACTACTGCTTCTTCTCCACCTTCAATAGTGGACTGAAATATAGAAGCTCTTCATGATATAGCAAAAAACAGCAGGAAAAGCATCCACTATCTCTGGGTGCATTAGCAACAGAGTCAGTAAGAAGAGCCAGTTTGGTGTAGTGGTTAGGAGTGTGGACTTCTAATCTGGCATGCTAGGTTCGATTCTGCGCTCCCCCACATGCAGCCAGCTGGGTGACCTTGGGCTCGCTATGGCACTGATAAAACTGTTCTGACCGGGCAGTGATATCAGCACTCTCTCAGCCTCACCCACCCCACAGGGTGTCTGTTGTGGGGAGAGGAAAGGGAAGGCGACTGTAAGCCCCTTTGAGCCTCTTTCGGGTAGAGAAAAGCGTTATATAAGAACCAACTCTTCGGGGCTTTTTGCACGGCTTCAAAATCGCACAATGGTTGCCAATTGGTAACGCTATTGATTTGCCATAACGCACGACGTCGTACACAATCTGCAACACTCCTGAAACCAATCGGCAAAAAGCGCTTCGTTGTAGCGCTTTCAGGGAAATCCCAAAAAGTGGATTCACCCTCCGGATAGCGATACACTCCTGCAACCAATCTGCAACACTAGCGCTAAAGACCTGTGCGTTACCATTGTTGCGGGTTCTTCAAAGTCCCTCCTCCTGAGCCTGTCCTCCAAACTTCCGGCGAAGCGATCGCCATTTTTTTTTCTCCGAGCGAGCGGGGATAAACGCACCAGCGAGCCTCTTTCTGTTTAGAGGCTTCCCTGGCTTCAGTCCTTTACCTTTAGTCACTAAGCACAAACCACATAAAAGCCCGTTTGCTGAAATAAAGTCCCTTTATTTTTTACACATTAATTCAGCCGAAAATCGGGCCCGTGAGAGGGGGGGGGATTTTTTTTTTATCACTCGAGGCAGCGTGCCAACGATCATACGATCAAACGACAGCTCACATTAGGCAGCTGGATGGGTCTCTCCGTTGCAACGAATCTACCTAGATTCGTTGCTATGGGTCTGTTTTTTTTTTTTAAAACCTTTCTTAAAGGGAAAGGGGCTGTTTGGGAGCATGCTAACGGCTGCCCATTGGCTGCTTGACGGCCAGGGGCAGGATGAGCTTGGCAATAGCGCTTCCTTTCTAGCGATTTCTGCCGAGACCGGAAGCCTGTGGGAAACGCTAAAAAACGCAACTGATTCCACTACAAAGGCAGGTATGCATAACGACGAATTCCACTATTTTAAATGGCGATTTTTCATTCCGCAAACAATTTGCAACAAAGATCCCCGTGCAAAAAGGCCCTTCTTCTAAGAAAAGGTGATAACCTTAACAGGAGAATAAATTTCTCAAGAAAACTGTGAGGGGATGGGTCTCTGGAGAAACAAAGTTTTAGGATTGCATGGCCAAAACTGAAGAGGTTTTTGTTTGAATTTCCTAAGAAGAACTATCCAGATGGAATTGGCCTGTTACTATATCCCTACAAATTTATAGTGCTCACTTACTTTCGAGAAAACATGCATATGATCAGACTGTTAATGTCTTAGGCTATAATTTCCCCACAGTTGAAATGTTGGTTAAATTTATGTTTCTGCTTCTAATGAAGTCATTTTTGGGGAAATGGCAGTGCCTTTTCAGAGGCGGGCTTTGATAAGCATATGCATTGCATTTATAACCAACCCCAAAGGGTTTGTCAAGGTGTCCCTGTCAGCGCAGAATTGTAAAGTGGGTTTGTAGAGTAGGATTAGATGTTGTCTTTCTGTCCAGAGATAATGATGCTGGATTTAAGTCCTGGGGTAAGGACTAGTCTGTCCTGGGCACAGAGATTCCTTTTACCTTGGGTAAAGCCATAGTAGAAAGAGAGTGTTGTCCTCCGTTCAAGGGTTTTTCTCTAGATGGTAATAACTAGTTGTATTGAAGTCGGTAACCATGTTGGCCTGAAGCAACAGAACAAATTTAGAGTCCAGTAGCTCCTTTAAGACTTTGTTAGTCTTAAAGGTGACATTACATGCTAAATGTGTTCTTTTAATAGTTGTAGGTATAAAAAGAAATATTGCCAGGAGCCACATGGGTGTAGTGGTTAAGAGCACTGACTTCTAATCTAGGGAGCTGGGTTTGGTTCCGTGTTCCCCCACATGCAACCAGCTGGGTAACATTGAGCCTGTCACAGCCCTGATAGAGCTGTCCTGATATCAGGGCTCTCTCTGCCTCACCTCCCTCACAGGCTGTCTGTTGTGGGGAGAGGAAGGGAAGGCAATTGTAAGCCGCTTTGAGACTTAGAGAAAAGTGGCATATAAGAACCAGCTTAAAGGTTGTCAATTGGATGTCTCAGGCTAGCCTGATGTCGTCAGATCTCAAACAACAGACACCCTGTGAGGGAGGTGAGGCTGAGAGAGCCCTGATCTTCCTGCTTGGTCAGAACAGCTTTATCAGTGCTGTGGCAAGCCCAAGGTCACCCAGCTGGTTGCATGTGGGGGAGCGCAGAATCGAACCCAACGCGCCATTAGAAGTCTGCACTCCTAACCACTACACCAAACTGGCCCTACACCAAAGTTGGCTCTAGGTAGTATTTGAATGGAAGCCCTCCAGGGAAATCCAGGTTTCCTATTCAGAGGAAGGCAATGGAAAAAAATGAATTAATGATTTCCAAAATGTCCTGTCATTAACAGCTTTGCTGAGGTCTTGAAAACAGGGCCATGGATTCCTTGAGGGAGTCCACCCATCTCATGTTGGATCTTCTTCTTTTCTTGCTGCCTTTAACTTTTCCTTGCATTATTGTCTTTTCCAGAATGGCTTGATGTGATCGCCTCAGTCTTTTTTTAGCGTCTAGAGAGAATTCAGGTTTTGAGTAACTGCCATTTCTCTACAGAAAGCTCTGAAATCTGGGCAGTGGATTCTTAAGGTAGTTTCTTAACTATTTTTGGATGTGCTGTCTTCATATCATACAGCGAGTTGTCTCCAGGAAGGACAGCTTAAACTACCCTCATGCTGGAGTTTATGGCCAAGAATGAGTTGCTTTTTATACTCCACTTTTCACTACCCAAAGGAGTCTCAAAGCGCTTTACAATCGCCTTCCCTTCTTCTCCCCGCAACTGACCCTCTGTGAGGTCGGTGGGTTGAGAGAGCTCTGACAAGACTGCTCTGTCAGAACAGCTCTAAGAGTACTATGACTAGCCTAAGGTCACCCAGCTGGCTGCATGTGGAGGAGGAGTGGGGGTTCAAACCTGGCTCACCAGATTAGAAGCCACTGCTCTAGAGCAACAGGAAGGTTGGGGGCCACCTGGGTGGAAGTCCCGCCCACAGTGTCAAGCTTGACTTATGGGGATTGCAGGTGCCAGCCCATCACAGCTATAAAGCCAGACTCCATGCCAGCTCCCAGCCTCTTAATTGGACTATGTAGCTGCAGGCCCAGATGCTTACCTCTAGCCCAGGGAAGGAGAGGCCAGCACTCACATGTGTCCCATTGTCTTATCATTCCAGCAGGTGGGCTGGGAAAGGGAGGGTTTCATCTAGTGAATAAGCTGATACAGGGATCCATCCCCATGCTGTGCCATCACTCCCCCTTGGTCTGTACGTAATAAACAAGCCATGGCCATATTGTTACCATAAACAGGGGTGTGTGTGCTTCCTCCCCCCCTCGTCTCGCCCTCTATCCCTCCTTGGCACTGCCAAGGAAAGCGTTCCCTGTTTAGCACTTCACAGCTCCTGGGATGAGAACTTGTGTTCTAGAAAGCAAAAAGAAAGCATAAACCCGCAAAGCTTTCTGGCACCTCATTAAAGCTGACAGCCGTAATGAGCTGCTGCCGAGGACATTCCCTGTGGCCCTGCTCTCTTCCTCTTAAATTTTAATGACCGAGTTATGTGACATTATGTGTGCCCATCATCTTTATTGTCTCAGATGGTCCCAAGTCAATGACAAGAGCCGGGCATCAAAAAGGCATGTTCGCGAGATGATCGAATCATGTTATCAAGATTTGTTTGCATTAGAAATATGCTGAAGAATGAGCCCTGCTCCTTGTTGAACATAATTGGAGAAGTTCAAGGCCAGTTCAGATGCGGTTGTGAGGTGGAAATGACTAATGTTTGGGTTGGAAGAGTGTGATCGCTATTTTCAGTGATATTTTGTTTGTTTGTTTGTTGTCTCATGGACATGAATTTATTTCAGTTGTCTGCATCTACCAAGAACAGTCCTGAACTTCTGGGATTGGGCCCAAGAAAATGAGTACCTCAGTTTTGCATGGTGAGAAGATGCCTCAAAGAATCATAAAAGAATCATAGAATCATAGAGTTGGAAGGGGCCAGACAGGCCATCTACTCCAATCCCCTGCTCAACGCAGGATCAGCCTAAAGCAGGGGTAGTCAACCTGTGGTCCTCCAGATGTCCATGGACTACAATTCCCATGAGCCCCTGCCAGAAAATGCTGGCAGGGGCTCATGTGAATTGTAGTCCATGGACATCTGGAGGACCACAGGTTGACTACCCCTGGCCTAAAGCATTCAGGATGATTATCTGCCCAGATGCTGCTTGAAGATTGCCAGTGAGGGGAAGCTCACCACCACCGCCAATTCTACTGCTGAACTGTGAACATTTTTTTCTTGATATCTAGCTGGTACTGTTTTGCATGTTATTTAAAGCCATTACTGGGGGTCTTACCCTCGGGTGCCAACAGGAACTGCTCCCTCTAAGCCACAACCTTTCAAATACTTAAAGAGAGCAATCATGTCCCCTCTCAACCTCCTCTTCTCCAAACTAAATATTTCCAAGTCTCTCAGCCTTTCCTCATAGGGCTTATTCCTCTGGCCTCAGATCATCCTCATCATTCTCCTTTGCACCCCCTCAATGTTGTCCATGTCCTATTTGAAACAAGGCCTCTAGAACCGCACATAATACTCGATATGTGGTCTGACCAATGCGGTATACACCAGGGCTGAATCTGCACTTCCTTTGTTTATTCTGTTGTGGATCCTGCTGAATTCAGATTGATTTCTCAGGTCTTCCTCTATCCCCCTCCCCCGTTGAAACAGATAAGTGTTCTGATTAGGGAAGCTCAGAAAGGGGGGGGGGGGAAGCTAAAAGCAGCAGGAGCCTCTTTCTTTACTTTCTTGAAGGGGGAGGGAGAGGACTGGAGACAGCAGAGAAGGGGGAATAAATCCAAGAGGCAAATCTCTGCCGAGAGAACTTCTGGAGCATCTGCTGAGGGAAGTTAGGGCTTTTAAGGGAAACCTTGCAGCCTGGGAACAAAGAAATCTTTGAACTGACACCCTGGCCAATCAGGGCTTTTCTACAGCATTGGAGGCTCGAGGCAGCTAGTTATTTCAGGACAAGCAGAGAGCTTCACTCTTAGTTATGCCAATTTTTTCAAATATTGAGGGTTATATCCACTCCAGGATATCGTGGGGGGAAAGTAGGGCCACACCGGATCAATTATGCTTGTTGCAGAGGGAAAATTTAAATCGCCCAAAATCAAATGGAAATCGCATTCAGTGTAGACGGCAGGGACTGAATTGACCTGGGATTGAAATAAAAGCTTTGTGCAGATTCAGCCCAGGACTATGACATCTTTCAATTTTGATGTTGAGACAGCCCAGAACTATATTTGTCTTCTTTACCACCTCATCGGACTGTCTACTCATATTTGCTTAGTCTACAAGTGCTGCAAGATCTCGTTCACACACACTGCTACCCAGCAGTGTCCCCCCCCCCCCCAATCTGGTATACATGCTTCTCATTTTGATACTCCTAGGAGGGATCCTACTCAAGTACTAACCAGGGCTGATCCTGCCTAGGATCTGGCCTGGGAAATCCACGCTTGTCTTCACTACCAAGTCCTCCACAATAAGCCTCGCAATTTAATTACACATTTAATAAAGACATGCTTTACTTTGTCCATCCTGAATCTTGGTGTAGAGGTTAACAGCAGTTACCTTTTATCGGTAGAACAGTCCTCCAACTGCAGCCAGCTGGGTGACCCTGGGCCAGTCACAATTCTCTCAGAGCTCTCTCAGTCTATGAGGCTGGCTTCTTTGAGAGTCCTTTGGGTAGTAAAAACCAGGGTACAAAAAAACAGCTCTTCTATTGCCCATCAATTTTATTGGGTGCGACTCAATTCTAGTATACTTTTGTAGAATGCCTCTTGTATCCAGAAATACAATGGGGGCTAGGATGCACACTGCACTGTGGCCTTCCTGGGGGCTGGCTGCATGGCAAAAGCCCACCCTTAGACTTTTGAGGCCCCACCTCCAAACCTCAAGGAACATTTCTGATACAGGGGTGACCAACCTTCAGCTGCAGCCTGGAAATCTTCTGGAGCTGGACTATAGAGATGAGCTTCCCAGGGGAAAATGGCTGCTTTGGAGGGGGGACCCTACAAGGACAACTCGTCTCCAGGCTAATTCATAACCCTTTAATGAAAATATTTAATTGATAGCAACATTTGCTTAAAGAACTGAACACTCTTCAGTCAGTACATTCTTCAGTTCAGTTCAATATCAGAGTAAATCAAAAACAGTTATATGTTACAATCAAACATGAAAACATTGGTTGGCAAAACACTTACAGATTAATTATTGCCTCTATGTCAGCTTTTCTCAACTTTTTTACCATTGAGAAACCCCTGAAGTGTGTGTAGATCCTTCAGGTTTGGAGAAACCCTAGAAGTGGGATGTCCAGGTCCCAGTGGGAGGCTAGCACTCCTGCCACTCTTCAAGGATGCCAGCCTCCAGGTGCGACCTGGAGAACCCCCAGAATGAAAGCTCCTCTCCAGACTGCAGATATCAGTTCCCCTGGAGCAGGGGTAGTCAACCTGTGGTCCTCCAGATGTCCATGGACCACATGAACATATGGAGGACCACTGGTTGACTACCCCTACCCTGGAGGAAAGGGCTCCTTGGGATAGGGGCAGTGTTGTACTCCCCTCTACTCAAACACATACACACAAAGGAAGGGAAAGAAACCAGGAGACAAACGCATCCTTCCTCAAATTATAAATCTTATTAAGCACACAATCACCTCTCCGTATAAGAAATATCTGAGTGTCTCCCTCCTTGGATTATTCTGATAATCCATTGTCCATAGGGTCCACTTTTAAAGGGAAAGAATCAGATAACAGTCCATGAGCAAGTCAAAAAAGACTTTCGCCATCCCCCTGCCTGTGCTCTAGCTACATATCTTTAAGGCTATGGCATTCACGTGAACAGCTTGGTGTAGTGGTTAAGAGCAGCAGCTTCTAAGATGTGAGCTGGATTTGATTCTTCACTTCTCCACATGCTTGGTGATTTTGGGCTAGTCACAGTCCTGTCAGAAATAGTGCTCATAAAGCAGTTTCAGAGTTCTCTTAGCCTCACACCTACCTCACAGGGTCTCTGTTGTGGGGAGAGGAACGGAAGACACTCTGAGAATCCTTTGGGCAGTGAAAAGGAGGGTATAAAAAACAACTTTTCTTCTACTGGGAAATTGCTACTGGGAAACAGTCTCCCCCCCCCCTCCACATGACCCCATGGCCTCATGGTGCTGCTGTGCCCTGTCTACACTTTCCCCAGCGGCCATGCCATTATCAGAAGGTCCGTCTTTGGAGAATGCTTGTTCACCAACACAACTTACTGATTGCTACTGCTGAGGGACGATGAGCAAGTATATATGAAGCAGAATGATGAGTTTGCAGAAGGCACAATCTTGGAAGTCCCTGTAGATGTCCACTAATACAGAAGGCAGGACAATGAAAGGTGTGCGTAAGGAATGTGCACACAGCTGCCACTCGGATGTAGGTCAGAGAGCCCATGCAGGGCATTTCTCGCTCAGCTTGATTAGCAGCTGACACAGACCTATTCCACACTGGTCCTGCTCTGCAGTGCATCTGAACCTGCCAAGCTGGTGAAGACTACTGGCTCAACTAGTCTCACATTGTCTCATGCCTGTGGCTCTCCAAATACTTGCATCCCAAATACTGTCGGGAATAGAAGCAGGGCCTTCATTGCTGGTCTGATAAGCATTTTGGACTAAATTTCTTGATAGAAGAAGCTGTGAACAAATACTTAACTTTAGAGTTAATGAAAACATGGTCCTTTGACTTAGCCTAGTTGAGGTTCAGAGATGGCTGCTAAGAACTGGGTAAAACCAGCAACTGTCTCAAAATCCTGACCGAGTCATTCAAAGCCCTGAGCAAACACTTGTCTCTGCGTCTGTTCTTCAGCATAATTAGAAGCCATGTATTTTACTGATCTACCCATTCTGAAGCATACTTTCCCTAAACCTAACCCTAAGATGAGACTTAACCAGGTGCAAAACCCAATTTGTTACATAATTCTTACAGGTAAAATATTGTGAAAAAATATTTATACTCTCCTTGGCCTTTCCCAACCACGTCACAGCATCTTCCCCAGCCCTAAGGCTTCCACTAAACCAAAAACCTACCCATCCTGAAACATACATTCCCTAACCCTAACCCTAAGTTTAGAACTTAACCCGATACAAATCCCTATTTTTTACATAATTTTAAAAGGTAAAATATTGTCAAAAATATTTATACTCTCCTTTGCCTTTCCCAACCATGTCACAGCATCTTCCCCAGACCTAAGGCTTCCACTAAACCAAGAACCTACCCATCCAGAAGCACGCTTTCCCTTACCCTAACTCTAACTTGAGAACTTAACCGGGAGCAAAGTCATATTTTTACATAATATTTAAAAGTAAAATAATGTGAAAAAATATTTATGCCCTCGGCCTTTTCCAACCACGTCACAGCGACTTCCCCAGCCCTAACACTTCCACTAAAACAAAAACATACCCATCATGAAGCATAGTTTCTCTAACCCTAACCTTAACTTGAGAACTTAACCGGGAGCAAAATCCTATTTTTTACATAATTTTTACAGGTAAACTAATGTTGAAAAATATTTATGCACTCCTTGGCCTTTCCCAACCAACCCACAGCATCTTCTCCAGCCCTAACACTTCCACTAACAAAAATCCTACCCAGCCTGAAGCATACTATCCCTAACCGTAACCCTAAGATGAGCAAAGGGTCCCATTCTAGGGGCTCCCAAAGAGGGTGCCCCTCTCCGCTCCGTTGGATAGAATGGAGTGTCAGGTTCTTTGTTTCCCCATAGACTTCTATGAGGAATGTTCTTTGGGAGCCACCAGGATGGGACCCCCTGGTGCAATCTTCCTGAAACCTGCAGGGGACTCAGGGAAGACCCTCCCTGAGCTCCCCTGAATGTTTCAAGAAGATTGGACCAAGGGGTCCCATCCTAGGGGCTCCCAAGTGCGTGGGGGAAAAATGATTTCAGCAGGTAAATGGCCAATTTCCTTGTTCCATTCCTACAAGTCAATGGCCTCCATTGACTTGCATTGGCCCCGAATCGATTCGGACCGGTCCGAATCGGCTGATTTGGATCTGAAACGGTCCGAATCGGGGCCTCCGTGTACAACCCCAGACCAGGTATGTTAGCTTACAATACTCATTGCTCTGCCATGCTCATCCAGAATTAGTTTAGAGGATATTGTCTGTAATTTGCTTTGTGCCGTCTGTATAGTTGCATGGATAGAAACATATAATGAGGCCGTTCTAAACGTGAAATCTGCCGATGCCTCCATGTAAAAGAGACTTCCCCTCTGGAAGAGAAGAGCCAACTTATCTTTTTTCAGCTGATCCCCAGTTAGGACGTTAGTCAGTCTGCTGAATAATTGAACACACTGCTTCGTAAAGTTCCATGTTTGGCTTAGAAATGGTCTCAGAAGAGAATTAAAATGATGTCCTCTTCTGTAGGGAGGGGGAAGAATAAAAAACATCCTGTACTTTGTCCCTCTCACTAATACTCGGGGGGGGGGGGGTCATGGGGAAGGAGATAATTACACGGGACTTGGCTGTTTTCCTGTCCTCTCAGCATGGGATGATTAAAAGTGTGAAACGCCAACACAGCATGAGTCACTTACCTGCCGCTCCCGCTGTCAAGTGACAGATTCCCTTTGGATGAAATTCAAGCATGAGAAATCTGGCCGGGAATTTGGACCCTGGACGGGAATATTGAAATGCAACATGGGCAATGTCAAGAAGGGCTGGACTGCCACCAGGGGCTGTCTGCACTCAAACCATCTGTGCATTCAACAGGAGAAGTGCATCTCGCACACGTAGAAGGCTAGTGAAGTGGCAAAATCCCAACATTTTAAGTGCATTGTTTTGTAGTGTATTCTTCCTTCTCCTCTACGCACTTACACAGACAAAATTCACATCAAACTCCAAATCATCTGAGATTAAAGGTACAGGTAAAGATATCCCCTGTGCAAGCACCGAGTCATGTCTGACCCTTGGGGTGACGCCCTCCAGCGTTTTCATGGCAGACTCAATACGGGGTGGTTTGCCAGTGCCTTCCCCAGTCATTACCGTTTACTCCCCAGCAAGCAAGCTGGGTACTCATTTTACCGACCTTGGAAGTATGGAAGGCTGAGTCAACCTTGACCCGGCTGCTGTGATTGAACTCCCAGCCTCATGGGCAGAGCTTTCAGAATGCATGTCTGCTGCCTTACCACTCTGCGCCACAAGAGGCTCTGAGATTAGCCAAGGGTTAAAATGGGGTGCAAATGTGCCTCAGCCCTTTGCCCCTCATTCTTTCTCCCAGGGCCAAGACTAAAAATCCTGGACATTGCTGGCTAGACACACTGCAGTTTTTGAGAAAGGAGAGAAAGGTAGCAATGGATGCAGAATACGTGTCGGAAGTTCCCAAAGGTCTCTTGTGTTTATTCATTAAATTTATTCCCACCCCATTCTTTACCCCATTGAGGACTCAAAGCAGTATACAGCACTCGCCTTTCCTCCACTTTACCCTCACAACAATACTCTGAGGCAGGTTTAGACAAGCGAGTGAGTGGCTCGAGGTCAACCAGTGACCTTCCGTGCCACAAGGTGGTATTTGAACCTGGGTCCTCCAGATACTGTCCAAAACTCTTAGATGGTCCTCATGTGCTCTGTAGGGTTGCCAGGCAGAGTATGGCGACTGGCAGGAGGGTTGTGAGACAGCAAAGTATCATGGCAGGATATTTTTTTTAATGCAGTCTGATTTTCCTACCAGTTCTTACTGGTAGCTCTAGGAATCAATATGCTAAAACTATAGAACTTCCACTGATTCCTAGAATATCCTTGTCACTTCTAGTAAGAACGTCTGGGAAGTAAATTAGGCAGCCTTTCTTTCCTCACTTGTTCAAGGTTATTTACATAACCTAAGAAATTCGTTGCTGGCGCAGATAAAGATCCACCTTGTGCGGGATTCTGTGCCCATCTGCTGAACGCTGCCAAGGAAAGTTGTAAATGGGGCTTGAAGGCACAAAAAGGAAATCCAAACACACTGATGTTTCTCCTCAGAATCGATCATTGAAAATGACATTGCCTGAACATGGAGGCTCTAGGTCAGGGGTAGTCAAACTGCGGCCCTCCAGATGTCCATGGACTACAATTCCCAGAAGCCCCTGCCAGCAAATGCTGGCAGGGGCTTCTGGGAATTGTAGTCCATGGACATCTGGAGGGCAGCAGTTTGACTACCCCTGCTCTAGGTTATTATCATGGTAAATGATCTATCTATCTTCTGTGCTTCATCTTTTTTGAAAAGGAACCACTACATTTAATGGTAGTGCATTCCACAAGCTGCATAACAACGGTGTCATACCATAGGTGTGCATCTATTAAACGCTTGCTTGGGGGAGTTGACATGTGCCTCTCAGTATCCAGCAAAGTAGAATTAAATGAGTTGGATGTCTTTATACCATGCACAGAAATGCAATTTCCTGAATGCCATCTCCCCTTTGCATATGCACATCTTTTCCACAAGAACCCACTCCATGTTTCATTTTTTTACAAAGGAATTTAAACTTGAGAGTCCTCTCTTTTATTAATAGAAATCACGCATACAGGTGCTTTTCGTAGTTAGGGGTTAATTTGACAAATCGCTGAGTTCTGCTTTAACCTTTAAAGCATTCCACCTGCAGACGAATTAATTTCAAATGATAGTTTCTAATTTGTCACTAGGACCGTACTAAAACAAAAATGCATCCTAAAAAGAAAACAGGCTATATAATACACAAAAGGACCAAAGAGAAGAATGCCAGGAGTCTTAAGATTTTTGGAGTAAATCCAGCCTCTTGCTAATGTTTCCTGTGCTGGAAAGTAAAAATACAAGATCCATTATGAGGTGCCAGAACACAGAAAGACTCTCAGAGATATTTGTGGTTGTGTGAGAAACCACTGCGTAAAGTTATGGGCTCTTTTGCATAACCATTGCCTTCTCATTCCAGTCACACTTTCTTAATAAGATATGTCAAACGGCATTGATACAGATGTCATCAAAAAGTTGGAGTCCTCTCCTATCGATGACAAACTTTCTAGAACTTTCTGGCCCAAAAGTCTACATGCATCAAGGGAGTCAATATTTATGAGCAACTTGGGTAAGCAAGAGAGTTACGTAACTAAAACTTCCCTCAGATTCTAAAACATACACATATTGAGGATGTATAGAAGCCCAGCAAGGTGGCCTAAGGATGGTTTTATTGTAACCTGTCTGGTCCTATAAGTTATATGTCTGCTAACTAACTAAAAGGTCCCTCAGATTTTGAAACAAACACATATTGAGGATGTATAGAAGCCCAGCAATGTGACCTTAGGATGGTCTTATTGTAACCTGTCTGTTCCTATTATATGTCTGCTAACTTACAGGTCCCTCAGATTCTGAAACACACACATATATAGGAAGTATAGAAGCCTAGTAATTTGGCCTAAGGATGGTTTCTCAATTCTAATGGACATTCCATGGGGTTCTATATCAGAAGTAATTTCTCCTTTAGTATCCAATACAAAAAGCAATACATCAATTGAAAGTTGGGGAATTCATGCTACATAAGTTATTCATTATACCCAAATGGAGTTAATATCAGAGTCTGTCTTCTTTGGGATGGTCTTATTGTGAGCTAACTTATATTTTATCCTATCAGTTACCGTATTTGCTGGCGAGTAAGACGACTGGGCGTATAAGACGACCCCCCAACATTTCCACTCAAAATATAGAGCTTGTTACATTACATTACAGTACTATGGGCCACTATGGGCAGCTCTGTCTATCCCAACTGAAGTGCACCCGGCGTATAGGACGACCCCCCCCCCACTTGGAGGCATGTTTTTCAGGGGGGGGGAAGTAGTCTTATACGCCAGCAAATACTGTATATATCTGCTAACGAACAAAGTTCCCTCCGATTCTAAAACACACGCATATTCCAGATATAACATAAGCCTAGAAATGAGGCCTAAGGATGGTCTTATTGTAAGCTAACATATATGGTCCTATCAGTAATATGTATGTTGTGTAAATGAAAGGTCCCCCAGATTCTGACACACACACATATTTAGGGTACCGTGCAGTGAGGCCAAAGGATGGTTGCTCATTTCCAGTGTTCATTCCACACTCCTTAAGTTTCTAAAACAAAAAGCAATACATCAATTGGGGGTTGGGGAATTCATATCTCTTTCCTAATATATCATGAATCAAGTTTCATACATCATGTGAGTCAATATCAAAGCCTACCTTCTTGTGGTTATATCATGTTACATCTCCTTGCTAATATATAATGGACAATGTTTATACTCAAACGGAGTCAATAAGAGTGTATCTTCTTCGGGATGGTCTTGTTGTAAGCTAACTAATATTTGGTCCTATCAGGCAGTGGTGCCCAACTTTTTTATCACCGGGGACCACTCACCGGGGACCACTCAACGCCTTTTACTGAGGCCCGGTGGGGGGGGGTACTTTACTCCTCTACCCTTAACCACGGCCCTAACGCTCTGGGAGTGATGGGAGACAAGGACACCCGAAGTGTGTTGTAAAGGGCTGGGGGGGGATGAAGTAAAGGGCCGGGGAGGGGGGGGGGAAGGCGACCTTCGGGGCCCACCTCCAATTAGTCTACGGATCACATGTGGTCCGCGGCCCACAGTTTGGGGATCGCTACTATCAGGTATATGCTAACTAATTTGAAAGTTCACTCAGAGTCTAAAACACACACATATTCAATATGTATATAAGCCATACAAAGGGGCCTAAGGAAGGTCTTATTGTAAGCTAACATATCTGTTCCTATCAGTTCTATGACGGCTAACTGAAATGTCCCTCAGATTCTTAAACACACATATATAGGATAAGCCTAGCAATGTGGCCCAAGGATGGTTGATCATTTCTAATGGACATTCCATATGGTTCCATATCAGTAGCAATCTCTCCTTGAACCATCTAAAAGGTCCCTCAGATTCTAAAACACACACATGTGCAAGATGTATACAAGCCTAGCAATGTGGCCTATGGATGGTTGCTGATTTCTAACATACATTCTATATGGTTGTATATCAGAAGAAATTTCTCTTTACATCATTATACTCGAACAAAGTCAATATCAGAGTCTATTTCCTTGGGGATCGTCTTATCGTAAGCTAACTTATAGTTGGTCCTATCAGTTATATATCTGCAAACAAACTAAATGTTCCCTCAGATTCTAAAACACACACATATTCCGGATGTATCCGAATTGCTCCTTACATATCTAATACAAAAAGAAATACATCAATTGGGAGGTAGGGAATTCATACCTCCTTCCTAATATATCATGAACCAAGTTTCATAATTATCACGTGAATCAATTTCAAACCCAACCTTATTGTGGATGGTTACATCATGTTACATCTCCTAGCTAATATATAATGGACAATGCTTATTCATTATAGCAGTGATCCCCAACCTTTTTATCACCGGGGACCACTCAACGCCGGGGACAACTCACCGGGGACCACTCAATGCCTTTTACTGAGGCCCGGTGGGGGGGGGGTAGTTTACTCCTCTACTTTCAGCCACTGCCCTAACGCTCTCTGATCGCTATGGTAATGTTTAAACATCCCTTCAAAATAAGATACAGACACTCCACAACAATGAACATAAGGAACATTTTATTTTCATGGAAATTTTAACTCCTGACAATGACAAATCAATGGGAACCCTTAGCTTGTTTCTCTGCAATGAGAGAGTCCCATCTGGGAGTGATGGGAGACAAGGACACCCAAAGTGTGTTATAAAGGGCTGGGGGGGGGGGGAGAAGGCATCCTTCTCCAATTAGTCGAAGGACCACAATTAGTTGAAGGACCACATGTCCTTCCTCCAATTAGTCGAAGGACCACATGTGGTCCACAGCCCACAGGTTGGGGATCGCTACATTATAGGACAAGCCATGCAATGGCTTATTGTTAGCACAATTTTGGTTCTATCAGGTGTGTCTACTAAATAACTAAAGTACCCTCAGATTCTGAAACACATAAAAGTTAGGATATAGATAAGCCTAGCAATGTTCTCTAGTGACGTTAGGGCATTCCTGGAATATTCCATACTATATCAGAAGTATCTAATAAAAAAAGCAATACATAAGTCGAGAGTTGGGGAATTCATGTTATATCTCCTTGCTAATACATAATGGACAATGGTTATTCACTATACTCGGAGTGGATATCAGAGTCTATCTTCTTCAGGATGGTCTTATTATAAGCTAAGATATATTTGATCCATTCCGTTATATGCTAATTAATTTAAAAGATGCCTCAGATTCTAAAACACACACATATTCCGGATGTATATAAACGTAGAAATGTGGCCTTATGATGTTCTTATAGACCCATTATGCACGGGGGTTTTAGCGCACATTCGGGGTGGAATGGCGGCGACTAAAATCACGGATAATGCACGGAGCCGGCTGCAACTGGCTGCAGCTTCGGTGCATGCCGCCGAAAAAGCCGCGTCAGTGAAACGCGGAAGAAAGCGCAGCTTCCGGGTGAGCGGGGCGCAACCAGAAGCGGCGCCCGGATCGGCGCGTGCATAATCGGTTACTCTGGGTTTTGCCGCCGTCGCGCCCCGCCCCGTGTATAACCGGTATGCGTCGCGTCTTCCCCCTCCGCGTTTTCCATGTGACCCGAAATCGCCGTTTCGGCGGCCGTGCATAATGGGCCATTGTGAGTTAACATATCTGGTCCTACCTTCTTGTGGTTGGTTACATCAGTGGTCCCCAACCTCCGGTCTGGGGACCAGTACCAGTCCATAGATCAGTCAGTACCGGGCCGCGGCTCCTCCTTGTCCTCCTCCCCGGCTGCTGCCTTGGGAGCTGCCCTGCCACTCTGCCACCAGCTCACTTTTGGTGCTCTTTGGTGGCTGCCATGGCTGGGGCTCCCCCTCAGCATGGCACTGTGCAGCTGCTGCTGGCAGCGCTCCTCAATGGGCAGCGGGAAGTCAGGGGCACCAGCGGGAAAGCAAGTGGAGCAGGGGCTCAGGCGGCGGTGATGTCCCTCTGCAAAAGACTATCCCCCCCCCGGGCCTCAGTAAAATTGTCACGCGTTGACCAGTCCCCGGTGATAAAAAGGTTGGGGACCACTGGGTTACATCATGTTACCTCTCCTTGCTAGTGTATAATGGACAAGGGTTATTCATTATACTCGAATGGAGTGAATATCAGAGTCTATCTTCTTCGGGATGGGCTTGTAAGCTAACTAATATTTGGTCCTATCAGGTATATGTCTGCTAAGTAACTAAAGTGTGCTCAAACACTCATATATATTCAGGATGTTTATAAGTCTAGCAATTTTGCCTAATAATGGTAGCACATTCCTTACATACCTTCCATATGGTCCTATAAAAGAAGTAATTTCTCTTAAACTTTCTAATATAAAAAGCAATACCCTAATTGGGAGTTGGGGAATTAATGTTAAATCTTCTTACTAATATATCATGAATCCTGTTTAATAATCTTATTCAGACTGAGTCAATATAAGGGATTACGTTCTTATTGTAAGATTGCTCAAGTTTGGTGTGTCTTCTAAATAACACACAAAAGTTAGGATGTAGATAAGCCTAAGAAGTAATTGCTCCTTGAGTATCTAATAGAAAAAGCAATACATCAATTGGGAGTTGAGGAATTCATATCACTTTTCTAATATAAAGGTAAAGGTAAAGGTATCCCCTGTGCAAGCACCAGGTCATGTCTGACCCTTGGGGTGACGCCCTCCAGCATTTTCATGGCAGACTCAATACGGGGTGGTTTGCCAGTGCCTTCCCCAGTCATTACCGTTTCTAATATATCATGAACCAAAATTCATAATTATCACATGAATCAATAGAAAAGCCTACCTTCTTGTGAATGGTTACATCATGTTACATCTCCTAGCCATTATATGGACAATAATTATTCATTATACTCGGAGTGAATATCAGAGTCTATCTTCTTCGGGATGGTCTTGTTGTAAGCTAACTAATATTTGGTCCTATTAGGTATATTTCTGCTAGGTGACTAAAGTGGCCTCCAATTCTGAAAAACACAGGATGTAGATAAGCCTACCTATGTAGATAATGTTACATCTCCTTGCTAATATATAATGGACAATAGTTATTCACTATACTTGGAGAGCCTCTTGTGGCGCAGGGTGGTAAGGCAGCAGAAATGCTGTCTGAAGCTGTCTGCCCATGAGGTTGGGAGTTCGATCCCAGCAGACGGCTCAAGATTGACTCAGCCTTCCATCCTTCCGAGGTCGGTAAAATGAGTACCCAGCTTGCTGGGGGGTAAAACGGTAATGACTGGGGAAGGCACTGGCAAACCACCCCGTATTGAGTCTGCCATGAAAACGCTAGTGGGCGTCACCCCAAGGGTCAGACATGACCCGGTGCTTGCACAGGGGATACCTTTACCTTTATACTTGGAATATTTTATTTATTTATTTATTTATTTGATTTGTATGACCGCCGCTCTCGGAAACCGGCTCGCGGCGGTTCACAATGTTTTAATACAAATACAATATATTAACCATTAAAATTCCCCATTAAAACCCCGTTAAAATAATGACTGAGTCACAATGATGGCGATTAAAAAACTATTCCCGTACAGGCCCACTGGATGAGCAGAAGGGAACGGATGGATAATTGGGCATAGGGTGGAACAATCTGGGGAACCAGGTCAGTCTAGTACTGGCCTCCCCCCTCCGGGGAGAGGGGTCCGATCTTAGCCCCGGGCCATCACCCGGCCTTAGACAAACGCCTGGCAGAAGAGCTCCGTTTTGCAGGCTCTGCGGAACTCAGAGAGCTCCGACAGGGCCCGCAGCTCTTCAGGGAGCTCGTTCCACCAGGTAGGGGCCAGGACCGAAAAGGCCCTGGCCCTTGTCGAGGCCAGGCGTGCCTCCCGGGGTCCTGGGATCATCAGCAAATTCTTACCCGCAGAGCGAAGTACCCTGCGGGGGGCATAAGGAGATAGGCGGTCCCTCAAGTATGCAGGACCCAAGCCGCGTATAGCCTTAAAGGTTAATACCAAAACCTTGAACCTAATCCGGAAACAAACTGGCAACCAGTGCAGCTGCTTCAGCAGAGGCTGAACATGGGACCTCCAAGATGATTTAGTGAGGACCCGTGCAGCTGCATTCTGTACCAGCTGTAACTTCCGGGTTAGAGACAAGGGTAGACCTGCGTAGAGCGAGTTACAGAAGTCTAATCTAGAAGTAACCGTTGCATGGATCACAGTGGCCAGGTGTTCCGAGGGCAGGTAGGGCGCTAGTAGCCGAGCTTGGCGTAGATGGAGAAACGCCGTCCGAGCTACCTTAGTGACCTGGGCCTCCATGGAAAGTGAGGTATCCAGAATCACTCCCAAATTCCTGGCTTGGGGCACAGATGACAATTGTACCCCGTCCAGGCAGGGAAGACGCGCTTCCTGTTCCTGCTCCCTTCGGCCTAGCCAAAGGACCTCCGTCTTGGAGGGGTTGAGTCTCAGGCGGCTCCTCCTGATCCATCCAGCCACTGCTTCCAAACAACTGGCGAATTTTTCTGGGGGGAGATCTGGCCGGCCATCCATCAAGAGATAGAGCTGGGTATCATCAGCGTACTGATGACACCCAAGCCCATAACTCCGTACCAGCTGAGCCAGGGGACGCATATAGATGTTAAATAACGTGGGGGAGAGCACCGCTCCCTGTGGCACCCCACATGGGAGTGCAAAGGAGTCGGATAACTCCTCCCCCACAGCGATCCTCTGTGACCTGTTCTCTAGAAAGGAGGATAGCCATTTAAGAGCCACCCTTCCAATCCCAGTATCAGCGAGGCGGTGAACCAAGAGCTCGTGGTCAACCACATCAAATGCGGCTGACAGGTCTAATAGCACGAGAATGGCCGACCCGCCCCGGTCTAGCTGGCGCCGGAGATCATCTGTCAGGGCGACCAGCACGGTCTCCACCCCATGGCCAGGATGGAAGCCAGACTGGTATGGATCAAGGGCCGAAGTTTCCTCCAAAAATGCTAGGAGCTGGTCCGCGGCGGCCCTCTCAACCACCTGGCCCAGGAATGCAAGATGCGATACCGGGCGGTAGCTGGCGGGGTCCCGCGGATTCAGCGATGGTTTTTTCAGAAGAGGGCGAACCACTGCCTCCTTGAGCCGCTGAGGGAATTCTCCCGATGTAAGGGAGAGGTTTATAATCTCCCTCAGGGGAACACCTATCCGTGGGTCGCTGGTCTTAAGCAACCACAACGGACAGGGATCAAAGTCTATCAGAGTCTATCTTCTTCAGGATGGTCTTATTGTAAGCTAACATATTAGGTCCTATCCGTTATATGCTAATTAAAAAGATCCCTCAGATTCTAAAACACACACATATTCAAGATGTATATAAGCCATACAAAGGGGCCTAAGAAAGATCTTAATCTTAGCAAACAAATCTGGTCCTATCAATTCTATGACTGCTAACTAAAAGGACCCTCAGATACTGAAACAGTACCAAAATTGAGATATCTTACAATAAGAAGGTTGAGATATCTTTCAATAAAGGTTGGATACACACTTTTCTTGGATGCTTTAGGATGCTTTGGGCTGATCCTGCATTGAGCAGGGGGTTGGACTAGATGGCCTGTATGGCCCCTTCCAACTCTATGATTCTATGATTCTATGAAGAAGGTAATCCCTTATATTGACTCAGTCCGGTTATGGTATTGCTTTTTGTATTAGAAAGTTTAAGAGAAATTACTTCTGATACAGAACCATATGGAATTTACGTCAGGAATGACCTACCATTATTAGGCAACATTGCTAGGCTAATAAACATCCTGAATATATGGGTGTTTCAGAATTGGAGGGAACTTTAGTCACTTAGCAGACATATACGTGATTGGACCAAATATTAGTTAGCTTACAAGCCCATTCCGAAGAAGATAGACTCTGATATTCACTCCATTCGAGTATAATGAATAACTAGCAAGGAGAGGTAACATCAGGTAACCAACCACAAGAACATAGGTTTTGATATAGACTCACATAATAATTATGAAACTTGGTTCATGATATATAGAATCATAGAATCATAGAATCATAGAATCATAGAGTTGGAAGGGGCCATACAGGCCATCTAGTCCAACCCCCTGCTCAATGCAGGATCAGCCCAAAGCATCCTAAAGCATCCAAGAAAAGTGTGTATCCAACCTTTGTTTGAAGACTGCCAGTGAGGGGGAGCTCACCACCTCCTTAGGCAGCCTATTCCACTGCTGAACTACTCTGACTGTGAAATTTTTTTCCTGATATCTAGCCTATATCGTTGTACTTGTAGTTTAAACCCATTACTGCGTGTCCTTTCCTCTGCAGCCAACAGAAACAGCATCCTGCCCTCCTCCAAGTGACAACCTTTCAAATACTTAAAGAGGGTTATCATGTCCCCTCTCAACCTCCTTTTCTCCAGGCTGAACATTCCCAAGTCCCTCAACCTATCTTCATAGGGCTTGGTCCCTTGGCCCCAGATCATCCTTGTCACTCTCCTCTGTACCCTTTCAATTTTATCTACGTCCTTCTTGAAGTGAGGTCTCCAGAACTGCACACAGTACTCCAAGTGTGGTCTAACTAGTGCCGTATACAATGGGACTATGACCTCTTGTGATTTTGATGTGATGCCCCTGTTGATACAGCCCTAAATGGCATTTGCCTTTTTTACCGCTGCATCACACTGCCTGCTCATGTTTAGCTTACAGTCCACAAGTACCCCAAGGTCTCGTTCACATACAGTGCTACCTAGAAGCGTATCCCTCTTCCAGTAGGCATGCTTTTCATTTTTCTGACCCAGATGCAGAACTTTACACTTATCTTTATTAAATTGCATCTTGTTCTCATTTGCCCATTTTTCCATTCAGATCTCGTTGTGTTCAGATCTCGTTGAACTCTGTCTCTATCTTCTGGAGTATTTGTCAGTCCTCCATTTGCTGTCGTCTGCAAACTTGATGAGTAGTCCTTCCACCCCCTCATCTAGTTCATTAATAAATATGTTAAAAAGTACCGGACCGAGCACCGAGCCCTGAGGTACCCTGTTACTCACCTCCCTCCAGTCTGATGAAACAGAATATTACGAAGGAGATATGAATTCCTCAACTCCCAATTGATGTATTGCTTTTTGTATTAGATACTGAAGGAGCAAATTACTTTTGATAAAGAACTGTGTGGAATGAACTTTGGAAATGAGCAACCCTCCTTAGGCCACATAGCTAGGCTTATCCTATATATGTTTGGTTCAGAATTTGAGGGACTTTTTAGTTAGCAGTCATAGAACTGATATTACCAGATATGTTAACTTACAATAAGACCATCATAAGTACACATTTCTATACTATGTATACATCCGGAATATGTGTGTGTTTTAGAATCTAAGGGAACATTTAGTTTGTTAGCAGAAATATAACTGATAGGACCAACTATAAGTTAGGTTAGGATAAGAGCATCCCCCAAGAAGTTGGACTCTGATATTGACTCTGTTCGAGTGTAATGAATAACCATATATAAGCAAGGAGTTGTAACATGCATTCCCCAACTCTCAAGTGTTGTTTTGCTTTTTGTTTTAGTAAGGAGAAAATACTTCTGATATGGAATGTATGTTAGAAATCAGCAACCATCAGGCCACATTGCTAGGCTTATATACATCCTTAACATGTTTGTGTTTTAGAATCTGAGAGAACCATATGAAATGTACGTAAGGAATGTGCTATAACATCCTGAAGATTCAGTTTCCTTTGACATCCCAGAACCCTGATATAATTGAACCAGTTAATTGTCCATCTTTAACCGCTCCTGCGGAGCGGATTAAATAAAAGGGTAAGGGCAATGTGGGAGGAGATAGGGCGGGCTCTGTCCGGGATAAAAACTCGGATTGGGCCCCCTGAGTGTCCATCCAGGGCCAAGCCTACAGTGGGCTTAATTTCTAGTTATATATAAGCAAGGAGTTGTAACATGCATTCCCCAACTCTCAATTGATGTATTGTTTTTTGTAAAAGATACTTAAGGAGAAATGTCTTCTGATATAGAACCGTATGTTAGAAATCAGCAACCATCCTCAGGCCACATTGCTAGGCTTACATACATCCTGAACATGTGTGTGTTTTAGAATCTGAGGGACCTTTTAGATGGTTTGCAGCCATATTATAGGACTAAATATATGTTTGTTTACAATAAGACAACCCCGAAGGATATAGACTCTGATATTGACTCCGTTCAGGTATAATTAATAACCATTGTCCATTATGTATTAACAAGGAGTTGTAATATGAATTCTCAACAGTCTATTGCTTTTTGTATTCAATAGAGTGCCAGTGGTCACTCTCTTGGCCCCTGGGAAGGGCTTTAGGCTGGGGGGGAGCGGAGAAAGCCCTTCCCAGGGGACGGGAACAGCGACCGCTGGCTTTGTGAGCCAGCCGTCGCTGTCCCTGGCCCCTGGGAAGGGCTTAAGGCTGGGGGTGGGAGCGGAGAAAGCCCTTCCCAGCGGGCCTACGTTCCTTCTCGGCAGCCAGTGTAGGAATGGCCACCATGCGGTGAAGGTTTGGCCACGTGGGGGGGGGGGGTTGGGCAGGTTGGGAGCCACTTTGCGGCTCCCAACTGGTCCTTGCTAGGGAAAGGAACCAATCAGCAGCCACACTGCACGCAGCTGCTGATTGGTGCTTTGGGGTCGGACTGACAAGCGGAGGATCCAATCGGGAGACGCTTTCCGCTTCCCGATTGGGCCCTCCACTTGTCAGTCCGGGGGAAGCGGCCAATGGTCACCCTTCCTCATCCCGGACAGAGCCCACCCTAAGGGTTCTTAGTCTTATTTCTACCGCTCCCACGGAGGGGTTTAAAGGTAGCTCAATTTTGGTAGTATCAGGTGTGTCTGCTAAATAACTAACGTTCCCACAGATTCTAAAAAACACAAAAGTTAGGATGTAGATAAGCCTCGCAATGTTGTCTAATGACGTTAAGGCATTCCTTGAATATTCCATACTCTTCTATATCAGAAGTATCTAATACAAAAAGCAATACATAAGTCGAGACTTGGGGAATTTATGTTACATTTCCTTGCTAATATATCATGGAGAATGGTTATTCACTATACTCAGATTGAATATCAGAGTTTATCTTCTTCGGGATGGTCTTATTGTAAGCTAACTTATATTTGGTCCTATCCGTTGTATGCTAACTAATTAAAAAGATCCCTCAGATTCCAGAACACCCACATATTCAAGGTGTATATAAACCATACAAAGGGGCCTAAGGAAGATCTTTTTGTGCTGTGTTTTGTAAGGGAGACGGTGAGGGAAACATTCTCAGAAGTCTTTGCTGTTTTTTGTTTTTAAATACTAAAAGGGAAGGGGAGAGAAAACCCCCTGGACTGATCTTGACAGGAGGAACAAATAGTTTGTCAAATAGATATCCTCATTTTTTAAAAAAAATGTAAATATGTGAAATTGTACTGTATTGAGAATCATGGTTCACAAGACAGGGATACAACTATACACAGATAACAACTAGGATCTGTAATGATCCCCAATGTTATCTCCGATGATATATTCATGGAGTTGTTCAACATCCCCGAGGGTGGCAGATAAAGGAGCTGATTGCTTCATTGCTGCAACAACAGGAAAGCTGCTGCACTGTCATTGTGTGAAGAGTGTTCTAGTTCATTGATCCACTCTGTTGACCAAACCAGTGCACAGAATTTTTAAAAGGGGGGGAGGGGCTACAAGACATTCCGGAAGCATTGCGAAACTTCTTAAGCAGTTCTTTCTTACTTTTCCTTGAATTTTTAAACTCTTGTTATTTTTCTATCTCATACCATTGTTAAACAGCTTTCAATGATTCAATAGTAGCTTTTTGTATTATTTCTTTTCTTTTCTTTTTTTTGGGGGGGGGGTAAACCTCCAAAAAGAAAGCCTGTTGTGCATGGCCTTGATGTTGACGCTCTCCAGTATCTTGGGTGTAAGGGTCGTATTCCCCATTCTCTTGAATTAGGATCTTGTTGACTCCATGCTCTTTTAGTGAAACTCTCAAATGAAAAAATGCAATCAGTATGTAATCTTAAGCTCCTCCAGAAACTTCTTACATGGCTGTCAAACGTACAGAAAACTCACAACAGGCTTCTTAATGAAAGTAAGCTTTATTGGAAAGTACTATACGCTAGGGACTGAAAAGTCAAATCTGACCAGAGTTCAGATTTGCCTCTGCTTATCAATACAAGTCTCCCGCCCAAAACTTGACAGTTCCCAAGGGAGGGGAGACAAGAGAAAAGACATATGTGTAAAGAAAACAGGAATTCATTCTCACAACCTTGAGGAGGTGACAACATTCCCGAGAGCCCACAACAAGATAAGGTTAACATAACAAAACTATTCACTTTTATAGCTAGCAAGACTACAGGGCCTGGAGCAAGCAGGCGCCAAGCGATATAAAGCAATATAACTGACATGGAGGAACTCAAGCTAATTTATGACAGAGATTCTACAATCCTGACATCCCTCCACACTAAAAAGGCCCCCCCCACCCTAGCCTGCATCGACAGGGCGAGGGCAATCGGGGAATGCTCGGTGGAAAGCCTGGAGAAGGCGGGGTGCTTTCACATTTTCAGCCTCTACCCACTCCTTGTCCCCCGAGGGGAAATCCTTCCAATCAACCAAATATTGGAGACGACCCTTGTGCACACGAGAGTCCAGAACCTGGTTGACTTCATAGTGGGTGTCCTTATTGATGTAAATTGGCACCGGCGTAGATGGTGGGGGGTGCCACACATCCAGAGCAGGGGCTCTCCGCAGCAGGCTGGAATGAAAAACCGGATGCACATTCCTGTAAGTTTTTGGCAAAGATAGTTCTACAGTTACAGCATTGATAAGTTTCACAATAAGAAAGGGCCCCACATATTTGGGACCAAGTTTCTTGGACTTTTGTTGGCAACGCAGGTTCTTTGTGGACAAATAAGCCAAGTCTCCCACTTTCCACGCAGGCGCAGGTGCCCGTTTCTTGTCTGCCTGGGTTTTATAAGCCTGTTTGGCATCATTGAGGCTTGAAACGATTACTGGCCACCCGGCACTAATAGTCTCTGCCCATTTGGTGACTTCTGGGACCTCGGACGAACTTAGCTCCCATGTGGGGGCAGCCACCAAATCAGTCCCATACACCACTTTAAAAGGTGACACACCCGTGGAGGCATGGGCCCCGTTGTTATAGGCAAACTCAGCTAGTGGCAGCAGGGCAACCCAGTCATTTTGCTGATGGTTGATAAAATAGCGCAAGTATTGTTCAAGGATTTGGTTCACCCTTTCAGTCTGGCCATTCGATTCCAGATGGTAGCCCGATGTCAAAGCTTGCTCCACCCCCAACAGTCTCAGGAGCTCCTGCCAGAACTTGGCAACGAACTGGGGGCCCCGATCCGTGAGCACGCGCCTCGGGATCCCATGTAGGCGTATTATGTGGGTCACAAACATTGAGGCTAATTTGGCCGCTGATGGCAGGCCAGCACAAGGGATAAAGTGGCCTTGCTTGGAAAATGCATCCACTACTACCCAAATGACAGTTTTCCCCTGGCTGGGAGGTAAGTCCGTGATAAAATCCATGGTGACATCGGTCCACGGGCGGGAGGGAGTGGGCAGGGGCTGCAGCAATCCCTTTTTCTTCCCACCAGCAGGTTTGGAGACGATGCAAGTGGGGCAACCCTGCACGTACTTTTCCACATCAGAGCGCAAAGTTGGCCACCAATAATGTCTCCTGACCAGGTGCAGAGTTTTTACAAACCCAAAATGTCCAGCGGTTTTTGCATCGTGGCAGAGTTTCAAAACGTCTCCGCGCGCCGCCGCCGGGACATAGAGACGCTCCCCCTTGAAAAATAGACCCCCCTTCTCAGTTAGGTCGGGGCGGAGGGAACTGAATTCAGAGTCCTGTAACACCCCCTTCTGGACCCACCCTCCAGGGATTGAAGTTCCCTGCTTTGTTTGGCTGCGCGTCACTGCGGCCATTCCCAGTTGGGCGGGGGTAAAAACTGTGTCCACCAATGGGTCGCGCTTGCTATTGTACTGGGGCAAGCGAGAAAGAGCGTCCGCCAAAAAGTTCATTTTGCCCGGCAGATGCTTGAGAGAGACATTGAAACGAGAGAAAAACTCCGCCCACCGCATTTGTTTTGCTGAGAGCGAGCGGGGCTGCTTGAGCGCCTGAAGATTTTTATGGTCCGTCCACACTACAAAGGGAACCGCGGACCCTTCCAACCAATGTCTCCAGGTGGCTAAGGCCAATTTTACTGCGGCCGCCTCCTTTTCCCAAATCGCCCAGTTTCTTTCTGCCCCGGAAAATTTTTTAGACAAATAGGCCAACGGATGCAATTTCCCATCCTCCCCCTCTTGTAGGATCACGGCCCCCATTGCCACATCCGAAGAATCTACTTGCACGGTGAATTGCTTAGTGGGGTCGGCATGGGCCAGCACCGGCTCAGAGGTAAACAACAGTTTCAGACTCTCAAAAGCCTCCTGACACTGGGGGGTCCACTGGAGTGGGGCGCCGGGGCGGCTTGCTGTCTTTCCCCCCTTTTTTGTTTTTACCAAGTAAGTGAGAGGCAGCGCCACTTTGGCGAAACTGGGGATGAACGTTCTGTAAAAGTTTGCAAATCCTAAGAAACTTTGCAACTGTCTCCGCGTGCGGGGAGGTTCCCAGGACAGCAAATCCCGCACTTTGCCTGGGTCCATCTCAATCCCTGCTTGGGAGATCCGGAAACCCAGAAATTCCACCGCATCCCGGTGAAACTCACACTTTGAAAGTTTAGCAAACAACTGATGCTTCCGCAGGCGGCAGAGCACCTCGCGGACCAATTCAGCGTGCTTGCCCACATCCTCTGAATACACCAAAATATCATCAATATACACCAACACCCCCTGATACAATAAATCATGCATAATCTCATTTATCATGTTCATGAACACGCCCGGAGCGCCGGCGAGGCCGAACGGCATAATGGTGTACTCAAATTGGCCCAAGGGGGTGTTAAAAGCAGTCAAATATTCATGCCCCTTTTTTATCCGGACCCGGTAGTAAGCTTCCCTCAAGTCTAGTTTTGTAAAAATCCGTGCCTTCCCCAAGTGACCAAGCAAGTCTTTTATCAAAGGCAATGGGTAGGCATTGCAAGTAGACACAGCATTCAGCCCTCGGTAGTCCGTGCAGAGGCACAAAGACCCGTCTTTCTTTTTCACGAAAAGAACCGGGGCCGCCAGGGGTGAAGTGGCGGGTCTGATGAACCCCCGGGCTAAGTTTTTGTCCAAAAACTCCCTGAGTTCAGCCATTTCCCTCGGGCTCATTGAATAAAGTTTGGCTTTAGGAAGGGGCTCCCCTTTCTTTAACTCAATGGCACAGTCAGTTTTACGGTGGGGGGGAAGTTGGTTACACTCAGCTTCCGCAAACACATCTGCAAAGTCCCGGTACTCTGGTGGGAGAGTCGCTTCCCCTGTGGACCCCACCGCGGCCACGACCCGATCGTTGAGGGAGGGTTGGGGCCGAACGTGCTGCTTGCAACCAGGAGAGGAAAACTCCACGGTTCCTGTTTTCCATTTCATCGTGGGATCATGCTCCCTCAACCTATCCAGCCCCAGGACACATGGGAATGCTGAGTGGGGTGCTACAAGGGGTTGAATCTGCTCCCAATGTTTCTTAACGTCCAAGTCCATCGGGCGCGTCTTTACGGTAGCTTCCCCCCCGGGAGCGCATTTCCCATCCAGCTGGGTGATAGGTAGGGGCTCATCGAAAGGCACTCTGCCCACCCCCAGAGTCTCGGCTAGTGTTGGGCTTACTAGAGTCTGGGTGCACCCTGAGTCCACAATGCAGCGGACCCCCACTGTCTTCCCGGACTTGGGGTTGGAGAGGGTTGCGGGCAGGAGTATCAGGGGAGTATCACTCACCACGCGGTTGCCCCTGTCGGAGGCCTGCTGGCGGGGCGCCTTTACAGCAGACCGTCGTCGTTTCCCGACTGCTCCTCTGCTTGCTCTTCGCCATCCTGGCCACTGCCCTCCTCCGAGTCTTCCACAATTGTCGCGGCACCGGCCGGTACCAGCAGAGACTTGGCACTTTTCTTCGGGGCCGTTTTCTTGGCAGGTGAAGCTTTTGGAGGAGTGCTGCCCGTTGCCTTGGCGCCGGTCGCTGTCTTCGAGGGGCATTGCGGGAGGAAGTGGCCAGCCTGGCCACAACCCAAGCACAACCCCTTCTCCATGCGCCGGGTGCGCTCGGTCGGCTCCAGCATCGCTTTCGGCTTGGCCTTCACTGGCGTAGAGGTTTTTGCTCCTGCCTTCCCAGCAATTCCTTGGAACACCGCGGCCCTTTCCAGGCGATTCTCCATCTCCCCAGCCAGCTGGACCCATCCGGCCACAGTGAGGGGGTCATCCAAAAGGAGGCACTTGCTGGACAAGTCCCCAGAGAGACCCCCCACGAATGCGTGCACACGTTGGGGCTCGGTCCAGTCCGGCACCGCTGAGGAAAGCTCTTTGAATTCCCTGGCATATTCGGCCACCGACAGTTTCCCTTGCTTCAGGGCCTTGAGTTTCTTCTCCGCCGTTTCTTTCTCGAACGGCTCCACGTACATCTGGCGCATGGTTCTCAGGAAATGGTTGTAGTTGCGGATGGCTCTTGGGTTGTAACGGTACAAGTCCATGAACCATTTTGCTGCCTTTCCCTCCAGGGCCTCTCCCACGAAGCGCATGCGCTCGGCATCATCCTGAAAGGTGAACCCCATGTCCATCATGTAGGCTTGGAGGTGCACCAGGAACGAAGGAAAAGTTGCGGGGTCCCCCGAAAATTTGGCCTTGAATTTGTAGGTGCTCCGCATTTCCACTCCTCGGAGGTGGGGAGGCAGTCGACCCTGGCCCCAATCCTCCGGGGCCCTCGCACCACGGCCGATGCCTCGACCCACTCCTGCCGCCGCCCTCGCCTCCGCCGCGGCCCGCGCCGCCGCCTCTCGCACCGCCGCTGCCACCGCCGCCTCCGCTCCCGCAACGTCCGCTGCTGCCGCCGCCGCTCCGTCCGCTGCTCCAGCGCCTTCGGCTGCTCCGGCTCCTTCAGCCGCACCCGCACCACCTGAGCCCTCGAGACCGCCGTCCTCTTCCTCCCTTTGCGCTCTCGCCAAGGCTGCGGCCTCGGCCTCCGCTGCCGCCTGCATCGCTCCGTCCTCGCGTTCTCGCAGGGTGGGCAGACCTCCTGATCTCCGACCACTGGGTACGTGGGCACCTCCGTGCACCTCCCGCAGCAGGCGTCGCGTCTCACGTTGCTCCTCTGGATCCAGCCGACCCGAGAGGTCCTGTAGCCAATTGGTCACCTTGTCCAGCTTGTGCTGCAGGTCACGCGTCTCACCGGCGGGCTCCAGCCCGTAGCTAGGCGTTCCTAGCTGATCCGGCCACTGCTCATCCCCCGTCAGGCGGTCATACTTCGATAAACGCCTGCGCTCGGTGATGTGCCTTTCCAAAAAGTCGGCAGGCCCAGGAGTCGCTCCCTCCACGGCTCTGAGCATGGCCGAGCTGTACGGACCCACACCGGCTCCGTCGCTCTGGGAGAGGTCCCAATCCAGGCCTTCTCCTTGTTCTGTATAGGTGTTTCCTTCGCCCTGCATGTTGGCAGGTGAAAGGAGTGGTGAGATTTGACTTAATGTCAAACGTACAGAAAACTCACAACAGGCTTCTTAATGAAAGTAAGCTTTATTGGAAAGTACTATACGCTAGGGACTGAAAAGTCAAATCTGACCAGAGTTCAGATTTGCCTCTGCTTATCAATACAAGTCTCCCGCCCAAAACTTGACAGTTCCCAAGGGAGGGGAGACAAGAGAAAAGACATATGTGTAAAGAAAACAGGAATTCATTCTCACAACCTTGAGGAGGTGACAACATTCCCGAGAGCCCACAACAAGATAAGGTTAACATAACAAAACTATTCACTTTTATAGCTAGCAAGACTACAGGGCCTGGAGCAAGCAGGCGCCAAGCGATATAAAGCAATATAACTGACATGGAGGAACTCAAGCTAATTTATGACAGAGATTCTACAATCCTGACAATGGCCTGCTGAGACACCACCCAGATAGGCCCAGTAGGACTCTACAGAATCATTGAGCTGGAAGGAGCCATAAAAAACATTTAGTCCAGCTGTCTGCTCAATGCAGGACCAGCTTAAAGGATCCCTGACAAGAGTTCTCTCCATTAGCAGCTCATCCTCTTCCTAGGCAGCCAATTCCACTGCTGGACTACTCTTACCATTAAAAGTCAATTCCCAATATCCAGCCAGTATCATTCTGCTTGTAATTGAAACCCATTATTCAAATCCTTTCTTCTGCTGCAAACAGGAACAGCTCCTGGCCCTCCTCTAAGTGATCCAGCTTGGTCTAGTGGTTTCTAAGGTCTTCGTTTAGCATATTTTCCCCCTTTCTTCAGGCCTGCTAGTCTACTCCCCTTTCTCCTCCAGGATCCAGCAGGCTTCAGTTGGGGGGGGGGGGGACAGGAGCAGATGGAAGAGGTGGTGCAAGAGGGAGAGATGGAGGTGGCATCCCCTGCCCCGCTATCTCGACCCCTTCCCTCTCTCTCACCTCCTTCTGTTCCCACCTCAGGACACGGTGTGTCCGGCCCAAGCTCCTCACAGGAAGCAGCTCAGGGGACTTACTAGGCTGCAAGCCAGCCTGCATTGTCCAAAGGCTCCAAAGTCTGGAATTACTTCCAGACAGTGGAGGGAACTCACCTAGCAGAGTGCCAGCTCTGTAGGCAGAGGTTAGTCGTGGAAGACAGGAGCATCACTACATGACTAGTGGCCTCATGAACCACCTGAAGAGGCACCACCAGACTGTCCTGCTTCAGGGGGAGAGACAGGCTGGCAGTGGGGTGCCTGCGCAGGCACAATCTACCAGCACGGAGCTGGAGAGTCTCCCCTGGACCTCCACCTCCAGAGCTCTCCCTAAGAGTTCTGCTCAGTGGGGCTCATTATACCAAAAAGTCTGGGAAATTGGCACATGGCCAATAGATAGGAAGAGGTTACTAAAGAAAGGTGATACTAAAGAAAGGTAATGCCACAGTACTAACAATATATGGAGACACTGATTAGTTCTAGCTGAATCGGAGCATGATCTGAAGACCCGGATAACGAGACTAAAAGAATAAAGTGAAAAAATGGGACTATACCTAAATATCAAAAAGACCAAGATCATGACAACTACTGGCAGTAGCACCAAAGTCATGATTGACAATGAGAACATTGAATGTATTGATGATTTCATCTTTCTTAGCTCTATGAACACTCAAATTGGTGGATGCAGCCGTGAAATCAAACAGCGAATAACATGGGCTGGAACGCAATGTTAAGCATGAACCGAATATGGAAAGAGAAGGATATCAGCCTTAATACAAAGTGCCGGCTAGTCAACACCGTTTGTCTTCCCCATAACAAGCTATGGATGGGAAAGCTGGACACTGAAGAAAGAAGACAGGATGAGAATAGAGGCTTTTGAATTGTGGTGTAGGAGATGAATGCTGTGAATACCCTGGACAGCCGAAGTTACCAACAAGAGAGGAGCAAACCAACTATGTCATTATGGCTAAAGCTCACTTACTTTGAACATATCATGCAATCAAACTCGGAGAAATAATTAATGTTCAGCATGGTCAGCAGCAAAAGGAAATGTGGTCACCAAAGGATCCGCTGGCTTGACATGATCAAAGCCGATACTGGGATGACCATAGACCATCTGAAAGAGGCGGTCATTGACAGAGATGTGTGGTGAAGACTTTCCTATAGAATCGCAGAGGGTCGGACATGACTTAACGGATAACATCATCTTCATCATATTGTTTTTGGTCTCTTTCTGTCTTGGCCTGAATACAATTAGTATCGGAGGGGCCATCTTTATGCTTTTGAATCTTCTTGACATGTCAATATCATCTCTACATTTCAAGATTACATGAAGAAATTAAGAAGGCACTTTAAAGCAAAACACAAAGAATGGCTCCTCTTCGATAGCTGGATCAAAAATGTAGGACAAATATAATTCAGCCCCATTAGATTACTTTTTTGTGTGTTCATACCTAATATACCCCTGAATATTTTCTTTACACCTCAAGGGGAATATTTATCCTTCTCCTTTATTATATACGTCTCTGAACATAATTTTTCAACTCAATTACTGTCACAAGGGTGTAGTCACGACATGTTCATTTGTGTTGAAATGCGCTTTCTGAATATGGACAGATTCATTTCCGCTCTAATAATGTTCAATCACTAAATATGAATGAATTTCCAATCTATTTTCAGATCTGCAGACTAGAAAGCTATACAATTTCTCTATAGAAGAATCATTCACACTGAAAAAAACACAGCATTTTGTGATTTAATAAGTACAATTATAATCTAAAACCAATTAAAGAAAACATAAAACATTCTTTTGAGTTCAGCATGATAGGATATTGGGCTTTGAGTGTTTAAAGGATGAAAATGAACAATATAATGGGAAAATAAAATATTTGGAGTAAGAACTATTGTCAGGATTATGATGAGGTGGATAGAGAATAGGTTTTGCTTTTTGCTTGTGTTTCTTATATATTTTACAAGGTATTATGATTTTTGAACGTTATAATTTTGTTCCATACACTCCTTTTCTTTCCTGTATCTTTCTTATATGTTTATTTTTTTCTTTTAAGATAAGAAGAATATCTAGAAAGGCTTTTGAGGGATAAGCTTTTTAGAATCAAATCTCCCTTTGAAAGATGCTCATGAAGATCTGAAGGGAGCTTTGAAGCTCATATCCTGAAAGGATTGTTGGTCCCCAAGGTGGTACTAGGGCCAAACCCACCCTAGCAAATGATGTTTATATTTTGTGGGATGAGCTTTGGTTATTAATTTTGAGCTGAAATCCTTGGTGAAATAAACCGTAGATCTGAACGCTGTTTCTATATCCCCGATCAATCAAATGCTTGTTCTTTGACTCTTTAAAAATGGTGTGTTTGAAGAGTTTGATAGATATGCCATGGAGATTCATGGATAATCCTAATCTCCAACACCCATCTGTGTAATACGCAGTTGTAAATGTGGTGACTTGGATCAAGTGATGCACCAGTGGAAATATAAACAGATATAGAACAGTTCTGATTGCACAAAACCTTTTATTTTCCTCCCTAAATATTATCATGACTGGAAATTGGTTGCACAAGATATGGCACAAGCTTTAAATGCGAATGAGGATAAAATAAATCTGATTTAGTGCAAATGCCTACTGTAGTGTTTTCCTTATGTTTCTGCTGAAGCTGGAAATGTAGCACAAACAGAAATTGTGTGCTAGATCTAGCCTGGTTTTTATTTGTTTGTTTGTTTGTTTATTTATATACTAGGGGCAAAGCCCGTTGTATCCAAGAATACAACGGGAGCTAGAGCTTGGCAGTGGGAAGAGGAAGGGGAGGAGTTGTCCAGTCTGCAAGGGCATGGGGTTGAATGTGTGTGTTGTGTGGGAGGTTGTGGTGGCGTGATGGCAAATGAGGGTATGGGTGTGGAGATATGGGTGTCAAGAACCTGTGGTGTGGAATGTTCGTTGAGTGTGGGAGAGGACTGACCTTTGGGAATTGCAGCATAGTGGTTACAGATGAGCTTTTCAGAGCCATGTCTTCAGATATGTGAAGGGAAAATCAGACTGGAGACTCTTCTTAGGGGAAGATTACATGGCAACCAATTCCTCCCAGTTCTGCATCATTTCCCTTCTTGTGTGAATTAGGCCACATTCACCGAAATGCCCCTCTGCCCTAATGCATATGTGATAGTCACAGTACACAGATGTCCACCCTCCTTCTTTTCCAGTTTTTCACTGTTGATAAAATGTTATATGCCCACATGCTTCTTTCATTGTTGCTCTTTGTACCCTATTGCTTACTACCCAAAGGAGTCTCAAAGCGGTTTACAAACACCTTTTCCATTCGTCTCTCCACAATAGTCAACCTGTGAGGTATGTGGGCAAAAAATGGCTCATTTGAAGGCTGGACTCTGAGGCATTGTATGATTTTGAAGTCCCACCTCCAAACCTCCAGGAATATTTCCAACCCATGGGTAGCCAACCTACAGGTGTGGCTTGGAGAGCTCCTGGAATTACAGCTCACCTGCAGAGTATAAAGATCAGCTCCCCAGGCAGAAAGGGCTACTTTGGACAGGGTTGTGGTAGAGAAGAAACATTTAAGGCTTCCCACACAGGTTGTTGTTGAATTGAAAGACTTGAGGCCTACTGCACAGGGTTGTTGTGCAGACGAAACAGGAGACAAAAGAGCCAGTTTCCTCTGCAGAATAACGCTGTGCAGTGGCCTCAAATCTGCAGAGACCCATGGCTTGGCTGTGTCTAACCTCCGGGCAGAGCAGTATTTTAAGTGAGAAAGGGCATTTCTGTGGCCTCCCTGTCAGGCAACTGTTTGGCAGAAGGGGAAAGTCCCCCCCCCCTCAAAAGGAAGGCCCTCAGTATCCCCTGCATTGCTCTTGGAAAGGCCTCCCTCCCTTCAGGGCTTGTCAGAGGCTCCTTCGCAGCAGGCCTGAAGGGGGGAGGGGGAGCACTCTGCAGCCTCTTGCCAGCTCTGTCAGGGTTCTGAGGCAATTTACAGTTGGACATGACAGTTAGGACAGCCTTGGGGCACAGCCTGTGTTCTCATCCCCCTTGGCAGCCCTACTGACCTCCTAGCATAAAATTTATATTATAGCTTTGTCACCAATAATGGTGCTAAGAAAAACAAACTCCATTTCCAGGTGATTTAAACAAAAGCAGAGGAGGTGTAATCTAGAAGACAAAGAGTTGGTTTTTATACCCCGTTTTTCTACCCAAATTAGAGCCTCTTGTGGTGCGGGGTGGTAAGGCAGCGACATGCTAATTGAAGCTCTGACCATGAGGCTGGGAATTTGATAGCAGCTGGCTCAGGGTTGACTCAGACTTTCATCCTTCCAAGGTTGGTAAAATGAGTACCCAGCTTGCTGGGGGGTAAAAGGTAATGACTGGGGAAGGCACTGGCAAACCACCCCGTATTGAGTCTGCCATGAAAACGCTGGAGGGCGTCACCACAAGGATCAGACATGACTTGGTTCTTGCACAGGTAAAGGTTCTTTACCTTTCTACCCAAATGGGTCTCAAAGCAGGTTACAATTGCCTTCTCTTCTTCTCCCTACAACGGACACACTGTGAGGTAGGTGGAGCTGAGAGAGTCCTAATGTTATTGTGCAGTGACAGCAGCACTCCCGGGTAGGCCCTGATTTGGACAGTTTCAGGCTCGGATGAACCCGATTCGGACTTATTCAGGTTCGATTTTGATTGATTCGAATCGATTCGGGTTCACCCGAATCACCCGAATCGATTCATAGAATCATAGAATCATAGAGTTGGAAGGGGCCATACAGGCCATCTAGTCCAACCCCCTGCTCTACGCAGTATCAGCCCTAAGCATCCTAAAGCATCCAAGAAAAGTCTGTATCCAACTACTCTGACTGTGAAATTTCCCCCCCTGATATCTAGCCTATATCGTAGTACTTGTAGTTTAAACCCATTACTATGCATCCTTTCCTCTGCAGCCACTGGGAACAGCATCCTACCCTCCTCCAAATGACAACCTTTCAAATACTTAAAGAGGGCTATCATGTCCCCTCTCAACCTCTTTTTCTCCAGGCAGAACATTCCCAAATCTCTCAACCTATCTTCATAGGGCTTGGTCCCTTGGCCTCAGATCATCCTTGTTACTCTCCTCTGTACCCTTTCAATTTTATCTACGTACCTATTAAAGTGAGGCCTCCAGAACTGCACACAGTACTCCAGGTGTGGTCTGATCAGTGCTGTATACAATGGGACTATGACCTCTTGTGATTTTGATGTGATGCCCCTGTTGATACAGCCCAAAATGGCATTTGCCTTTTTTACCACTGCATCACACTGCCTGCTCATGTTTAGCTTACAATCCACAAGTACCCCAAGGTCTCATTCACACACAGTGCTACCTAGAAGCGTATCCCCTATCCAGTAGGCATGCTTTTCATTTTTCTGACCCAGATGCAGAACTTTACACTTATCTTTATTAAATTGCATCTTGTTCTCATTTGCCCATTTTTCCATTGTGTTCAGATCTCGTTGAACTCTGTCTCTATCTTCCGGTGTATTTGCCAGTACTCCCGATTTGGTGTCATCTGTAAACTTGATGAGTAGTCCCTCCACCCCCCTCATCTAGATCATTAATAAATATGTTAAAAAGGACTGGACCGAGCACCGAGCCCTGAGGTACCCCGCTACTCACCTCCCTCCAGTCTGATGAAACACCATTGAGAACAACTCCTTGAGTGCGGTTCTCTAACCAATTCCCTATCCACCTAACTATCTGAAAATCCAGATTCCAGTCCTTCAATTTATCTATCAGAACATCATGGGGAACCTTATCAAAAGCTTTACTAAAATTCAAGTAAACAACATCAACCAAATTTCCACGATCCAGCAAACCTGTTACTTAGTCAAAAAAGGAAACCAGGTTGGTCTGACAGGACCTGTTGGAGACAAATCCATGCTGACTTCCTTGGATCACCAAATTGTCCTCCAGATGTTTGCAGATCGCTCCCTTTAATATCTGCTCCATTATCTTCCCCACAAAAGAGGTCAGACTCACTGGTCTGTAGTTTCCTGGGTCATCCTTCCTCCCTTTTTTGAAGATCGGAATAACATTTGCTGTCTTCCAGTCCTCCGGGACTTCTCCAGTCCTTAAAGAGGTCCCGAAGATGATGGACAAGGGTTGTGCTAATTCTCCAGAAAGTTCTTTGAACATTCTCGAGTGCTTTTCATCCGGCCCAGGGGATTTGAACTCATCCAGTGTAGCTAAATGCCTCTCGACATCCTCTCTGTCCATGTCAACCTGCCCCCCAGACACTATCCCTTGGCTACTGCCATCATGTGCCTAAACCCTTTGACCAGTGGGAAAAAAATAGATGTAAAATAGGCACTGAGTCTTTCTGCTTTCTCTGCATCCTCCGTTAGAGTTTGTCCATCTGCACCCAACAGTGGGCCTATTGCCTCCTTTACTTTACGTTTGCTCCTCACATAACTGAAAAATCTTTTCTTGTTACAGTGGGCTTCCCTGGCCAATCTTAGCTCACTCTCAACTTTGGCCTTTCTGATGATTGATTTACAGTGCCTAGTAACCGTAGGTACTCTTTTTTAGAGCTCAATCCTTCTCTCAATTTCCTGAACATTTCCCTTTTCTTTCTTAGTTCCTCTTGAAGTTCTCTGTTCATCCAAATAGGCTTCTTGGAGCTCCTGCAGTGTTTTCGTCTTTCTGGAATAGTCATTGATTGAATATGAAATAGCTCTTGTTTGAGTAGTGCCCACACTTCACATGCTCCCTTCCCTTATCATCCATGGTATGACACTCATCATCTCTCTGAGTTTATTAAAGTTTGCCCTACGAAAATCCAACATCTTCTTCTGGCTACAAGCTTCCTTGCCTCCCCATCTCAAAAGGAATTCTATGAGGACATGGTCACTTCCCCTTAGGGTCCCCACCTCCTTCACCTCATCCACCAACTCTTGTCTGTTGGTCAGTATTAAGTCCAGTATGGCTGAACCTCCTGTGGGTTCATCTACCATTTGATAAATGAAATTGTCAGCCAGGCAGGTCAGAAAGTTACATGACTGAGGACACTTTGCAGAGTTTGTTTCCCAGCACACATCTGGGAAATTGAAGTCGCCCATAATGACAAGGTCGATTCGGATCGATTGAATCGATTCGGGGCCAATGCAAGTCAATAGCACCATTGCCTTGCATTGGAAATCCTGCCCCCTCATTTCCTTGGGATTGTGGGAAAGGTGGTGTATTTTACACCTCTCAAACTTCTGAGGGAACTCAAGGAGGGTCTTCCCTGACTCCCCTGCAAGTTTTGGGGCTCCCAAAGACGGTGCACTTAGCCACTCCTTGGGATATAATGGAGATTCGGCTTCTCTAGCCTGAAATTGATTCCGCTCTAACTGCTCTAACTGTTAGGAAGTTCTTCCTGATGTTTATTTTTTTTATATATTTTTTATTTTCATAAAGATAAAAATAGAACAGAACAGATAGTATAAATTGTTAATACAAAGAAAGATAGATTATGCTCTTCATTTGCTACACTTAATTCCCCATTTCGTGTCCCCTTTTTGTTTATTTTCTTAAATAATTCAGATAAGGGTCCCATTGTTCTTGGAACACCTCTTCTATTTTTCCATTAACTATCAGTGTCAGTTTGGCCATCTTTGCAAAGTCTGCTAGTTTGTTCAATCAGTCTTCTATCAAAGGTAGTTCTTGCGTTTTCCATTTCTTGGCCAGAACTAGTCTTGCTGCCATTGTCACATAGAAGAATAGACTTTGGGTTTGAGATGGGAGGCACTGTGGAGGTATACTTAATAACATAGGTTCAGCTTTCATAGGAAATCTAAGACACATTTTCTGCACAATGGTGTGCCCAGAACTTATAAACTTTTTCACAGTTCCACCACTTATGAAAAAAAGAACCTACTTTGTCACCATTTTTAGCCATTTTAGCAATCACTTTTGGTGTCGTGTACCACCTGTAAAACATTTTATACCATTTTTTTAAAAGTATTTGACTGTTAGTATACTTAGGGATTCTAGACCATGCTAGTTCCCATTGTTCTATTGTCACATTTGTCTCAATATTCTGCATCCATTTAATCATACATGGCTTAACCCGTTCCATTTCCGTCTCATACCTTAATAACAGTTTATATATTTGTCCCTGCAAGGGAGGCTTATCTTGAATTACCAAATTTTCAAATTCTGGTATTGAAGCCTCTGGATTTAGTGGTTGCTGAAACTCTGCTTTGAATCTAGAGAATAATTGGTTATACTCTAACCATTGAATTTCTACTCCTTCTTTCTTTATTGTTTGCATATCCTTAAACATGCAGGTTTTAAATATTAAGTCTTTGTACTGGAGACAGGTCAGTCTTTTCTGTTGAGCTCTGCCAAAGTATGCTTCAATTGGTGATTTCAATATTGATGGTGCTAAAGATAGTCTTTTGTTGTACCTTGACCATACGTTGTACCTTGACCATAAGTCCACTGATCCAGGTACTTGATATTGCCTCTTGTTTTTGTTTTCCTGCTGGCCATAATCTTTCATGGAAGCTATTACCTATGGTTTTTCTTTCAAACACCAGTTCTCTTGATTGCGGTTCCCGTATCCAGTCCACTAAATTAGGAACACCTTCTTCTCCTTCTCATCTTGAAGTATTTTAAAAGCAACACTTGGCCTTTTTCCACTCCAGATAAATTTATTAATCACTGATTGCCATTTTCTCAGCATTTTCTCCTGGATCTCTATTGGTAACATTTGAAATTAAAAGTTAAATTTGGGCAATATGTTCATCTTGACCACGGCCATTCGAGCTGACCAGGACAGTTTCAGATCATTCCATCTCTTAATATCAAGTTGCATAGTCTTCCATAGTCTTTCATAGTTACCAGTGAAAAGTTCTCGGAAATCTTTATCTAGGTAAATACCAAGGTATTTTACCCATTTGGGATTTATCTCAGCCTGTTTTTCCTTTGAGATTTTATGCATCAGGATCTGTGATTCCCTGTAAGACAATTTTTGTTTTGTCCTTATTTATTTTATATCCTGAATAATGACCAAAATCTTTCAATAACTCTAGAAGAGATGAGATTGATGCTAATGGATTCACAACGGTACAAACTATATCATCTGCATAACATTTCAATTTAAATTCCTGATCTTCAATTTCAATTCCCATGATCTCCTTTGTAGCTCTGATCTTGGTTGCCAGCATTTCTAATACCAAATTAAATAACAATGGAGATAGAGGGCATCCTTGTCTGGTGCCTTTGTCTATTTTAATGGATTGTTTTGTGAGCATTCCATTTATTAATATTCTAGCTTCTTGTTCTGAGTATATTTGTCTGATAAGGTCCAAAAAGGTGCTGCCACAGTCGTTTTTAATGTTTCAAACAGAAAGTCCCAACTAACATTATCAAAAGCTTTCTCTGCATCCAGGAATATAAAAGCAGCCTGCAACTTTTCTTTACGCACGTAATCTGCAGCATTCAAATCAAATCGTATATTATTCCTCATTAGCCTTCTTGGCATAAATCCAGTTTGGTCCTGATATACAATGTCCCCAATATATTTTTTCAGTCTTTCTGCAAGGATTTTCGCAAGGATTTTATAGTCCACATTTAACAGAGAGATTGGTCTGTACGAATTAGGTGAGTTCGTGTCTCCTCCTTCTTTGTGGATGAGTGTTATTGAAGCTTGTTGCCATGATTTTGGGAAAGATTTTCCAGGATTATGTATAACCTCCTTTAATAGTTGAAGTAAGTGAGGGGAAACAATATGACTCATCTTCTTGTAGTATATTGCACTTAGTCCATCTGGCCCTGGGGCTTTTGTTGCCATTATGATGTCATTTATTTCTTGCATTGTAACTCTTTGGTTTAGAATTTTCCTGTGATGATCTGTGAATTTGCTCATTGGTACTTTTTGGCAAAATGTCCCAGGGTCTATATTTTGTTCCTTTTTAAAATATAGGTTCTGGAAAAATTTAACAGGACATAAATGAATTTCTGCTTCATTACTATGGTCCAAGCCTTCATGTGTTAGCTTTGTGATACTGTGCTTTTGAGAGTTCTTCCTCAGTCTTTGAGCTAACCATCTTCCAGGTTTATCTGCCCATTCAAAAATTTTTTGTTTGAGATAGTCAAGCTTCTTCCTCATTTTTTCTACCTCTATATTATTTCTCTGTATTCTTAATAATTGTTTTTGCTTTGCTAGTCCTCTTGTCTGATGTTGCTGGTGTGTTCTTTCTATCTGTTGTAATTTTTCTTTTATTTCACTCAGTTTTTTCCTTTCTTTTTCTTATCGTAGTATGCAAACGCATGAGTATGCCCCTCATATATGCTTTGGTGGCATCCCACACCGTGGCCAATGGAATATCTGGAGTACTATTTAGCTGGAAAAACTCTTGTAGATTTGCTTCACAGATTTACTGTACTTTTGGATCCTCCAAAAGAAAGTCATTCATTTTCCACCTTCTCACTCCAATTCTTTTCGCATATAGCTCTATTTGTAATGGAATATGGTCTGCAAAGGTGATTGGTAATATCTCTGAACTTCTCAATTTGGGTAACGTTTGTTTTGATGCCCAGCATTGGTCCAGTCATGTCTGTTCGAGTAAAATGTATATTGGCGCAGTTTTGGATGATGTTACCTCCAGACGTCTACTAATGTCAGATGTTGGAAGTTAGATCTGGCAGACGATGGAAATATTGAACCCATTTTTCTTGAGGATTTATCCCAATGTGGATCTTGGACTGCATTGAAGTCTCCAATTATCATTACCTCATTTTTGAGTGAGTCCAAATTGGATTTTAAAAAATCCCTATAAAAAGCCTCTTTGGCATTATTTGGGGCATATAGGTTCACCAAAACAAAATTTTGACCATCTGGGAGCTTGATCTTTAAGATAGAAAAATGTCTGTCTGGGTCCTCAGATATAGTCTTCACATTTATATTGGAGTTTACAATATAGGTCACCACCCCTCTTTTCGTTTTCTTGGCTGATACAATATATTCTTTTCCTAAACTTTTGTTTTTCAATAGATTTTGATGTCTTTGTGCAATGTGGGTTTCTTGTAGACATATTATATCACATTTTAGTTTTCTTAATTGGTTAAAAACTTTTTATCTTTTATTCGGTGAGTTTAGTCCATTAACATTAACTGAGATTATCTTCAAGGACTCAATTTTTACTTTTTAGGTATGGCACCTTTTCCTGTTGCTTCATGATATTCTTGTTGACTTGACTGTTTTCTTTGTTCTTCTGCCAGCGTGGAACCTTTAGCTAAGGTATCCGCTAGTTCTTGTGCTTGTTGTAATGTTTTTATGATCCTTCTTCCTGTTGGTAAAATAACTTCCAATCCAATGGAATTTTCAAAAAATATCTGATATTTTGTCCAATCAGAATTTGCCATAGAAAATGAAATTGTGCCCTTTTCTGTAGTGTTTCTGGTGGTAAATCTTGAAAGATCTTAACTTCTTGGTCTTCAAGACTGAATGGATCTTCTCTATGCTTTTCTTGAAATGCAGTCTTTACAGACTTAGATTCAAAGCTAACAAGGATATCTCTTGGTTGGCTATTTCTCTTTGCTGCTCTAGAGTAAACTCTAGTATGCTTTCTCAATTCTCACCTCTTCATCCTCCAGGTAGCCTTCAATCGCCTCAGTAAGTTCTTTCTTCAGATCTTCCTTGCCAAACGATTCCGGAGCGCCTCTGATCTTGACATTTCTACCTCTCACTTCTGACTGAAGAACTTCAAACTTGTCTTCTGCTCCTGCTTTCCAAACTTCTAATTTTTCAATTTTATCCTTGTGCTCTTTTAGTTGGTTTATGTTTTCATCTACAAGTGTTCTATTCTTTCTGAAAGTTCTTTCTTGCAATCTTGTATTTCTCTGGAGAGTTCTTTGGATTGTTCTTTGAGTTGCTGTTTGAGCGCTTCTTCTGTGTATGCTTTTAATTCCTTGCTTTGTTTCTCCAGAAGACGGGCTATTTTTTCCATATCTGTGCTTTCTTCTTCTGAGGCTTCCTCCAACTCTAATTCTTGTTCTAGTTGTTGTTGCTTCAATCTTTCTGATTCTTTCACTTTTTCCCTAATTTTTTTTGCTCTGGCAGCTGCTGACATATCCTTCTTTCATCTCCAGAAAGCTGCTACATCAACCATTAGTTTCTTTCTTGGTGATCTGTTAGCTTTGGGGAGTTGTCTATGTTTTTTCCGGACATACACCAAATACAGACAGTATTAGTCAACAATCAATTATATCACATAGTATGTATCACTTTTAAAATTCTGTTATTACAATAGCATTATTATATCAATATATAGAATATGTTATGATATGCCCAATATGCTTTATAACCAAATAAAGAAAGATAGTTATATCAGTATTCTACCCTACAGTCCTGCAGTGCCTCCTTGTTGTTCCAACTTAGTTTCAGTTCTTCCTCCCTTCTTGTCTACAGCGTTGCAACTTGTCCCACTCTACTTAGTTGATTTCACCGGCAGATGAAGAGCTTAACCAGGGTATCTACACCTGCACCTTAGCATGTCAGGTGACCCTAGAAGTAAGGAGAAATAAGAATATGTTATAGGTGATCTAAAAAAACAAAAAAGCAAGAAAAAATGGACCAAAGGGCTGAAAAATTGCCAGAGAAAAAAGTTTTTAAGAAACAAACAAACAAACAAAAAAACATGGACAGGTCCTAGGACAATGACTACCGCCTTTTTTTAAAAAGAAAAGAAAAATGAAAAAATAATAATGGTGACAAAAAGGCAGTGTGCTAAAAATACCAACAACAGAAAAAAGAGAGACCATAGAAAATACTAGTAATGGGAATTTATAAATCCAGCATAATAAGAATACCAAAAAGAAGAGAGAGATAGAGATTCTGTTGCAGTTTTCTTTGAGCAATCAGAGAATAAGCCAAGCAGCTGCTTTATATTTTATTCCACCAGATGGCAGCAAAATCCTAGTCCTTTATCAGTCTATCCAAATGAAACATCTATAACCCGCAAGGCTAAAAGAGGGCCCTGCTGATATTACCGCAGTTAAAAAGAAAAAGAAATACAAAAAATAGAAATGGCACTCCAGGTAAAAGTTTGTCTCTTGCGCAGCTTCACTCTGATCACTGAAACTGTCAATGGGAAACTGAAACTATTTTCTTCACCAGATGGCAGCCAGTTGCTTTTTGATGACGTGTTGAAGCTTTACAAGGCCAGGCTGTCGTTCTGGCAAAGAGCTCTCGCAAGGCCCTTTATATCAGCACTCCAATCTCCGGATCGTAGACAACAGCGGGGGGGGGGGGGGGGGAGGGAAGCTCTGATTTTGTTAACCCCTCTTCTGCCTCCTCCCACTCCTCTTTCTGTTACTCTGGCTTGCTTTGATTGGGGAAAGCAGCTTTCAATGTCAAGAGTTTGTTCCAAAGTTCTTGCTGATGTTTAGACAGAATTTCTTTTGAATTAATTTAATCCCTTTAGTTTTGGTCTGTCCCTCCAGAGCAAGAGAGAACATCTCTGATCCATCCTCTATATGGCACCCCTTTAAATACTTGAATGCAATGCAATTTCACTGCTCTTGTGGACCACCTTCAGAGCTCTCAAGGACCCTGGTTGGGGATCCCTGTCCCAGAGGGATTAAAAGATGAACCTGTTATTTGGCTGTGTGATCTTGACAGTCTAATAATCTGTCAGCTACCAGTTATCAGAATGCCAGCATTGGCCAGGATCTGCCCTGAGTCAACAAGGGAAGGGAGGAGCACAAATAAAAAGTTGTTGTTGTTATTATAAAATCAGATGTACTGTCACCAATGGTCCATGTGATGGTGGCAGGAGGACAGATTTAGACACATTTCAAAGAAAAAACATCATCATTTTCATAATTGTAGAAGAACGGATATCTGTTGTTGGGCTGCCAGCATGTACTGTAGAAGCCGCATGGCATTTACCTGATTGCAGTTGGTTGCCTTTGACGTTCTGCATTTAATGCCCTGCATTTCCTAGAATGGAAGATAAAAGTCTCTGCTACCATTAATATTTAGGAAATGTAAGTACCTCAACCCTAAAGAGTCCCTTTTGTGTAGTTATCCATAAGAAATTTGACTTGACAGGTATGACACACTGAACCATTAAAACAAAAGAGATTTTTGCATAGCTGAAAGGAAGTCATATCCAGAACATTGAGCGTATGGATGTGTGTGGTGTTTTTTGTTTTTCTTTTGGCTTATGTTTTTTGTTAAACAATCAAATCACACATTTAAGAATGAATTGCTTTTGAATAACAACACAGCTACAGGCTACCTGCTGTGAAAGAATTTGTGCTGAAAGATTTACAAGGAAGGTGGTAATAAAGGGGGGAGAAATCCATTTTTTGGCTATATTCCTACTTGTTAGCATGCATATTTTAGTACAGGTGACACTGATTTATTATATACTACTGTCAGAAAGTTTTGCTCTATTTGAGGGAACAATGACGCCCATTGCACAGTTGGTATAACTACTTGGAATTGCTTGTGAATGTCAATGATAAAACAACCTATTTTTAATGTAATGTTTAGTAGCAGAGAAACAAAAGGCATAGCAGATGGACTGATATTACCTTGTTATTAACATACAATCCATACTTGATAAAAGAACCGGTGACAAAGTTACTGCCATCGGTTCCTTAAACTAGCGATCCCCAACTTGTGGGCTGCGGACCACATGTGGTCCGTTGACTAATTGGAGGTGGGCCGTGAAGGACGCCTTCTCCCCCCCCGGCCCTTTACTTCATCCCCCCCGGCCCTTTACAATACACTTCGGCTGTCACTGTCTCCCATCACTCCCAGATGGGACTATCTCATTGCAGAGAAACAAGCTCAGGGTTCCCATTGATTGGTCATTGTCAGGAGTTAAAATTTCCATGAAAATAAAATGTTCCTTATGTTCATTGTCTGTATCTTATTTTGAAGGGATGTTTAAACATTACCATAGCGATCAGAGAGCGTTAGGGCAGTGGTTGAGAGCAGAGGAGTAAACTACCCCCCCCCACCGGGCCTCAGTAAAATTGTCAAGCGTTGAGTGGTCCCCGGTGATAAAAAGGTAGGGGACCACTGCCTTAAACCATAAATTACTGGAGAGGAACTGGAGTGCTAACTCAAAACAGAATCTGATTGATTCTTCAGTTCTTTCATTTAATCAGCTTGATGTTAATTTTTGATCACAGAGGACAAAGGTTTTGCTGTTGAATATCACCGGCTGATGGCTGTTTTGTTTGTTTAGTGGTTTCAACAGGTTTTTAGTTCTGATTTTAATTACAATGTTTAGATGTTGAAGTGGACTGTATTTTTATGAATGATTGTATTGTTGATGGAATATGTTGGAAAGTACCCTGAACCGGCTTGCTGGGTGGGTGGTGAGTAAGTAAACAAATGAACAAACGAATGAATGAATGTGTTGGGATGGATAAAACAACCTCCTGCCCACAAAGTCTCCCTCTATCTTGACTGGTTCTTCCTCCAGTGGAAAAATCATAGAATTAATCATAGAATCATAGAATCATAGAGTTGGAGGGGACCTCATGGATCATCTAGTCCAAGCTATGCAGGACACTCATAAACCTATTGCTCATCCACTGTCACCTGCCATCCCCTTAAGCCTTCACAGAATCAGCCTCTCCGTCAGATGGCTATCCAGCCTCTGTTGAAAAATTTCCAAAGACAGAGAATACAATACCTCCCGAGGAAGCTTATTCCACTGAGAAACCGCTCTAACTGTCAGGAACTTCTTCCTGATGTTTAGACGGAAATCCTACAAGGAGCCTTTCTCCAGCCTGAGGATTCTTCTTCCAACTCAGGTGGCCTTTCCTCCAGCAGAGAAATCCTCCAAGGAACCTTTCTCCAGTCTGACGATCTTTCTTCCTGATGAGCTGGCCCTTCTTCCAATGGAGATATGATCCAAGAAGCCTTCCTCCAGTTTGAGGAGACTTCCTCTAACTTGAGTGGCTCTTCCCTCAACAGAGTTCTCCTAAAGGAAGGCCTGGAGGAAGATTTCAAACGTTATTCAGTGGAATGGGAGTTTAGAAATCCCACTCAATATGTGTTCCTGTGAGCGTGGTATGGATATCTTATCTGGGCAGCAATCCTGTTGTATGTTGGAAGATCAGATTTGTGTCTTCCTCAGAATTGTTGACTCAACATTACATAAGTTGCTTGCTTCAGGTGGAGTCCAGAAGAATGGACTTCATTAGATCAATGCTTATCATTCAAACCTTATATAATGTGTGTCCCAGAAGGTCTTTAATTTGTTTGTGGTGGGAACAGTATCCTTTACTTCACCCCCCCCCCCCGGCCCTTTACACTCCTGCAATGTTTTCATCTTTCTGGGATAGTCATTGATTGAGCATGCAATAGCTCTTGTTTGAGTTGTTTGAGTAGTCACTGGCAGTCTTCAAGCAAAGGTTGGATACACACTTTCCTTGGATGCTTTAGGATGTTTAGGGCTGATCCTGCGTTGAGCAGGGGGTTGGACTAGATGGCCTGCATGGCCCCTTCCAACTCTATGGTTCTATGATTCTATGATTCTATGAGTAGCGCCCACCCTTCACATGCTCCCTTCCCTTCCAGCATTCTCGTCCATGGTATGACACTCATCATGTCTCTGAGTTTATTAAAGTTTGCCCTATGAAAATCCAACATCCGCGTCTGGCTACAAGCTTCCTTGGCTCCCCATCTCAAAAGGAATTCTATGAGGATATGGTCACTTCCCCCTAGGGTCCCCAACTCCTTCACCTCTTCCACCAACTCTTGCCTGTGGGTCAGTATGGATGAGGTTTAGTTCGATCCAGCAAGGATCAGGTCCTGCATTGATTCTTGGCATAGCTCATGATGCTGAATTACAGATAGGCAACTGATTTAAATGTTTTTGCATCAAATTTTCCATCAGTTACTCAGAAAAACTGCCACAGTGTATGATATGGTCTTGTTTACTGGCTTGGTAGAACACTTCTTTTGATTGTCGCTCTGGAGTCAGTTGACCCCTGTAGCCGAAAACGTCTAGATGTGTTCTATTGCATCAAAGATACCAGGTTGGCCTTAGCTTGGTTATCACGAATATATTAAATTGACCGCCATGGTTCTGCAGCTAGAATGGAATGTAAATGCCATGCATGTTTGTGTGAGTGGCTGGCATTTGAATTCCTCTCTGCAACTCAATAGCTGAAAATACTACCAGTTATGAAATTCTTTACCCTTTCCCAGTAGCCTAACTGTTAGACGTTGCAAGGACTCACAACCAACTTCTTAGAAATAGAAAGTTTTATTGAGAAGCACTTCATACATCTTAGACTAGCGAAGTCAAATCTGCCTGGGGCAGGATTTGCTTCTTCTTATCAATACAATTCTCCCGCCCAAAACTTGAAAGTTCCCAAGGGAGGGGAGGCAGAGAGAGGAGCCAAATGCAACTAGAAACAGTGTTACTTTCACATGTCCTTGGCTGTCTTCAGACTTAGATAAGACCCAGCCGAGAGGCCTCACGGAAAAGCACATTGAGAGATAATGGCTACAATAACATACATTTCACTTTTAACTAGTTAGCATGATACAGGACCTGGAGCTCCCAGGCACCAAGCCATATAACTGTCATGGAGGAACTTAGGCTAATTTATGACAGGGTTTTCTAACAATCCTGACATCCCTCCGCACTAAAAATAGACTCCCTCACTAGCCCGCATCCACCGGCCGTGGACATAATGGGAAGGCACGATGGAATGCCCTGAGAAGGCGGGGGGCTTTCACATTCCCCGCATCAACCCACTCCCTTTCCCCTGAAGGGAAATCTTTCCAATCCACCAAGTACTGGAGCCGGCCTTTGTGTAGACGAGAGTCCAGGATCTGGTTGACTTCGTAGTGGGTGTCTTTGTCAATAAAAACAGGCACAGGCGTTGAGAGCAGAGGGTGCCACACATCCGGCAGGGGGGCTCGCCGCAGCAGGCTGGAATGAAAAACTGGGTGCCCAGTCCTGTAAGTCTTTGGCAAACCCAACTCGACAGTCACATCATTGATCACTTTTACAATGGGAAAGGGTCCCACAAATTTAGGACCCAATTTCTTTGACTGTTGTTGACAGCGTAGGTTTTTTGTGGAAAGGTAGGCGAGGTCCCCCAATTTCCAGGCGGGTGCAGGCGCACGTTTTTTATCTGCTTGGGACTTATACGCTTGTTTTGCCTCCTCGAGGCTAGAGACAATGTCTGGCCAAGCTGCACTAATATTCTTAGCCCATTTAGTGACCTCAGGAGCTTCAGTAGATACCAAATCCCAGGTGGGTGCAGCAATCAGGTCAGTTCCGTACACCACCTTGAAGGAAGATACTCCGGTGGAAGCATGTACCCCGTTGTTGTAGGCGAACTCAGCAAGGGGCAGGAGGGCGACCCAATCATTCTGTTGGTGGTTAATGAAACAACGTAGATATTGTTCAAGGATTTGGTTCACCCTTTCCCTTTGCCCATTGGACTCAGGGTGGTAGCCAGAGGTCAAAGCTTGTTCCACCCCTAGCAACTTCAAAAGCTCCCGCCAGAACTTGGCAACGAACTGAGGGCCCCGATCCGTGAGCAATCTCCTAGAAATTCCATGTAGCCGGATTATGTGAGTCAGAAACATCGAGGCCAGTTTGGCCGCCGAGGGCAAACCCACGCAGGGGATGAAGTGAGCTTGCTTTGAAAATGCATCCACCACCACCCAAACCACAGTTTTACCCTGGCTGGGGGGCAGGTCCGTGATAAAATCCATAGTAACATCAGACCAGGGACGGGAGGGGGTGGGCAGGGGCTGCAGCAACCCCCGTTTCTTTCCTCCCGGGGGTTTGGAAACAAGGCACGTGGGGGAGCCTTGCACATATTTCTCCACTTCCCCCCTGGCTGCCCCAGTCCGCTTCGTCAAAAAGAAGGATGGGTCCCCGCGCCTCTGCACGGATTACCGGGGGCTGAATTCTGTTTCCACCTGCAATGCCTACCCATTGCCATTGATTAAGGATTTGTTGGGACATTTGGGGAGGGCCCGGATTTTTACAAAATTGGACATGAGGGAAGCTTACTACAGGGTCCGTATAAAGAAGGGACATGAGTACCTGACGGCATTCAACACCCCCTTGGGCCAATTTGAGTACACTGTCATGCCATTCGGCCTCGCCGGCACTCCGGGCGTGTTCATGAACATGATAAATGAAATTATGCATGATTTGTTGTATCAGGGGGTGCTGGTCTACATTGATGATATTTTGGTGTATTCTGACAACCTGGCCGAACACACAAAATTAGTCCGGGTGGTGCTCAGCCGGCTGCGGAAGCACCATCTGTTTGCCAAACTTTCAAAATGTGAGTTCCACCGGGAGGCGGTGGAGTTTCTTGGATTCCGGGTGTCCAAAGCTGGGATTGAAATGGACCCGGGCAAGGTGCGGGACTTGTTGGCCTGGGAACCTCCCAAGACTAGGAGGCAACTTCAAAGTTTCTTGGGCTTCGCGAACTTTTATAGAACGTTTATTCCCAGGCCTCGATGTTTGTGACTCACATAATCCGGCTACATGGAATTTCTAGGAGATTGCTCACGGATCGGGGCCCTCAGTTCGTTGCCAAGTTCTGGCGGGAGCTTTTGAAGTTGCTAGGGGTGGAACAAGCTTTGACCTCTGGCTACCACCCTGAGTCCAATGGGCAAAGGGAAAGGGTGAACCAAATCCTTGAACAATATCTACGTTGTTTCATTAACCACCAACAGAATGATTGGGTCGCCCTTCTGCCCCTTGCTGAGTTCGCCTACAACAACGGGGTACATGCTTCCACCGGAGTATCTTCCTTCAAGGTGGTGTACGGAACTGACCTGATTGCTGCACCCACCTGGGATTTGGTATCTACTGAAGCTCCTGAGGTCACTAAATGGGCTAAGAATATTAGTGCAGCTTGGCCAGACATTGTCTCTAGCCTCGAGGAGGCAAAACAAGCGTATAAGTCCCAAGCAGATAAAAAACGTGCGCCTGCACCCGCCTGGAAATTGGGGGACCTCGCCTACCTTTCCACAAAAAACCTACGCTGTCAACAACAGTCAAAGAAATTGGGTCCTAAATTTGTGGGACCCTTTCCCATTGTAAAAGTGATCAATGATGTGACTGTCGAGTTGGGTTTGCCAAAGACTTACAGGACTGGGCACCCAGTTTTTCATTCCAGCCTGCTGCGGCGAGCCCCCCTGCCGGATGTGTGGCACCCTCTGCTCTCAACGCCTGTGCCTGTTTTTATTGACAAAGACACCCACTACGAAGTCAACCAGATCCTGGACTCTCGTCTACACAAAGGCCGGCTCCAGTACTTGGTGGATTGGAAAGATTTCCCTTCAGGGGAAAGGGAGTGGGTTGATGCGGGGAATGTGAAAGCCCCCCGCCTTCTCAGGGCATTCCATCGTGCCTTCCCATTATGTCCACGGCCGGTGGATGCGAGCTAGTGAGGGAGTCTATTTTTAGTGCGGAGGGATGTCAGGATTGTTAGAAAACCCTGTCATAAATTAGCCTAAGTTCCTTAATGTCAGACGTTGCAAGGACTCACAACCAACTTCTTAGAAATAGAAAGTTTTATTGAGAAGCACTTCATACATCTTAGACTAGCGAAGTCAAATCTGCCTGGGGCAGGATTTGCTTCTTCTTATCAATACAATTCTCCCGCCCAAAACTTGAAAGTTCCCAAGGGAGGGGAGGCAGAGAGAGGAGCCAAATGCAATTAGAAACAGTGTTACTTTCACATGTCCTTGGCTGTCTTCAGACTTAGATAAGACCCAGCCGAGAGGCCTCACGGAAAAGCACATTGAGAGATAATGGCTACAATAACATACATTTCACTTTTAACTAGTTAGCATGATACAGGACCTGGAGCTCCCAGGCACCAAGCAATATAACTGTCATGGAGGAACTTAGGCTAATTTATGACAGGGTTTTCTAACAATCCTGACACTAACTAGCTGACAAGGTATTTATTTTGCCAGATGTATTTATCAGATGTGGCAATCCAAGAGATGAATCTGAATTAAAACTATTGTTTCTCAACCCTAACAGCAGTTCTCACTGTGTATATTTCCATTTTGTGGTACACACCGATCCATCCTGGCTTACTTATTTGGTTGATGCATGCTGTGGAAGAAGTTTTGCAAACAGCGCCCTTCATTTGTAGAAGGGTCTTTCAATTCTTCTTTTAGCTCCACTATAATTCTTATAGAATCATAGAATCCTAGAGTTGGAATGGGCCATTCAGGCCATCTAGTCCAACCCCAGCTCAATGCAGGAACAGCCCTTATCTTGAGTCTTTCTCTGATATGATCAGATATCACCACATTTGCTGGCACTTTGTCTGGTGGGTCTTTCACACTATCACAACACTGTGTATATTGTTTCTTTAAATGTTCCTTGCATTGCTTTGTAGGCCTGCTGAGTTCCAGGTTGATCAGGTGCTTGGAGTGGCAATGGGAAATCCAGCCTTGCCCATGTGGGCTGACAACTCTAGAACAATCATTTTTAAAAGATAAAATTATTATGAAATAAATAATATGCATGACGTTGAAAATGAAAAAAAAGGAGAGCAAATTCTAAAAAGGACAACATCAAAAAAAGGGTACAACATTAGACCAATCAGAAGCATGTGATTCCCCCCATTTTAAAAGGGAGGGGGTTAACCCAATTCAGTCCATAGGCAAGAAATGCTGTGATTGCATCAGCACCACTAGTCCTTTGACTAGTCCCAGCCCATTCAACTCCCAACAGGGTCAAGAATTTTGGGGTGGGAAATTCTTAGAGAGGAAAGTGCTCAGAGGGGATGGGATGCCATAAGATCATGGGTGGTCAAACTGTGGCTCTCCAGATATTCATGGACTACAATTCCCACAAGCCCCTTCCAACTGGACATGCTGGCAGGGAATCATGGTTATTGTAGTCCCTGAAGATCTGGAGAGCTATATTTTGGCCATCCCTGCCATAGATCTCGCCATCTGAGGCTGCCCTTCCCTTCAGAGGAGCTGATCTTTCTAGTCTGGAGATCAGTTGTAGTCTAGAATTCCACACCCCATCTCCCAATGTCATATCTCCCACTGACCACCACAAAAGAAGAGCTGCTTTTTTGTACCTTGTTTTTTAGTGCTCTAAGGCAGTGGTCCCCAACCTTTTTATCACCGGGAACCACTCAACGCCTTTTACTGAGGCCCTGTGGGGGGGTAGTTTACTCCTCTACTCTCAACCACTGCCCTAACGCTCTCTGATCGCTATGGTAATGTTTAAACATCCCTTCAAAATAAGATACAGACACTCCACAACAATGAAGTGTGTTGTAAAGGGCTGGGGGGATGAAGTAAAGGGCTGTGGGGGGGGGGGGGGGAGAAGGCGTCCTTGGGGGCCCACCTCCAATTAGTCGAAGGACCACAGGTGGTCCGTGGCCCACAGGTTGGGGATCGCTACTCTAAGGCATTCCCTTCCTCTCCCCATAACAGATACCCTGTGGTAAGGGTAAGCGTTTTCTTGGCAGACTCAATACAGGGTAGTTTTGCCAATGCCTTCCCCAGTCATTACCCCCCAGCAAGCTGGGTACTCATTTTACCAACCTTGGAAGGATGGAAGGCTGAGTCAACTTTGAGCCGGCTGCTGGGATCGAACTCCCAGCCTCATGGGCAGAGGTTCAGACAGCATGTCGGCTGCTTTACCACTCTGCGCCACAAAAGGCTCCTACCCTGTGAGGTAAGTGCTGTCAGAGAGCTCTGAGAACTGTGACTAGCCCAAGGTCATCCAGCTGGCTGCATACAGAGGCATGGGAAATCGAGCCCAGTTCTCCCGATTAGGGGCCACCACCCTTAACCTCTGCACCAAGCTACAGTAGTGGTGTCTCCCTCCCCCCCAAGCTCTAGGGCCTAAATATATATCTCAAGAGACAGTAAAACCCTACAACCCAAAACTGTAAAAATGTACACAATCCCCCACCCCAACACACACACGCATTACAACAATCTGCATTGACAGGATATCACCCCTTTGGAGTCAGCTCCAGGGACCAGTTCAAGCCAAAGCCAGCTTCACGTTTATTTCTTGTTAACAAACAAGACCTACATCAGAGTCAGGCTGCAGTCCTCAATAATAATGCAAGAGATGGTTGATTATTGCCTGAACTGTTCGTTTTGACTGTGCAATTGAACTGCCAGCCATGTTGTATTTTTGATGAAAACATCCAGGCAATCAGTACGGCTTTAAAAAACCAGAATACGAGAGATTGTCACAGGAAGCCACAATTAAGTCCTGTTTTTGCTGATGAATGCCGAAAAGGCCAATGTCGGACAGCATTTCATTATGCAAATGGCATCTTGTTAAATGATCATTTATGAACATCAAAGCCGTTTCATAATAACATACGATGCATGGGCATTACCTATAGTTTTACAGGCAAGCCAGGAAGAGTAGAAACTTGGCATAATTGTATATCTGCAAATAGTAATGTCAATGATCACAATTTGTGACATGTTTACTATTAAGACAAAGACAAAACTTTAATGTCCCTGTCGATCAGCAGAAATTCCAGAAAATCTCATGTAGGGGGTGACAACTTCTGACAGTATGAAATTGTGAAAAAGTTTCCCAGAAATGTGTGGCATGGACTCCAAATGTTGTTTCATTTGGCAAACAATTTGTATTTCTACTGATTAGTTTTCAATATCATAATTCAATGCCAATTTTAACATTTATTTTGTTTTTTTCCCTCCCATTTCAGGGTGCTTTTCTCTCCAGTAAGATTCATGTTGAGACATCTGTAATCTCAAAATTGCCCTGTCAGTAAATAGTTGCTCCAAGGTGCTGTTACTTGTTAGATAAATGTTACAAGTTACTGTATATACTCGCATATAAGCCGACCCGCATATAAGCTGAGGTACCTAATTTTACCACAAAATCTGGGCAAACTTATTGACATATAAGCCAAGGGTTGGAAATGCTGCAGTTACTGGTAAATTTACATTAATTGAGGCACCAGTAGGTTAAATGTTTTTGAATACTTATTTCAAAGAAAAACAGTAAACTAGCTGTATAAGTGCAAAAGAAGGTCAACAAGAACAATAAGTTATCAGGACTGTGATAAACCCAAGGTCACTGAGCTGGTTGCATGTGGAGGAGCAGGGAATCAAAGGTGACCAGATTGTCCCACTTTTGGAGGGACATCTGGGGGCACCTGGCAAATTGTACTTATGTTGAAATTAAATATATATATATAAAACCAGCTGCAGGGGCTGTGCCTTTTATCCATTGAAGGCCAGCTTTCCTGGTAGAGATAGGACTTAATTTAAAGGGCCACCAGGTTTAGGGGTTCATGGCAGATCAGGTGGGGGAGGGTCTGCTGCTGCGCAATTCTGCCATGTCCTTCCTCCTAGGTAGTAGAACTCAGATAGCTGAAAACACTTTAAACTTACAGGTTAGGTAGGGCCATTTAAATTTAGCCAGGCTTAGCACAGACAGGTTCTTTAAGGTTAAAAATAAAAAAAAAAACAAGAGAGAACAGGAAAACTCCATAGAAGTCAGGTCAGCTTAGGGTCTATCTAAGAAAACCAAACAGGTAGCTGGTGGGAGGTTTTATAAGTTTCCAGCAAGGTTTCCTTAGAAACAGGTGTTAGGGCAGTTAGTGGCAGGGCCTCAGATTTCTATGTCTCTTAGACAGTTTGTCCAAGGCAAAAGACATGAGTGGCAAGAAGGAAGGTCAGACTAGGGGCCCTGGGGAAAAGGCCCTACAGAAAACTAGAGGGGTGGAGGGGAGTGAGAGGGGGAAGGAAGTGTCCTTCCCCCCCACCTGAGAAGAGGCCTGACTTGGGTCGACCTTCCACCACTCTGACCTCTGGCAGGAGTGGTGCAAAAAAGAGTGTCCGAAAGGGTCTCTTTATTGAGGCGGCTGCTGGGGTGTTCATTTGGGAGTGAACACTGGCTTTTCCTCTCTTCAGTGATTTTTGTGACAGGCCAAACCCAGGCACAGAGGGAGCATCTGTCAGGAGCTCATTGAAGTATGTAAAGCCTTCCAACAGATGTCAGGAATGTGTATTCAAAAACACCCCCCTCAACACTTCTGTCTGAAATGAGAAGTAAAAGGACAGGAAATATAAATAAATGCCTTCCAACTCCATTGTTGTTTTTAAAGTACACCCACAGTACCAGCTATATATAGTCCTCTACCATCTTCTCAGATCCTGTCCCTCTACCCCAGACTAGGTTTGTGCAAGGGGGTCCCAATTCAGTTCAATTTCAGGTTCGGGACAATTCGGATCTATCCAAATCAATTTGGATCGATTCGGAGCCATCCAAATCGATTCGGAGCCAATGCAAGTCAGTGGAGCCATTGACTTGCATTGGAAATCCTTCCCCCGCATTTCCCGGGGGTTGGGGGCAGGGGGTGTAAGTTGCACCCCTGAAACATCTTAGGGAGCTCAGGGAGGGTCTTCCCTGACTCCCCTGCAAGTTTCAAGAAGATTGGACCAAGGTGTCCAATCGTAGGGGCTCCCAAAGAGGGTAACTCTATCCGTTCCATTGGATATAATGGAGAGTTAGATTCATTGGTTTTAACTTGATTCCCCATACACCTCTATGGGGAATGGAATTTGGGAGCCCCTAGGATAGGACCCCCTGGTACAATCGTCCTGACACTTGTAGGGGACTCAGGGAAGACCCTCCCTGAACTCCCCTGCAAGTTTCAAGAAGATTGGACCAGGGGGTCCTGCTCCCAAAGAGGGTGACACCATTTGCCATAGACTTTAATGGTGGGAAAAAAATAATTTCAGCAGGTTACTTAACCAGGAAATTGGCCATTAACCTGCTGAAATTATTTTTCCCCACCATTAAAGTCTATGGGAAATGGTGTCACCCTCTTTGGGAGCCCCTAGTATGGGACCCCCTCCACCCCAGCCCCCAGGTAATGCAAAAACAAACAAACAAACAAACAAACAAACAAACAAAAACAACCCAAAAAAAACAGAAGCAGCCAGGAGGCCACAGCAGCCACGAACCTGCCAACAGCTTGGCAAGTTGGCCGAATCGATTCAATTTGGCCGTGATTTGGCCGAATCTCTTTGATTTGGCCATTTTTAAATTAGTGCTGGTCTGATTCGTACCATTTTTGATTCAGAAACATCCGAATCAGCCCCGATTTGGTCGATTCGGCCATTTCCAAATCCAAACCACACATCCCTACCCCAGACTATTTTGTATAGAATTTTTGATCCCATTGGTTGCCAAAGCATCTACTCTGTACTTTCTTTTACTATAAACCACTTGAACACTGAAGGGAGCATTTCTGGGAGGGATTCAGAAAGAGGATTCCATTACTGAATGAATGGTAGTATGTCTTCTCTTCATTATGTGATAAAGTCAAGTCTGTCTTAACTGAACTGGCAGAGAAGGCAAAGCAATCTGTACATCATAACAGAACAAAAATAAAAATTCCAAACATTTTCATAGGGAGGAATAAAATGCAGAATGATCATTTAAAACATTTCAGACTATGTACATTTCACTCATATGTACATCGGCAGGCCTAATCATCTGGATTTTCATGGTGGTCTCCCATCCAAGTAGTAAGCAGCGTTAAGCCTATTGAACCTCTGAGATCGTCCAAGGTCAGGCTAGTCTGGGCCATCCATGTCAGGGCACAGATCATTATAACAATTAGAACCAAAACTAAAATACCTACATATAAAGATACAATAACACCAATTAAAACATTGGTCTTGAAGGAAAGATTGTGGGGTTCGGGGAACACCAAACAAAACAGTCTTAATGTGCTTGCACACATGCTAAATAATGCAGCTCCATTCCACTCCTGCAACCATTTTGCACAATAGAATCCAATTGCAAAGTGCATGGAAAATGAAGGTGTGTTATTTAGTGCCTGTGAAAGCATCCTTCGTGTTTTGTCCCCAGACATATGAAAAAGACACAGCAACTTCCCTTACCTCTGCTTTACCACAGTCAACTTTGGGTTTTCTTTCCAGATGGCACTTTCAAAAACCTATGCATGTGAATCTTAGTTGTGCCCAATATCCTACTCCTCTTCCACTCTTCCAGAGTCAGTTTGGTGTAGTGGTTAGGAGTGAAGACTTCTAATCTGGCATGCCGGGTTCGATTCTGCACTCCCCCACATGCAGCCAGCTGGGTGACCTTGGGCTCGCCACAGCGCTGAGAAAACTGATCTGACCGAGCAGTGATATCAGGGCTCTCTCATCCTCAGCCACCTCACAGGGTGTCTATTGTGGGGAGAGGAAAGGGAAGGCGACTGTAAGCTGCTTTGAGCCTCCTTCGGGTAGAGAAAAGCAGCATATAAAAACCAACTCTTCTTCTTCTTCCTCTTCCTCTTCCTAGGATCAAGACTAAGGGTTCTTGCCCCTAGCATAAACCGCTCAGCTGTGCCAGTGGGCAGGGAAGTTAGGAGTGGGAATTCATGCTGGACCCCCTACAACTCCTCAGCACCAAGTGCCCCGGTCTGCACACTGCTAATGCCAACCAGTTAAATGGGTCCAAGTGCTCCTTCTCAGGTATGACACATGCATAGGGAACCCTACCACTTCCCTACTATGTACCCTTATGAGCAAGAATTTTTGAGAAGAGAAGCATCCTTTGGCTATCCAGGGTGCTTTGGAGTTTTCTGTGAACTGACAGTCGTAATTGCTGTCATAATTGCCTGGAAGGGTCCAAGAGGTCCACTTCAGCACAAGGCTGCAGCCAGCAGAGAAACTCAACACTCGCTGATGACATAACAGTAACACTGGTGATACACTGATGTCACTTCTTGTTGCTCTGGCAGTGAGTGCAGCTCATTGGGATGTTGGCTGTCACTCCCCCTATTCCCCCCTCATTTTGCTCTGCTGCACTGATAGTTGGTGGAAGGATGTTGCTAGACATGCTTGGGGCTGGAGATTCCTCATCTCTCAACACAGGAATTTGGTAACCCTACTTTAGGCCTTCCAGCTATGCACTATTCATTTATGTAAGGAACTCAGTCTTTCAACTGGCCAAGCAACAACATGGCAGGGAAGGCCTTTGACTTTCCTTCAAAATGGGTATGCCCCTCCTGTTTGTAGGCACTTGGGGGGGGGCAGATGAGTGAGGGACAATGGGGCCATCTACTGCCCTTGTTACAGTGGCCATGAAGACCTTGGGTGTGACCATCCTGGCTGATCAATCAGGCACTGAGTTGGCCCAGGTGGGGCAGGGCTCTGGCTAGCAGACCTTGGTGGTAGTCTTCTCTCAGGCCTGCCCAGTTTTTGGTTTTTCCCCACTTATCTCTCCATTTTTGTATGGCAGCCTTTCTCAACATATTTATGGTTGAGAAACCCCTGAAACATTTTTTTAGGCTTTGAGAAGCCCCAGAAGTAGCACAGTTGTGCAGAATATGGTTAGGAAGTGAAGCTGTGCACATGCCCACTTGGGGCCTCTCTCCTTCCCATCCTTCCAGGCCCATCATTGGCCATTGGGGGGGGGGCAGATTGACATGACCTAAAATAGTCATATCACCCAATAAGCAAATGTAAAGAATATATAAACAATTAACTCTCACCCCCCTGGGAAAGCCTTTCAGGGCCTCCAAGAAAGCCCAGGGCTTACCAAACCCCGGTTGACAAAGCCTGCTCTAGTGGCTGAGGTCTCCTCCTGCTCCTCCTCCTTTGAAAGGAAGGGAGGGGGATGGAAACAGAGAGAGAGAGAGAGAGAGAGAGAGAGAGAGAGAACAAAGTCAGAGCCATGGCTCCTTTAAGGCCAACTAAGTTTTATTTCAGGCATACACTTTCATGTGTATGCACAAGTCTTTCAGAGGGAGGGAGAAATCTTCTGATAAGTACAATTTACATTGATGTTGCCTGCTCTGCTGTTTACTCGGAGACTTGATTTCTCTCTCTCTCTCTCTCTCTCTCTCTCTCTCTCTCTCTCTCTCTCTCTCTCTCACACACACACACACACACACACACACACACACAGGTCTCCCAGAAAGTCCCATTCCTATATGGTTTTTGTTTATGTTGCCCCCCCCCCCCAAATTTCAAGTGTTGCTCTTTTGGCTGCTCTAGAAAAGTTGGTTAGACCCATCCCAATATTTATATCCTCCCCAACTTTATATTTATATCCTCGCCAGAATAATTAATCCCTCCCATGTTTATGCTCTTGTGCCATAGAAAGTTTATTTATTTATCTCCCCATCCCTGAGAGGCCCAAGGAAGCCATTCTTTCAGCTCCGCTGGGTTTTAACACAATTTATTACAACAGTAGCTCTGACTACTTATTTCTGTTTGGTTTCACTGAAAAGCAGGGACTATAATTAACGGGAGGACAGTTGTGGTCCATTGTGGGCATCTCTTTCTTTTCCATCGCGGCTGCTCAGTGTAAAGATTTCTCCCCGTTCCTTTATAATTTCTCTGGCCAAACGTAGTTTTGCACCCGGGCATGATGCAGAGACGACTTTTGATTTCTGGCATCTCTAGGATGAAACCAGAATCACTTGATGCGAGCTTGGCAAAATCACGGGCACTTGAATTTTCGATATTTCTGAGGCTCCCCAGATTTATCGCATGCCTTTGATGATTACTCTTGGAGTTTAAAAATCAATTACTCTTGAAGTTTCTCCAATCTGATTGCATCGTTAATAACTGGAAAACCTCCACACCCCAGATTTGAACTCTGTTCCAAATTACCCAGCAACTTCTTAACAATTTCTACCTGTTTGATCTATTAATTGAATGTGATTATTTGTACAGATATTTCTATTTCAATGCAGATGGTGAGACTGATTATTTCTCAGCATAAAAGCATTCTTGTTTCCAGCTTTTAATGTTTAGAATATCTCAAGGGAGCTCCTCTTCATGGAATCTCAGTTACTAGAAGGGCTGAAACAGGTTTACTGAAGGACCAAACATCAGACGTGTGGACGTATGGGAAAGCTACTATGCTTAGAAGTGTGCGCACAAATTTTTGGAATTAATTTTCAAATCATTTATGGCTTTATGTAGCTGTTGTTGGTCCAGAAAGGTCCCCAAAGGAGTTGTAAATGCTCAGGTAAACAGCCGGATTTGTGCTGTATGTGTCAACCCACCAACAAAGTGCTCTTTTGAGATTGGCTTGGCAGTAAGGGATGATGGGAAGACCCAACAGATCTTGGCTGTCCCTGACAGCTATGCTAAAAACACATGGACTGCACACATGGGCCCAGTACTTCTGGGGTGTCTGTACTGACAGCCACAAGTGTGAGCTGTGCATGTACCAGACATATGTATGTGCAAATGGATTACAGGTGCCCCAGAAGGGCTATTCATGGCAAGATTGCCTTTGCTGAATCAGAGGGGAACTGCATTCAGGAGTATTTATGCTGCATGTGCCCTGTGGTAGATGCAAGACAGAAAGAGTCCAGGTACCATTGTGGTCTTATGTGTGCATGGAAAGCTTTTAATCAGGTGGATTGGCAATAATATGATTAGGGAACATAAGCCTTTGATTCACCCAACAGGTTAACTTATTAGCCCCCAGCTCCAATGAGGAGTGGGGGAAAATAGCTTCTACATAATGACCTAGGATGTTCTCTTAGTCTTTATGGTGACCATGCAGCTTAATGAAGGCAGCCTAGAGCACAACTTGGAAATCTGCATCAAATCCTTCCCAAATTCTGCCATCCCTTGGTACTGTCCTCCGAATCTCTGAGCATTTACTAAGGCAGATTAGGGGACCCTAAATGTAGAGCTATCCATTCTTTGCTAGAACAAAAGTTGTTGCAGAATCTAGAGGTCCAGGGAACGGAGTACTTTTGTTAACAATTTAGTAACAACTCATTTTTTTCAGACTGGGGGACCAGAATCTTCTCCACAAGGATAGCTGGCTAAAGGGAAAAGAAGATAAGCCAATGGTAGGTAAGGGGCCTAGGGTTTACAATCCCTCTACCTCGTGCCAGTTGGTGATTTAATGGAGAACAAGTCTAATTCTATTTGATTATTTCATAGAGATGCGCAGAGTTATTGTAAGGAACAAAGTAAAAAAATATTGCTAAGAAGCAGCAAAATACTTGTTTCCTTTCAAAAACTTTAGAAGCAGGAACAGAAAGGGCCACCTGAATTTTTAAGGTGTGGGTGTTGAAACTGATCCATTGTTATCAACTCTGGAATGTGCTTGTTGAGTGTGAGGACTGCAACTAGCCTATGAACCCAACATAAAGTATTTCAGACATGACCTTGTGGAGTTTAAGCTCCCACCGATATATTTCAGAAATGCTTGAAAAGCAAACCATGATTCTCACCTGCAATGGGGGATGCCCGTTAAATCTTCCAGTCGGCCATGTCCTCCCACCGAGCCCTCTCTGTACAGGAAATAGAATTATAATGAATTCACTGGCAGGAGTTCCTTGTAGAAAAACTTTTTAAAAAGGTTGCAGTACTTTCATGGTATAGTTTTCCTTTCCAGGTCTTGACAAAGCAGTAAACATTTTACTTTACAAAGGCTGTGATTTTCTGTGTGTATGTGTTAGAATTGTGGAGTTTCAGTTGATCTTCCGCTGTCTGTGGTGTGTAGAAGTAGTGTTAATGGTCGCTTAAATCTGTTGAAACTTATAATCATGTTATCAAGATCACAGTGACCAATTATGCCTGGGGCAGAAAGGCTGGGCTGGCAGCGGTGTGGCAGCAGGGCAAATCCCCACTGACACATGATGCTGCTGCAGCCAGTCTGGTCCCTTCCCAGCCTTGGCCCACATGTCTGATGGCCCGCAGCAAGGGACCACGGGTTTTCCAGTGTTCCTGTTTTTGGCCAGGCTAGGCTGGGCCAGGCCCATAGATATTGGAAGAGCTGCGATGTCTAGGCCTGGGTCCTCCCCCCCCCCCCACCTATGGTGTCTCTGCAGGGACATGAAATGCCCTTTCCGGTTTTGCAGTGCTGTAGAGTTGAATGGGGAAGTTCTACACCCCCCACAATGGTGAGATAGTGGCATACTGCTATTCCACCATTGTGCAGTGGGACCCCCATTCCCCCTGCCCCCATGCCCCCACACTCCCTATTGACCCCTGCCGCCTCCACTCACTGTGTTCCAGCCCCAGAGTTCTGTGTGTGAACCCACAACTCTGGGGCAGACCATGTGTGCCAGGGGGGAAACCATCGGCAGTGTGGTGCAGCCGCCACTGGTCATCGGTCAGTGAGAGGCCCCTCCTACTGTCCCACCAATCAAAGAAGTTTGTCTGGCGGGCACATGAGAAAGGGCTGTCCCACCAATCAAAGAAGTTTGTCTGGCGGGCACATGAGAAAGGGACTTTGAGTGGCAGCTCCACAATTATGGAACCTCCCCAGGGATGTACACCTGGCCCCCTCACTCATCTTCTTTAAAAGGCAGCTATTTAAGACTGAATTTGACTAATCTATGTTATTTATTGAGAGCCCTAATTGGTATTTTAAGTGAATAAGTAACTGTTGTTTGAATTACATTGTAAGCCACCTTAAGTTCCACGTGGTAAAAAAAAGTGCTGAAAGTTAAAAAATCTGAAACAGCAGGAGCTGTTATATATATTTTGCTAAGGGCTAAGTAGAGCCTCTTGTGGCGCAGAGTGGAAAGGCAGCTGTCTGAAAGCTTTGCCCATGAGGCTGGGAGTTCAATCCCAGCAGCCGGCTCAAGGTTGACTCAGCCTTCCATCCTTCCGAGGTCGGTAAAATGAGTACCCAGCTTGCTTGCTGGGGGGTAAACGGTAATGACTGGGGAAGGCACTGGCAAACCACCCCGTATTGAGTCTGCCATGAAAACGCTGGAGGGCGTCACCCCAAGGGTCAGACATGACTCGGTGCTTGCACAGGGGATACCTTTACCTTGGAGCCTCTTGTGGCGCAGAGTGGTAAGGCAGCCGCCTGAAAGCTTTGCCCATGAGGTTGGGAGTTCAATCCCAGCAGCCGGCTCAAGGTCGACTCAGCCTTCCATCCTCCCGAGGTCGGTAAAATGAGTACCCAGCTTGCTGGGGGGTAAACGGTAATGACTGGGGAAGGCACTGGCAAACCACCCCGTATTGAGTCTGCCATGAAAACGCTAGAGGGCGTCACCCCAAGGGTCAGACATGACCCGGTGCTTGCACAGGGGATACCTTTACCTTTACCTTTAAGGGCTAAGTGGGCGGAGAGTAGACCTGGCCTGTCAGACGCAGGACCCAATCAGGATGCGCAAAGCGTGTCCTGATTGGTCCCTGCCTCTTACAGGTCACGCCCACTCAGGACTTTGGCCCAATGATTGGGCCAAAGTTCTGACAGGGCCTGCCCACCCAGGAGCAATCTGGAGACATCGCTGCCAGTCTTCCCCTGGCAGGGAGACAAGGTCAGTAGGGCTGCAGATACCCTCTAGATGGCGGCCGGGACAGTCGCATAACCAAACTGCTCTCACGAAACAACTAGGCCGCCATAAATAACCCATTCAAACTGGCAACTAATTCGGATAAAGACCCCCCAAAAAAGAAGGAACTAGAAAACAAATTAAGCAGCCCCAGAAACAGACACCAACAATCACCACCCAGCAAGCAAAACTCAAAGAGAAGATAAATGCAAGGAAACCACATAAAAAGAAAAGTGAGAAACGAAAAGCTTGGACTGGAAAGAAAGATGAGCCCCACCTCACCCAAACGAATGGGAGTAAGCCGAACCCTCAAACCCACTGGAGCCCAAACTGAGCAACCACCTGGACGGCTGGGGGGGGGGTCTCCTTGAGCCCAGACGACCGGGAACTGCGCCTGCTATCACACCGCTTCGCCCCAAATTATAGAGGACAAACAATCTTGGGTGCGCCGCCACTGCCCCACCTGCACCTGGCCCTTTCGTGCAGCTCGGCCTTGCCATCGCCACTGGGAATGGCCCCTAGATCATAGAATAATAGAATAATAGAATCACAGAATCATAGAGTTGGAAGGGGCCCTATAGGCCATCTAGTCCAACCCAATCAGGGCAAAGCTGGCTGCATCCTCATTCCAACTTGGACAGCTGGACACGTCCCGCTCCCTGTGCTGTTTCAGAAATATATAGAGGAACAACAACGGATAAGGATGTATACAGATATGTGGTATATATGATGCTTCCCTAGTCTTAATTCTGGACAAAAGTATGTGTGTTTATAAGTTCTACAGCAAACAAACTTGTGACGAATGAAACGGGGTAGTAGATAAATCCTTATCCATGGTTCCTCTATAAATTTGTGAAACGCCCCTGTGGGAGGAGCATGTCTGGGGTGTATGGCCTTGAATATGGGCTAATCAGGGTGCGGCCGGCTGAGCCAGCCCCTGCACTTGCTACCCTCCTTAGCAGCCTTCCTAACAGGGTGCCTATTATGGGGAGAGAAAGGGAAGGCCTGCTGGGTGACTGTGGACCATTCCCAGTTCTCTCAGACCTCTCACAGCTCCACATCCCTCACAGGTTGTCTATTGTGGAGAGAAGGGAAAAGGTGTTTGTAAACTGCTTTGAGACTCTTTTTGGTAGTAAACATCAAGGTACAAAAATCCAGCTCTTCTTCTAAGGGGCAACAGTGAAAGAAGCATGTGGGCACATAACATTTTATCAACAGTAAAAAAATGGAGACAGAAGGAGAAGGACGGACACCTGTGTACTGTGATTACCCCATGTGGATTAGGGCAGGGGAACATTTTGGTGTCTGTAGGAAATTTGGTTGAATGCAGAACTGGGAGAATTGGTTGCCATGTAATCTCCCCCTAAGAAGAGTCTCCAGTCTGATTTCCCCTTCACATATCTGAAGACATGGCTCTGTAAAGCTCATCTGTAACCACTATGCCACAATTCCCAAAGGTCAGTCCTGTCCCACACTCAACGAACATTCCACGCCACAGGTTCTTGACACCCATATCTCCACACCCATGGCCTCATTTGCCACCACGCCACCACAACCCCCCACACAACCCACACATTCAACCTCATGCCCTTACAGACTGGACAACCCCTCCCCTTCCTCTTCCCACCGCCAAGCTTTCTCTATCTTAATCACTATCTTCCTTTCTTCCTCCTTCTCTCTTTGATATTTTCTCCCCTCCCCCCTGCTAGTGCGCATTGTATCATTTACAACGGGCTTTAATTCTAGTTTATATATGATATTGTTCCATACAAAGTTTAAAGTATTTACGTAAAGCTTCAAATGAATTGAAGTTTACTGTATGTTGAACATTAAAAGACAATTGGTATAAAATGCATTACTGTTGGTACATGACTCTGCACAAATTATCAAAAATTAATAAAAGCCTATCGGACAAATGTTGGAAATGCGGGGAAGTGAGAGGGACAATGTTCCATATGTGGTGGACATGCAAAAGAGCAAGACACTTTTGGCAGGATATCCACAAAGAAATCTCAAAAATCTTTACGGACTCCATAGCTCTCAATCCTGAAGCTTATCTTTTAGGTTTTCTGGTAAATGAAAAAGATAAAAAATATGGAGAGTTATTTAGATATTTGACAACGGTGGCAAGGATAGTCTGGGCAAAAAAATGGAAGTTAAAAGAGACGCCCACCATATTTGATTGGCAGTTGAAAACATTGGAAATTGCTCAGATGGCAAAATTGACAACCTATGTTGAAGATAAACTAATAACGGACTTTAAGACAAAATGGAACTTATGGATAGAGTATATTAGAAAAAAGTATAGTTGTGGATTTATGACTATTGGTTATGATTTATAATTTATAAGGGGAAATGAGAATGGATTGAAATTTTGTACAGGAGAATTAATGGGTTTTTCTCGTATATTCTTTAACAAATACAGTTGGAAGTTATTATTTATAAATGTAATATAATCTATTAACATGTAATTTTGGAGATGGCTAAATGTATTTTTCTTGTAATGGATTATAAATAAAATTTGAAATTAAAAAAAAAAGACAATTGGTATAAAATATTTTATAGGTGTTTTGTTGTTGTTGTTGTTATGTGCGAAGTCGTGTCCGACCCATCGCGACCCCATGGACAATGATCCTCCAGGCCTTCCTGTCCTCTACCATTCCCCGGAGTCCATTTAAGTTTGCACCTACTGCTTCAGTGACTCCATCCATCCACCTCATTCTCTGTCGTCCCCTTCTTCTTTTGCCCTCGATCTCTCCCAGCATTAGGCTCTTCTCCAGGGAGTCCTTCCTTCTCATGAGGTGGCCAAAATATTTGAGTTTCATCTTCAGGATCTGGCCTTCTAAAGAGCAGTCAAGGCTGATCTCCTCGAGGACTGACCGGTTTGTTCGCCTTGCAGTCCAAGGGACTCGCAAGAGTCTTCTCCAGCACCAGAGTTCAAAAGCCTCAATTCTTTGACGCTCGGCCTTCCTTATGGTCCAACTTTCGCAGCCATACATTGCAACTGGGAAGACCATAGCCTTGACTAAACGCACTTTTGTTGGCAGGGTAATGTCTCTGCTTTTTAGGATGCTGTCTAGATTTGCCATAGCTTTCCTCCCCAGGAGCAAGCGTCTTTTAATTTCTTTGCTGCAGTCCCCATCTGCAGTGATCTTGGAGCCCAGGAAAATAAAATCTGTCACTATCTCCATTTCTTCCCCTTCTATTTGCCAGGAATTGAGAGGGCCGGATGCCATGATCTTTGTTTTCTTGATGTTGAGTTTCAAGCCAACTTTGGCACTCTCCTCCTTCACCCGCATCAACAGGCTCTTTAGTTCCTCTTCACTTTCTGCCATTAGAGTGGTATCATCTGCATATCTGAGGTTGTTGATATTTCTCCCTGCAATCTTGATCCCAATTTGTGACTCCTCTAATCCCGCATTTCTCATGATGTGCTCTGCATACAAGTTAAATAGGCAAGGCGACAGTATACAGCCTTGCCGAACTCCTCTCTCAATTTTGCACCAGTCAGTGATTCCATGTTCAGTTCTCACTGTTGCTTCTTGACCTGCATATAAATTTCTCAAGAGACAAATAAGATGCTCTGGTATTCCCATCTCTTTAAGAACTTGCCACAATTTGTTGTGCTCCACACAATCAAAGGCTTTAGCATAGTCAATGAAGCAGAAGTAGACGTTCTTCTGGTACTCCCTAGCTTTCTCCATGATCCAACGTATGTTGGCAATTTGATCTCTAGTTCCTCTGCCTCTTCGAAATCCTGCCTGTACTTCTGGAAGTTCTCGGTCCACATATTGCTGGAGCCTAGCTTGTAGGATTTTGAGCATAACTTTGCTAGCATGAGAAATTAGTGCAATGGTGCGGTAGTTTGAACATTCTTTGGCATTGCCCTTCTTTGGGATTGGAATGTAAACTGACCTTTTCCAATCCTGTGGCCATTGTTGAGTTTTCCAAATTTGCTGGCATATTGAGTGTAGCACTTTTACTGCATCGTCCTTTAAGATTTTGAATAGTTCAACTGGAATGCTGTCACTACCACTAGCTTTATTGTTGCTCAGACTTCCTAAGGCCCATTTGACTTCACATTCCAGGATGTCTGGCTCCAGGTCAGTAACTTCCCCATTGTGGTCATCAGGGATGTTAAGCTCGCTCTTGTATAGTTCTTCTGTATAATTTTGCCACCTTTGTTTGATCTCTTCTGCTTCTGTGAGGTCCCTACCATTTTGGTCCCTTATCATACCCATCTTTGCATGAAACGTTCTCTTCATATCTCCAATTTTCTTGAAAAGATCTCTGGTCCTCCCCATTCTATTGTTTTCTTCTATTTGCTTGCACTGTTCATTTAAGAAGGCATTCTTATCTCTTCTAGCTTTTCTCTGGAATTCTGCATTCAATTGGGTGTATCTTTCTCTTTCTCCCTTGCCTTTCACTTCCCTTCTCTCCTTAGCTATTTGTAAAGCTTCCTCAGACAGCCATTTTGATTTCTTGCATTTCTTTTTCTTTGGGATGGTTTTAGTTGCTACCTCTTGTACAATGTTGCGAACCTCCGTCCATAGTTCTTCAGGCACTCTGTCTATCAGATCTAATTCCTTAAATCTATTTGTCACCTCCACTGTGTATTCGTCGGGGATATGATTTAGTTCATACCTGAGTGGCCTAGTGCTTTTCCCTACTTTCTTCAATTTAAGCCTAAATTTTGCAACAAGAAGCTCATGATCTGAACCACAATCAGCTCCTGGTCTTGTTTTTATTGACTGGATAGAACTTTTCCATCTTTGGCTGCAGAGCACATAGTCAATCTGATTTCTGTGTTGACCGTCTGGTGATGTCCATGTGTAGAGTCGTCTCTTGGGTTGCTGGAAAAGAGTGTTTGCTATGACCATTGTATTCTCTTGACAAAATTCTACCAGCCTGTGCCCTGCTTCATTTTGTACTCCAAGGCCAAACTTGCCTGTTATCCCGGTTATCTTTTGGCTTCCTACTTTAGCATTCCAATCCCCCATGATGATAAGCACATCATTTTTTGGCGTTGCTTCTAGAAGGTGTTGTAGGGCTTCATAGAACTGATCAACTTCATCCTCTTCAGCAGCAGTGGTTGGGGCGTAGACCTGGATCACTGTGATCTTGAATGGTTTGCCTTGGATTCGAACTGAGATCATTCTGTCATTTTGGGGACTGTATCCCAAGACTGCTTTTCCTACTCTCTTATTGATTATGAAGGCTACTCCATTTCTTCTGCGAGATTCTTGTCCACAGTAGTATACCTGATGGTCATCTGAATTAAATTCACCCATTCCTGTCCATTTTAGTTCACTGATTCCTAAAATGTCGATGTTCAGTCTTCTCATTTCTTGTTTAACCACGTCCAGCTTGCCTTGATTCATGGATCTGACGTTCCAGGTTCCTATGGAATAAAAATCTTTACAGCATCGGACTGTCTTTTCGCCACCAGTTACTTCCACAACTGAGCATCCTTTCGGCTTTGGCCCAGCCGCTTCATTCATTCTGGCGCTACTCGTACTAGCCGTCTGCTCATCCCCAGTAGCATATTGGACACCTTCCGACCTGAGGGGCTCATCTTCCGGCGTCATATCGTTTTGCCTTTTGGAACTGTCCATAGAGTTTTCATGGCAAAGATACTGGAGTGGTTTGCCATTTCCTTCTCCAGTGGATCACCTTTTGTCAGAGCTCTCAGCTATGACCTGTCCGTCTTGGGTGGCCCTGCACGGCATAGCTCATAGCTTCACTGAACTACGCAAGCCCCCTTGCCACAACAAGGCAGCGATCCTTGAAGGGGGTTATAGGTGTTAGACTGCACCAAAAGATATAGTATTAAATAAATGCATAATTTTATCATATGTGGTGAGCTAGTCAGAGGACAAGAAAATATTGGATTATGATTCATGAAGAAATGCAAATGGTATTGAAAATGGATCTGCTATTGATCCAAAATGTATGTTATTAGATATAATACCCAGCAGTGTTAAAATGTATAGTGAACTTGTTAAATATATGGTAACAGCTGCCAGGATCTTATACAAGCAGAGATGACCCGTCAGTTGAAGATGAATAAACAGGATTAGCAAATGATTAGAGGTCTTGGGGCCAAAATGATCTCAGCCTGTTTTCAAACTTTAAATGGGTAAGATGCCTTGCGTGGGCTGCTGGCACGGGGACCGGCATGCAATGTGAGCCTCACTGTTTTACCGGGTGAAGCCAAAGAGTAGCACAGAGAAAACACTGCATTGCCTGTATGCAATTACACAGAACAAAAAATGTGTTTGATTTACAGCATATTATCAAATATGATTTTTCTTAATAGAGCAGATTGGTAGAGTATGACCAAGAGACTTGGAAACCAAATCTATTGTATATATCTTTAGCTTCCATTATCTTATTTTTCTTCATGTGCGACTTTTATTCTCTGAATGTCATAGGATGCAAATAAATGTCACAGTTGAACAGACCAACAAGCAGAGTCAAAAAAGGATTTAAATTTCTTCAGGAAGTATTTTGTTTGTAAGACTCGGGTATGACCTCTTGCTTCATAGGTAAGCACACTAAAAACGCCTGTATTTACTAATGCAATTTTCTCTTGGTGAATTTTCAATCCTTAACAGTTGAGGACTGCTCCCTTCTCCTTCCCCAACACAATACAGAGATTTGGGGCCACCTGTGGCTTAGAGTAGAATCTGTTTTTTCCTCCAAATAGTGAAACAATGATTTCAGTTGTCATGTGTGAAGAAATAAATGCAGATAAATCAAAACGTGTTTGTTCTGTTCATGTGCAGTTTACATCTGTACAGTGTTTTTAATATAGTTTTTACTTTCCTTGCATTCAAAACAGACCATGATGAAGCCAGGAGGTGTTCAAGCCACTTGGTGAAATGGTGTTCATGAAATAAATGTAAAAACACTCCCTCTGTAAGAGGGTTTGATTGATGTCCATTATCTGATGTGGTCAGAGCATTATTTTGCAAGCAGCCTAGCCACAGCCTCCTTTAATCTCTCTGGGAAGGTCCCCAAGGCCAGAGTCAGGTAAATAACTTCCTCACTTCCAGCTTTCACCAGCCAAGAGGGACATGGGTTAATGGGGCACATGGTTGGCCAGACAGCTGCCAATGTCCTGTCAACATTGGTCAAGGGCAGCAGACTGAACCAGTCCAAAGTAGGACTTTAAGATGGCTGTCATTGAAAGGGTGGCCAACTTGTAGGTGAGATCTGCAGAGCTCAGGTAATTATAACTGATGGTTGGAGCTCTCCTTCAACTGATCTCCAGGCAAGAGAAATCACTTCACCTGGAGGAAATAGCTGCTTTGGGAGGTGGCCTCTGTCGGATTATAACCCATGGAAACCCCTCCCCACCCTAAAGCCCACCCTCCTCGTGCTCCACCCACCCAAATCTCCAGTGATTTCCCAACCTGAAGCAATCAGCCCTGGCCTTTCACCTCTGTCCCCTTTCAGCAGAGTGAGTGAAATACCTGGACTGCCCCTGCCTTGGGTGGAAGAATAGGGTGCCATTTCTTTCCAGCCTGCATCACAGGAGTAAAAGATCCCCTGAAGAAGAATGGGCAGATGTTGGGACTGCAATAAAAGTAATGAACATTTGACAGCACTTTTCACCACCAGGAGTGTTGCATGACCTAATCCACCATAGTGGCAGAGGGTGGGACCTATATTGAGAAACTAGAATCAGAAGGTACTGCAGGAGAAGAGGCAGGGGAACTGTGCAGCAGGCAGACTGGGAAATGAAGCTAGGACTTGAATCTCTGCCTCACTAGAGGCAGTTTTGTGTAGTGGTTAGGAGTACAGACTTTTAATCTGGCAAACCAGGTTTGATTCTGCACTCCCCTACATGCAGCCAGCTGGGTGACCTTGGGCTTGCCATGGCACAGATAGCTGTTCTGACCGAGCAGTGATATCAGGCCTCACCCATCTCACAGGGTGTCTGTTGTGGGGAGAGGAAAGGGAAGGTGATTGGAAGCTGCTTTGAGACTCCTTCAGGTAGAGAAAAGCAGCAAATAAGAACCAACTTTTCTTCTTCTTCTAACGTAGTTGTGTGGAGGGGGGCAGCTGAGAGTGAAAAGACTGAACACTCTTTCCTCTTCTCTAATGCAAAGAATTGCCTTCCAGCAGCCCTAATGATACTATAAATACAGATATATAGTGATGTGAATGATGTCTTTATTTAATTGGAGTTCCAAGTTACAGTTGATTCTGCTAATGTTATGGAGATGCCAATTAAGGAATGCCAGGGAATAGGTCTGTATATTCTCCCTGTCAGCACAGAGAAACTCCCCTGTCGTCTGCTTAAGGGAAAGACTCATGAACGCCATGAACTGCATTTGCTTTTGCACACCTGCTTCTGTATCTTTCCACCCAAGCCCTCTTTAAAATTAAAAAGCCATGTATAAAAGCCCTTGGATGAAAAGGATTGACTGCACTTTATAAAATGACGTGTGAATTAATTTTAAAAAATCTGCATAAAATCTGCCTCGCTGCTATTACTCTTCCAGCATCTTTGTGAAATGAATATTGTGGTGGTAAAGCCATCCCCACCCACCATGCATTTATTTTTAGTAAGAGAACCTTGAGGTTTGTTCCGGGGCTGGAAAGGCCAGTTCACACCCTGAGAAAGGGCATGTTTTACTATGCAGCCCTGCCCCTACCTCCATGACTATGTCCAGGAACCATAAAATGGGTTCCTTGTCGCCAAGGATAGGGGAGACGTGTGGTTCTTCCACTGTATCCTCCAGGGCCATATTTTGAATCTGAAGGTGCTTGCTGCTCAAGAGGCAACTTCTACTGACCTCACCAGATGGGGTGTGTGTTTTCAATCAACATATGACGGCTAAAACTGCCCGCTAGTTTATCTCACCACATTGTTAAATATCTTTAGGAATGGTCTCTTAGTGTGGGCTTGGCTGCTGATGTGACCTTTAATTGGAATGCAGTACAGCCTTGGCTAGCCTTTATTAATGTTGTAATTTTTGGCATAATTTGTTTGTTTGTTTTAGGATTGGGAATGACTTTCATGATGGTTGCTACTTTATCTTCAGATAAGAGAATAAAATGCCCTTAGTATTAACAATTAATGTTAAGTGCTAGAATTGATTGTTAGCCTATTTTTTGAGACTTATAGTATGAAGAGAAGTTCACATAAATTGTTATTTATGTTTTGTACAAAAATGAATGTACTTTATAGTATTTTTCATTCATTCTAAGCTTTATTATGTGTGTATTATATTTTGTAAGATATATATAATTTTTTGTAAGGCTGCTGATATAACCTTTAATTGGAATGCAGTACAGCCTTCATAAGAGAATATAATATTCTTTGTATTTGAGTATGTTTATAAATTCATTTAAAGTAAAGGTCAAGGTATCCCCTGTGCAAGCACCGAGTCATGTCTGACCCTTGGGGTGACGCCCTCTAGCGTTTTCATGGCAGACTCAATACGGGGTGGTTTGCCAGTGCCTTCCCCAGTCATTACCGTTTACCCCCCAGCAAGCAAGCTGGGTACTCATTTTACCGACCTCGGAAGGATGGAAGGCTAAGTCAACCTTGAGCCGGCTGCTGGGATCAAACTCCCAGCCTCATGGGCAGACAGCTTCAGACAGCATGTTGTTGCCTTACCACTCTGTGCCACAAGAGGCTCTCTAAATTCATTTACTTAAAGTTAAGTAAAACCGAATTACTTTACAGTACTTTTTCATTCATTCTAAATCTTCTTTATTGTGACCACAACTGACAAAAGCACTTTTGCAGAAATTATCACTTTGTGTGTCACTACAAACAAAATAAAATTAGCAAAAAGACACCAAACAAGTTTATTTAATGTACTTTAAATTTTCCTGTTTCAGACATAGTTTTTCTTTATATTGTCAGTAATTTCCCACTGTGTCTCTCACATTGTTGTTGCATGCCAGGAGAGCCTAAGATTGTCTGGCAGTCAGACAAGAGACATTCAGAGGTGATTTGCCATGGTCTGCCCCACATCACAACCCTGGTATTACCCTTTCAATCACAGGAGATTGCTCTTTCAAATGGTAGCCAGGACATGGAATATCCCCCCAATTCAAGAGTCACTTGGAATTGATCCATTTTTAGGAGGGAGTACAATCTGCCCAGAATAGGTTATAAAAACTGCCAAGATCATGACCAGTGTGCAGAATCAAATTAGGGAATCACAACCACCACGGCAACTTCCGCCCCGTCTCGCACTTAGTGTTTCTGGGAAAGATGCTTGAAAAGGCTGTTGTGGACCCACTAACAGCCTGCTTGGGAGAAGCTTTGGTCCTAGACCCATCTCAGTCAGGGTTCCGGCCTGGCCATGAGGTTGCGACAGTGCTAGTTGCCCTGATGGACGACCTCCGTCAGCAGTTGGACTGGGGCAGATCGGCGCTGCATATACTACTAGACCTTTCAGCAGCGTTCGACACAGTTGACCATGAGCTTCTAGCTCACTGCTTTGCCAATGCCAGGGTCAGAGGGACTGCTCTTCAGTGGCTGATCTCCTTTCTCCAGGAGTGTAGCACTAGGAGAGAACTCATCAAGCCACCACCAACTGGCTTGTGTTGTTCCCCAGGGTCCAGTTCTCTCTCCAATCTTATTCAGTATTTTTATGCGCCCTCTTGCTCAACTGGTGTGGAGGTTTGGGCTGGGTTGCCACCAATATGTCGATGACACCCTTCCTCCTGATGGATAGCCACCCTGACTCTCCCCCAGAGACATTAGCCAGCTGCCTGGAAGCATTATTGAAGTGGGTCAAGCAGAGTCGCCTGAAGCTCAACCCTTCAAAGACAGAGGTCCTATGGCTGGGCAGGAAAGGCCCAAGTGAGGAAGTGCACTTACCCAACCTTGACAGAGTATGGCTAGCAGCGGCCCACTCTGCCAGGAACCTGGGGGTGATTTTTGATGCTTCCCTCTCTATGGGGGTGCAGATCACGACAGTAGCATGGTTGGCAAACTACTAGCACCCTACTTGGCCCCAGAAAACCTAACCACTGTGATCCATGTGACGGTAACCTCTAGATTGGACTTCTTCAACGCACTGGCCTTCCCTTATCCTTGATCTGGAAGCTGCAGCTGGTTCAGACTGCTGCCGCCAAGGTCCTCTAAGCAATATCTAGGAGATCCCAAATCCAGCCCATCATCCAGCAGCTGCGCTGGCTTCCGGTTGAATTCCAGATCATTCTTAAGGTTTCGGTTATCATCCTTAAGGCGATACGCTGTCTGGGCCTAGTGTACCTAAGGGATCACTTCTCTTCCTTCATCCCTCAAATAGTCTTACGCTCTACCAGTTTCCTGGTCCCTGGTCCCAAGGAAGCCCGCTTGAGCTCAACCAGGGCCAGAGCTTTCTCCATCCTGGGTCCCACTTGGTGGAACAAGCTCTCAGAGGAGATCAGGGCCCTGACGGAACTCGAACAGTTCTGCAGGGCCTGCAAAATGCATGGTAAAACCCACTGACATTGGCATTGCAAGCAATATGTACATATGTGTGTGAGCACGGATGCACCTGTGTAAAGTCATCTACAACTACGCCATGCTTTACACGTGGATGCAATTGATATGAGGGAGGAGTCCTCTAGCAGAAATTCTGGAGTGCTTTTTTAGTCATGCCACTAAATTGGAAAAATAGGGGTGCTCCAGCATAGCTTCACAGGAACACTAATTTCCTGCCCTTCCTTGAAGATTTGTATGATTTTCTCTCTCTCTCTCACTCTGTGTGTGTGTGTGTGTATGTATGTATGTATGTATGTATTTACATATTTATTATATTTATATACTGCCCTCCTCGAAGGTTCAGGGCGGTTTACATCAAACAGGAACGATACAAATAACTCAGTGTGTCAGACCATTTCAAAACACACACACTTTTCCACGCATCTTCTGAATACTTTTTGGAAGAGTGTAATCCAGTTAAAGTTGCTCAAGCAGATGATGCATTGGTTTCCACAGTAAGCGTGTGGAATTCTAATGTACAAAGTGGCTCCAGCATCTCTATTTATTTATATACTTATGAGGGGGGATTAGATCATAAGGCAGCTGTGGAAATATGTCATACAAGCCATATTTAAAAGGTATGAATGCGGCAATTTACAACAGCAGCAAGTCTTGCTATTTTTAAACTTTATGCTGGATAATCCTATTGGGAACGAATAAAACTGCTTATGACATTGAAATACAAACAGGTAGTCCTGGTAAAACAATTGTGAATCTGCATGCTTGTAGCTCAATTGCCATTTGTCATGAACCTCCACTCATGCCCGTTCAGTTTCATTTCTTAAAGGCTGGCAAGGTCAAGGGTTGTAAACCTGTAAATCTATCTTCAGGCTCCAAGACTCCCCTTCTTTCCCAGCGGGAGTTTTCTTCCGTTGCTTTATCAATATCCCTTTAGCGACCTTGCTTAGACAGCCTACAAAGCTGTAACTGTATAGATTAGATTCTAGCCATCTGGCGATCCTGTTAACTCTGGCACCTTAGGTGCCCTCTTACTCTCCCGCCGAAATACCTTCATACCCCTCCCCTATGGGAAGAGCTCTATATCTATTTTTATAGAATCATAGAATCCTAGAGTTGGAAGGGGCCATACAGGCCATCTAGTCTAACCCCTTGCTCAACGCAGGATCAGCCCTAAGCATCCTAAAGCATCCAAGAAAAGTGTGTATCCAGCCTTTGCTTGAACACTGCCAGTGAGGGGGAGCTCACCACCTTCTTAGGCAGCCTATTCCACTGCTGAACTTTTGTACTGACTCTTGTTTGCCGTTATTATCAAGATCTTTGCTTAGGAAGATCTTGGCTCGCTTTAGCATTCTGTAGACTCTGTTCACTAAATCTCTCTTTGGATTTCAACTGACTGTTGGATCTCGGATGTGCCTTTATCACGGACTCTGCAGGCTGGGCTCAGCCTGATTCCTGACAGCCTGATTCCTTTTTTTAGTACGTGGTTTTAGCTGGACATTAAACCAGGGTGAAAGGTTGTTTTTTTAAAATGTCATTTAATATTTAAAAGGCGGGTGTGACTGACTGGCTAGCCTTGTTCAAGTGGTCAAGTTTGAAAAATGCCCTTGAGAGACTTTACCATTGCAATAAAATACTAGTATTTGACTCCGGTATTTATTTAATTTCAAACTTGCCTTTCTCCCTAGTACGGGAACCACAGCAGCTGACATCATTCTCTTCTCCTTCATTTTTATCCTCACAAAATCCAAGAGGTAGGTTAAGAGATATGACTGGCCTGACTTGGATACTCCAGGCTACCATGAACTCAGCAGATCACAGCAGCTAAGCCGGGGCAGTCCTAGTTAGTATTTGGAAGAGAGGTCTCCACGGATGTCCAGGGTCATGATCTGGAGGCAAGCAATGACAAACCACTTTTTAACATCTCTTGCCTTGTAAAGCCCATGGGGCTGCCTGCCATAAGTCAGCTGTGACCTGAGGGGACTTTACACTACCACATGTGACTGACCCAAGGTCACCCAGCAATCTTCCATGGCACAGTGGGGATTCAATCTTGGGTCTTCCAGACCGCTGTCAGAAAGTCTTGAAGCAGCTTACAATCACCTTCCTTTTCCTCTCCCCACACAGACACCCTGTGAGGGAGGCGAGGCTGAGAGAGCCCTGATATTACTGCTCAGTCAGAATACTTTCAGTGCTATGGCGAGCCCAAGGTCACCCAGCTGGCTGTATGTGAAGGAGGAGAAGGGAATTAAACCCGGCTCACCAGATTAGAAGTCCATGCTCCTAACCACTACACCAATAGTCTGATATTGTTTCCATCAGACCACCCTAGGCCTTCCTCAGATGTTTGGGGTGAGAAGAAATTTTCAACCCATTTAGAATTTTGTCCAAGTGTTTCCAGTGCTTGGTTGAGGAATTCCTGGAAATTTGGGGGAAAGGAGGCTGGGGAGAGTAAAGTTGTGGGGAGGAGGGAACTGTGGTAGGGTATAATGCCATAGAGTACAACCTCCACCATTTTCTCCAGGTGAACTGATCTCTTTCTTCAAATGGGTAATCATGTTGGTCTGAAGCAGCACAAGAAAACAAAATCAGAGTCCAGTGGCACCTGTCTTGTGAAGGTCAGTTGAAATGTTGGGAAAGGTCTCAGGTGAAAAGTCTCACCTGAGGACTGGGAGTTCTAATTTCAACTGCAATAACTTTTTTTTTTTTTGGTATAGATCAAATGAGAGAAACCTATGTGATTTATTCTGGGACACCTGGAAGAAATATGCAGTGACTGGGTGGGGTAATGCAGTCACATTACAGTGCAGACTTTGCTTATATTGATGATATACTTGGCTGAAGCTCAGACTAGAGATGGGTGATTCATTTTGGATAAGCTGAAAAGGATCTAAATCAATGCTAATTTGAGGACTTTTATAACCTATCCAAACTGTACTGCACAGCCCTGCAATTTAAACTGGCCGAATCGGTGGTGGTTAAATTGCAACCTGTAGCTTCCACCATGATTCAGCTTGTTTAAAGTCCTCCCCTCTTTCTCAGGCAGTGCCTGAGAAGGTGAGGGGGGGGGAGTGAGACCATTCCAAGCAGCTGATGTGAAAGAGTCCAACCTCCACTATCAGCTGCTTGTTTGGCTCTTTAAATGCCCCCCCCCCCCACATTTTTTCTAGCAGCAGAAAACTGAATCTGAAAAAATGACAGACCATTCATGTGATTTGGATTTGGCCTGAATAGTATCTTAACTGATATGAATTTTGTGTGTGAGCACATACCTAGTTGAGACAGGCCCACACAACTGCAACATAAGATTCTGGTCTTACAAGCCCTAGCAATAGCAGGACTGAGGATTAACATTAGGAAAAACTACATAGCATTCCAGGACCTTAAATACTCAGCTATGACCCATCCCTGAAAAAGCTGTTGCTTTGTACCAGGCTCCAAAACAAGTGCCAATTAAAATGATTTCTGAGGCTTGTGGGGTGCTATAGTAAATTAATCCCACACTTTGCCACCAACTCTAACCCCTTGACAGACTTCATGTGGAAGGAGTAACTGCCAAACAAGAAATGCAAGTGTCTAGAAGGGACCCATTCTCCAAAACCCAGATTCCAGTTGCCCCTTCCTGGTACAGACAGATGGAGACTGGTCTTGGGGCAGTATTGTTTTTAATTTTCTTTGTGAATTAATGAATGTATTTTCAAATATTTGAACAATCTATTCATAGTATTTACAATAAGCCTGCATGTTTATAACTCTTTAACATTTTGGGGCTCTTAATTCACTTTGTGGGGTTAAGTTCTTTTCACCTCCCAAACAATCCTTTCAACCTCATGACAAAATCATGCACCTTAAATTTGGATGTCCTGGGTCAAGGAGCACAGTCTGAGAATCATAAGGTGGTATCTCTCTCTTCTGCCTTTTAGTTTCAACATCCAGCACTGAACAAGTAGAAATTGCACCAATACCAAATATATGTTAAGGGTCTTCAATCCAGATACCAGGGGAGGGATATGTCTGGGACTAGGCTCCTGGCCTTACTGCAAACTGACTCTCAACTTGCCTGACATCCCAACCCACAACACACTGGATGCCACAGGTAGCAACATGCAGGACCACAATGCCAGAGTAGTCCCAGAGAGTGATGTACAGACCTTAAGCCCCAGGGAAGCCCCAGAGAGCAGCACATGGGCCCACAATGGCAGGGATGCCTCTGAAGGCAGAATGTAGGCCTGTGGGGCTGATGAGGCCTCAATGGGGAAGCAGCCCCAGTAGCAGCCAGCAAGCTAGCAAGTAAGTACTTAGTACTGTGTGCAGTTCTGGAGGCCTCACTTCAAGAAGGACGTGGTTAAAATTGAAAGGGTACAGAGGAGAGTGACGAAGATGATCTGGGGCCAAGGGACCAAGCCCTATGAAGATAGGTTGAGGGACTTGGGAATGTTCAGCCTGGAGAAAAGGAGGTTGAGAGGGGACATGATAGCCGTCTTTAAGTATTTGAAAGGTTGTCACTTGGAGGAGGGCAGGATGCTGTTTCTGCTGGCTGCAGAGGAGAGGACACGCAGTAATGGGTTTAAACTACAAGTACAACGACATAGGCTAGATATCAGGAAAAAAATTTCACAGTCAGAGTAGTTCAGCAGTGGAATAGGCTGCCTAAGGAGGTGGTGAGCTCCCCCTCACTGACAGTCTTCAAGCAAAGGTTGGATACACACTTTTCTTGGATGCTTTAGGATACTCTGGGCTGATCCTGCGTTGAGCAGTGGGTGGGACTAGATGGCCTGTATGGCCCCTTCCAACTCTATGATTCTATGATTCTATGAATCTATATGTGAATGTATAGATTCTTTAAGCGCACTGCATTTGCTGGCTTGCGTTCAAGTAAATCATCTCTGTCTACTTCCTTAGGGGTATTCTAATAAGTGTCCAATCAGTTGCCTGAAGAGCCTTGAAGTTATACATTAAAGGACATTTATTATAGGCAATAATTAAGAGAACAGCATAGCCTATAAATTGCCAGAGAGAAATCTATGAAGCGTGACCCGGGTGTTGGAGAAAGAGCCTCATGCCCCCGCATCCTGCGTGTAATTGGTGAAACATAATTCTTAGCTTTAGTAATTATAATATACTTTATAAAAATGCAGTACCTCTCGTGCTGTTCTGATCAGCAAGGTTGCCCAGCATTTCTACACCAGGCAGCTGCATTTTCTGCACCAAAATGTCATGAAGTCCTGACTTCAGGAGGGCAGGTTTGTAAAAAATCATTTAAAAAAAAATTAAGACAACTTTTAAAACTAATTAGCCACCTTGTATGAAGTAAGGATGATTGGTTCATGTGGTTAGAAAAAATGTCTCCGGTTTCTTTTTGAGCATGACACATTCAAGCGAGACTTCCATCGATTCCATGACAGAACCTGTTTTCTCCTCCTCCTACACCGCCCAAGGATAAAACTCACCACGAACGCATCCCTTCCCTGTGAGATCCATGCTGCCTGCCAAATGGCAGAAAACAAGTACTGGTCATGGTTTTAAAGGCTATTAAAGATCTTCCTTACAGGTGGAGTTGCCAACTCTGGGTTGGGAAATTCCTGGAGATTTGGTGGCAGAGTTGGGAAAGGGTGAAGATAAGGGACGTCAAAGACTTCCTGGTTCCCAGTTGCAAGGCTTGTCTTAAAGTGACTGTGCTGCAGAAGCCCTAATTTCTCTCAGCAGAGAGAAATTTGCCTCTTGTTATTTCCCCCTCCTCTGCTGTCTCTAATTCTCTCCCCCTCCCGCTGTTCAAGAAAAGAAAGAGGCTTCTGCTGTGCTTGGCTCCCCTCCCCATTATGAGCTTCTCCAATCAAGTGCAGAACATTTTCTGTTTCAATTAGGGGGAGGTCGTAGAGGAAGACGCGAGTTCAAATCGATCTGAATTCAGCAGGATTTCACAACAGAAAAAAAAGAGCAAGTGCAGAATCTGCCCTGGAGGCTGGTCACTCTTCCTACAAGTTAGGTTGGGGAGGGGAGGGACTGATGGGGCACCATGCCATCAAAAAGGCAATTCTTTCCAGGTGACCTGATCTCTATCTGTCAGGATTGTAGAATCTCTGTCATAAATTAGCCTGAGTTCCTCCATGTCAGTTATATTGCTTGGCGCCTGGTTGCCCCAGGTCCTGTATTCTTGCTAACCATAAAAGTGAATAATTTGTTTTTGTAACCTTATCACATGTTGTGGCCTCTCGGCTGAGCCTGGGTTTGTTGTCACCTAGTCAAGGCCATGAGAATGTATCTCTGTTTTAATTACACATGTGTCTTTTCTCTGGCTCCCCTCCCTTGGGAACTGTCAAGTTTTGAGCGGGAGAAATGTATTGATAAGCAGAAGCAAATCTGTACTCTAGTCAGATTTGACTTCTCAGTCCTATAGCGTGTAGTACTTTCCAATAAAGCTTTCTTTAATTAAGAAGCCTGTTGTGAGTTCTCTTCACGTTTGACATTAAGTCAAATCTCACAACCCCTTTAGCCTGCCAACATGCAGGATGAAGGAAATATCTATACTGAACAGGGAGAAGGCCTGGATTGGGACCTCTCCCAGAGTGACGGGGCCGGTGTGGGTCCGTACAGCTCGGGCATGATCAGAGCCTTAGGAGAGGCAACTCCGGGTCATGCCGAGTTCCTGGAAAAGCACATCACCGAACGCAGGCGTTTGTCGAAGTACGACCACCTGACGGGGGATGAGCAGTGGCCGGATCAACTGGGGATGCCCAGCTACGGGTCGGAGCCTGCCGGGGAGGTGCGCGACTTGCAGCACAAACTGGACAAGGTGACCAATTGGCTGCAGGATGTCTCGGGCCAGTTGGATCCGGAAGAGCAGCGTGAGGCGTGGCGCCTGCTGCGCGAGCTGCACGGAGACTCTCGCGAATCCAGCGGTCGGAGGCTGGGGGATCTTCCCACCCTGCGGGAACGCGAGGAGGTGGTGATGCAGGTGGCCGCCGAGGCCGAAGCCGCCGCCTTGGCCGAGGCGAGGGTGGCAGCACAGCGGCAGGAGGAAGAAGAAGCCGGCCTCGGTGGAGCCGGGGCTGGTGGTGGCGCGGGAGCCGCCGAAGGTGCCGGGGCGGCGGACGGAGCGGCGGCGGACGTGGACGGAGTAGAGGTGGCGGCGGCGGCGCGAGCAGCAGCAGCGGAGCGAGCAGCGGCAGGAGCAGGTCGAGGTTTGGGCCATGGAGCGAGGGTCCCGATGGATTGGGGACCAGGACGACTGCCTCCCCATCTCCGGTGAGTGGAAATGCGGAGCTCCTACAAGTTTAAAGCGAAATTCTCGGGGGACCCATCAACCTTCCCTTCGTTCCTGGTGCATCTCCAAGCCTACATGATGGACATGGGATTTACCTTCAACGACGATGCCGAACGCATTCGTTTTGTGGGAGAATGCCTGGAAGGGAAGGCAGCAAAATGGTTCATGGACCTCTACCGTTACAACCCGAGAGCCGTCCGTAATTACAGTCATTTCCTGAGAACCATGCGCCAGATGTACGTGGAACCGTTCGAGAAGGAGACGGCGGAGAAGAAACTCAAATCCCTGAAGCAAGGGAAAATGACAGTGGCCGAATATGCCAGGGAATTTAAGGAGCTGTCCTCAGCTGTGCCGGATTGGACTGAACCCCAGCGAGTGCACGCGTTCGTGGGAGGCCTCTCCGGGGACTTGTCCAGCAAGTGCCTCCTCCTAGAAGACCCACTCACGGTGGCAGGATGGGTCCAATTAGCAGGAGAGATGGAGAGCCGCCTGGAAAGGGCGGCCGAATATCAAGGAGTCGCCGGCAAGGCAGGGGCGAAGACTTCTACCCCCAAGAAAGTCAAGCCAAAGGCGAAACTGGAACCAAGCGAGCGCACTCGGCGCATGGAGAAGGGATTGTGCTTGGGTTGCGGTCAGGCTGGCCACTTCCTTGCACAATGCCCAACCAAGACGCTGCCCAGTGCCAAGTCGACGGGAGGAACCCCAGCCAAAGCGTCCCCTACCAAGAAAACGGCCCCAAAGAAAAGTGCCAAGTCTCTGCTGGTTCCAGCTGGGGCCGCGACTGTGGTGGAGGAATCGGAGGAGAGCAGCAGCCAGGACGAAGAAGGTCAATCGGAGGAGCAGTCGGGAAACGAAGATGGTCTGCTGTAAAGGCGCCCCGCCAGCAGGCCTCCGGCAGGGGCAAACAAGTGGTGAGTGATTCCCCCCTGATTCTTTTGTCCGCAACCCTCACAGAGCCCAAGTCGGGACGAAAAGTGGGGGTTCGTTGCATTGTGGACTCAGGGTGTACCCAGACTCTAGTAAGCCCAGAGCTAGCCGAGACTTTGGGGGTGGGTAAGGTGCCGTTGGGGGAGCCCCTACCTATTACCCAACTGGATGGAAAATGCGCTCCAGGGGGGGAGGCTACGGTGAAAACGCTCCCGATGGACTTGGACGTTGAGAAACATTGGGAGCAAATTCAACCCCTAGTAGCGCCCCACTCCGCTTTCCCATGTGTTCTGGGTTTGGATTGGTTGAGTGAGCATGACCCCACGGTGAAGTGGAAAAAGGTAACGGTGAAGTTTTCCTCGCCCAGTTGCAAGCGGCATGTGCGGCCCCAGCTCGCTCAAAACGGCCGGGCCGTGGCCGCGGTGGGGACCGCCGGGGGGGGGTCATCCCTCAGGAGTATCGAGACTTTGCAGATGTGTTCGCAGAGGCTGAATGCGATCAACTTCCCCCCCACCGTAAAACAGACTGTGCCATCGAGTTAAAGAAAGGGGAGCCCCTTCCCAAAGCCAAACTTTATTCGATGAGCCGGAGGGAGATGAAAGAACTTAGGGAGTTTTTGGACAAAAACTTAGCCCGGGGATTTATCAGACCTGCGACTTCGCCCTTGGCGGCCCCGGTCCTTTTTGTGAAAAAGAAAGACGGGTCCTTGCGCCTCTGCACGGACTACAGAGGGCTGAACGCTGTTTCCACCTGTAATGCCTACCCGCTGCCTTTGATTAAGGACTTGCTGGGACATTTGGGGAGGGCTCGGATTTTTACAAAACTGGACTTGAGAGAAGCCTATTACCGGGTCCGAATAAAGAAGGGGCATGAGTATTTGACTGCTTTTAACACCCCCTTGGGCCAATTTGAGTATACTGTCATGCCGTTCGGCCTCGCCGGCGCTCCGGGCGTGTTCATGAACATGATAAATGAAATTATGCATGATTTGTTGTATCAGGGGGTATTGGTGTACATTGATGATATTTTAGTGTATTCTGAAGATGTGGGCAAGCACGCCAAATTGGTCCGCGAAGTGCTCCGCCGACTGCGGAAGCACCATTTGTTTGCTAAACTTTCAAAGTGTGAATTTCACCGGGATGCGGTGGAATTTCTGGGCTTCCGGGTCTCCCAAGCGGGGATCGAAATGGACCCAGGCAAGGTGCGTGACTTGCTGTCTTGGGAACCACCCCGGACGCGAAGGCAACTGCAAAGTTTCTTAGGATTTGCAAACTTTTACAGGACATTTATCCCTAGTTTTGCCAAGGTGGCATTGCCTCTCACTGACTTGTTAAAAACAAAGGAGGGGGGGAAAGCGGCAAGTCGACCAGGCACCCCACTCCAGTGGACCCCCCGGTGTCAGGAAGCTTTTGAGAATCTGAAGCTCCTGTTTACATCTGAGCCCGTGTTGGCCCATGCTGACCCAGCTAAGCAATTCACCGTGCAAGTAGATTCCTCGGATGTGGCAATGGGGGCCGTGATCCTACAAGAGGGGGAGGATGGGAAGTTACACCCATTAGCTTATTTGTCTAAGAGGTTTTCCGGGGCAGAACGCAACTGGGCAATATGGGAAAAGGAGGCAGCTGCAGTAAAGTTGGCCTTAGCCACTTGGAGACATTGGTTGGAAGGGTCCGCCGTCCCGTTTGTAGTTTGGACAGACCATAAAAATCTCCAGGCACTCAAGCAGCCCCGCTCGCTTTCTGCCAAGCAAATGCGGTGGGCGGAGTTTTTCTCTCGGTTCAACTTTACTCTCAAGCATCTGCCAGGCAAAATGAACTTTTTGGCGGACGCTCTATCCCGCTTGCCCCAGAACAACAGTAAGCGCGACCCATTGGTGGACACAGTTTTCACTCCCGCCCAACTGGGAATGGCCGCAGTGACGCGCAGTCAAACAAAGAAGGGAAATTCGATTCCTGGTGGGTGGGTTCAGAAGGAGGTGTTACAGGACTCTGAGTTTGCTTCCCTCCGCCCCGACCTAACCGATAAGGGGGGCCTGTTCTTTAAGGGGGAGCGTCTCTACGTCCCGGCGGCGGCACGCGGGGACATTTTGAATCTTTGCCATGATGCAAAAACCGCAGGACATTTTGGTTTTGTGAAAACTCTGCACCTGGTCAGGAGACATTATTGGTGGCCAACATTGCGGAGCGATGTGGAGAAATACGTGCAGGGCTGCCCCACCTGCCTGGTTTCCAAACCCTCTGGTGGGAAGAGACGGGGGTTGCTGCAGCCCCTGCCCACCCCCTCCCGTCCTTGGTCCGATGTCACCATGGATTTTATCACGGACTTGCTGCCCAGCCAGGGCAAATCGGTGGTCTGGGTGGTGGTAGATGCATTCTCTAAGCAAGCCCATTTTATTCCTTGCGCTGGCTTGCCCTCAGCGGCCAAACTGGCCTCAATGTTCGTGACCCACATAATCCGCCTACATGGGATCCCGAGGCGCCTGCTCACGGATCGGGGCCCCCAGTTCGTTGCCAAGTTCTGGCGGGAGCTCCTGAGGTTGCTGGGAGTGGAGCAAGCCTTGACATCAGGCTACCACCCTGAATCCAACGGCCAGACTGAAAGGGTGAACCAAATTCTTGAACAGTACCTGCGTTGTTTTATTAACCACCAACAAAACGACTGGGTAGCCCTCTTGCCTCTTGCTGAGTTTGCCTATAACAATGGGGTGCATGCCTCCACGGGAGTGTCACCTTTTAAAGTGGTGTACGGGACAGACTTAGTGGCTGCACCCACCTGGGAGCTAAGTTCCACCGAGGCCCCTGAAGTCACCAAGTGGGCTGCAACTATCAGTGCTGGTTGGCCTGACATTGTCTCGAGCCTCAAGGAGGCTAAACAGGCTTATAAAACCCAGGCAGACAAAAAACGTGCACCAGCTCCCGCATGGAAAGTGGGGGATCTCGTTTACTTGTCTACAAAGAATCTGCGCTGTCAGCAAAAATCTAAGAAGTTGGGTCCTAAATACGTGGGGCCCTTTCCAATTGTGAAGCTGATCAATGCTGTGACTGTAGAATTGTCTTTGCCTAAAACTTACAGGAATGTACATCCGGTTTTTCATTCCAGCCTGCTGCGGCGAGCCCCTGTGCCGGATGTGTGGCACCCTCCGCTATCAACACCAGTACCGGTCTACATTGATAAAGACTCTCACTACGAAGTCAACCAAATTTTGGACTCTCGTGTGCACAAGGGTCGCCTCCAATACTTAGTAGATTGGAAGGATTTTCCTTCGGGTGAAAGGGAGTGGGTGGAGGCAGAGAATGTAAAGGCACCTCGCCTCCTCCTGGCTTTCCATCGCGCATTCCCTGATTGCCCTCGTCCTGTGGATGCGGGCTAGGGTGGGGGAGATCCTTTTAGTGCAGAGGGATGTCAGGATTGTAGAATCTCTGTCATAAATTAGCCTGAGTTCCTCCATGTTAGTTATATTGCTTGGCGCCTGGTTGCCCCAGGTCCTGTATTCTTGCTAACCGTAAAAGTGAATAATTTGTTTTTGTAACCTTATCACATGTTGTGGCCTCTTGGCTGAGCCTGGGTTTGTTGTCACCTCGTCAAGGCTATGAGAATGTATCTCTGTTTTAATTACACATGTGTCTTTTCTCTGGCTCCCCTCCCTTGGGAACTGTCAAGTTTTGAGCGGGAGAAATGTATTGATAAGCAGAAGCAAATCTGTACTCTAGTCAGATTTGACTTCTCAGTCCTATAGCGTGTAGTACTTTCCAATAAAGCTTTCTTTAATTAAGAAGCCTGTTGTGAGTTCTCTTCACGTTTGACACTATCACCTGGAGGATCTGTTGCAATCCCAGAAAATCTCCAGCCACCACCTGAAGATTGACAACACTTTCTACAGGTCAGGCACCAGGCTTGCCCTTACTTTCTTTGGGAGCTTCCACATGATGCCATGCACAGCTCAGCTCATGGAACTCCCAAGGCATTCACTGTTAAGCCAGAGCTAAGAAATTCCTCTTTGTTCTGACTTAAAGAGGAAGTTATACACTGGCAGTGGGAGGAGCCTAGGTGGGAAAGAGTTGCTTGCACCCAATCAGTGGTGAGGTGGACCTTAGTGACACAATAGCAACACTCCCTTTGAAGTCTTTATCATAACTTTTAAAATTCACCTATTGAGGGGTGCTGGCAAAATGGTTGCCACGTGGGACAATTTGATCATTGTCAGGTTGGCATTTCTGTGCCAACCTGATAAGAATGAAGCTGGTAAGGGAGGGCTGGTGCCAGTAGCGAAGGGCACAGAGACAGGTGTGAATATGGTGTCCCCACGTACCTCATTCCGTCTCTTGCTGCTTTCCCATCCTTGGGACTTAAGAATCCTGAAGCAGATGAAAATCAAGACCCCTTTCAAAACAGAAACATAAAGAAATAAACCACACGGATATGCATTCAAGAGCCAGTATGGTGCAGAGCAGTGGTTCTCAACCTTGGGGTCAAAACCCCATTTGGGGTTGCCAGGTTGCATGCCGCCGTGGTGACCAGCAGCAGCATGTAGAGGCATGTGGTGGTGGTGGCGGCGGCCAGTGGAGGTGGCGAAGCCATGGCAATGGCTGCCTCCATGCCGCCTCCATTGTTGTGTGCGTGCGTGTGCACATGTGTTTCTAGCGCCCCACTGGCTCCTTCTGCAGCTGTCCAGCCTGCCCGGAAGGTTGCACTGGCACCTGCTAAGGAATGCGCTGAAACGCTTCACTCAGCTCTTTCAGAGCTGGCAAGAAAGCGATCCCCTCCCCCCATGGGTCCAAAGTTGCCCCATCCCGCCCGACTCTGTCTGGCAAGCCACCGTGCTCTGCAGCAGGGCCACCGCAGAGCTCCCCCATGGTTAAAAGAAGGGAGAAAGGAGAGAAGCGAGCAAGAGGTGTGCCCAAGCCCAGCCTGGAGCGGGACAACGAACAATGTGGATACGGTGGCGGCGGCAGCAGCAGCCCCCTCCCCTAGGCAGGGCCCTCGCTCCCCTCCAGTCACCTCCTGCGGGGGGGTTGCCCATGGCTATGGCTGGGAGGGGTGGTGGTGAAAGCACCTCTGCAGCACTAGCTGGCAGCTCTTCCGGCTGGGTCCCCGCTGGGCTTTGGCGCCGAAGTTGGAGTCGTGGTGAAGAAAAGGTAGAGAACCACTGGTGTAGAGGTTATGAATGGCAGCTATGGAGAACTGGGTTTGATTCCCCCACTTCTTTTCCAAATGTAGCCAGCTGCGTGACCTTGGGCCAGCCCCAGTTCTCTCAGAGTCCTTTCAATCCCACATGCCTTACAAAGTAGAAGAAGAAGAAGAAGAAGAAGAAGAAGAAGAAGAAGAAGAAGAAGAAGAAGAAGAGTTGGTTCTTCTATGCCGCAAAGCGGCTTACAGGTACCTGACTGTTGTGGGGAGAAGAAGAGAATGAGATTGTAAGACACCTTGAGACTCCTTGGAGTAAAGAAAGTAGAAAAGAATCAGAGTTTAGCAGCACATTAAAGACTAACAAAATTTGTGACAGGGCATGAGCTTTATGAATCGCTGTTCACTTCTTCAGATAAGTTAAAGAAAAGGAGACCTGAGGCTAACCTGGTTTGTCTCCACAGTGTTGCTCTTGTGGACCACACAGGTAAAAATGTGCACACCATGGGTACTACCTCATGTGATATAGCAAGGTGTTGGGCATTTCAACCAGTAATAGATTGTGGCCAGCTTCTTGAAGGAGAAAGTGAGGCAATCCCATATATGCTGTTTTAAATAGGGATGAGCACAAATCAGCTCAGAAGCCAAAATTCAGGCTGAATTTGAGCCACTTGGAAGCCCAGAACAAAAGTTTATTTATTTATTATTCTATTTCTATACCGCCACTTGCTGTAGCCTCGCGGCGGTTTACACATAGAATTCTAAAACAATAAAACCCCAATAAAACCACCATTGTTCTTGAAAGGCACATTCCCCCCCCCCAAAAGAATTACTGAACTTTTGGCTTGTTTGGCTGTTCAGGGCCAGCAAATTAACCCTTCCTGGGCAATCCTTGCCCCTTTCAACAGGCCCCCAGGAGCTGCCATCAGGAGAAAGGGGGATCCAAACTTGCCAGACTGACTGGGTTCGAGTACGGCCCATTTGGGTCGGTTGGGTTTGGGGCTCAGTTTGTGGGTGTCTCCGAACGTCCTTATTTTAGGTTCATGCTCGTCCTTAGCTCTAAACACCTTGGAAGAAGGTTTCAGAGGGAGCTGCAGGTATATGTGAAGAGGCCTAAAGTCCAATTGATATATCAGAAGTAAAAAAGCAAACTGCAGCAGCTGGGAGAAGAAAAGATGCACACACCAAAACCTAAAACAGTACCATGCCTCTCCTGGTCCTCTGGATTTCGAATCCAATTTTTCTCTTACCATCTCTTTTTCTATTACAGCTTTGTCCTCCGTGACTGTGGCTACTGTCATATAAAACACCTCATATAAAAATATATGTGCTTCCCATCCATAACACATCCACTTCCATTTGTTCCTCTGTCTTCATTTTCCCTTACGAAATATTTTAAATCTTCCTTTCTTGGAGGCTGTTTTTTTCTAGCTTTCAGTTGCTGCTTGAAACAACCTTCCTCATTTTAAACAGCAGAACAGAACAAAAGCCCAGCAGCACCTCAAAGACTAACAAAATTTGGGGCAGGGGCCGAGCTTTCATAAGTTACTGCTCACTTCTTCAGATAGTCACAAAAGCTTACCCCTTTCCCCACGTTTTGTTAGTCTTTAAGGAGCTGTTGGACTCTTGCTTTTTTCACTGTGACAAAGAGACTGACACAGCTACCCATCTTGATCTGGAGCTACCTCATTTTAAAGTATTTTTTAAAGAGGAGTCTAGGGTGTAGTCTGCACGGGGCTTTTGACCCACTCCCAGTCAGAATAAATTCCTGCCGTCTACACTGAATTCCATTTCCACTTTGATTTTGGGCGCTTTAAATTTTCCCTCTGCAACATGCATGATTGATTTGGAGTGACCGGACCTTTGGCCCCGTGACATCCAGACGTGGATATAACTGTAATTTTTTGGAAAATCAGCATCAGGAAGAGTGCAGATTCCTGCTTTGTGGGGATAAACTCCCTTCTCTCCCTTCTGTGCTTCGTAGCAAAGCAGTCTTCCCTATGTGGCCAGGGCATCAGTTCAAAGACTTCCTGGTTCCTGGTTCCTGGTTGGAAAGCTTGTCTTTAAGTGACAGCACTCCAGAAGCCCTAACTTCTCTTAGCAGAGATTTGCATTATTTCCCCCTCCTCTGCTGTTTCCAATCCTCTCCCCCCACCCCCCATTCAAGAAAAGACTCCTGCTGTGCTTGGCTTCCCTCCCCGCTAAGCTTCCCCATCCAAGTACAGAACACTTTCTGTTTCAATAGGAGCGGGTAGAGGAAGACCTGAGTTCAAATCGATCAGCAGGATCCACAAGGGAAAAAACCAAGTGCAGAATCAGCCAAGATAGGTGGAATCCAAAGGAATAATGAATGAATAATTCTTGAAAATACATATAATGTAGAAATGGACCCTGAACAGATGAAAGTCTTCTTTGATATTTCACTGTATTCGGCATCAGTGTGTTTGGGGTCATTAAACAACAAATAAGCATTATTATTTTGTGTGTGTATGTGATTTAGATGAGGTTATAAAATACGTCTCGGAGGGATTCGTACTCGCCTCCCAACTGAGAAGCTTAAGGCCAAAAAAATGACTTTTGAAATCTCTGTTCCTCATCTCTTTTATTTTAAGCATCTCCACGCCCGGCATATTAAGAGATTATTGCCTTCTGCTTTTATTGATAAGAATTCATCAAAGAGGGTGCTTTTTAAAGAAAACTATTTACATTACAAAGGAGCATGTAGACAACTTAGCATTACTTGCCTTCATAGTCCAAGCAAAGGGGAAGGAGAAGCACCATGAACTAATTATTTGCTTTGCCACTATTAAGTCTGCGGGTTAGACTCTGCCCTCACAGAGATATAGAGACACATCTGCTTCAACAGGAGGACAGAAAGAAAGAAAGAAAGAAAGAAAGAAAGAAAGAAAGAAAGAAAGAAAGAAAGAAAGAAAGAAAGAAAGAAAGAAAGAAAGAAAGAAAGAATTGGAATTGCACTTAGCAGGTGTGCTGCTCTAGCCGGGTGCACCCAGTGGCAGTCCAAATTGCTATACCCTCACCTGGTAAGCCAAGCCCAACACACAGTCCAAGCACAGAGTCAAAGTCCAGTCCAGGTCTTATCACCAGTTGGTCAGAACAAAGTCCAAGGGAGAGCGGGGGAGTAGTTGCTGGGAAGTGAGGAACCTGGGAGTCAGAGCCAGAAAAAAATCCAGTTACCAGAATCCTAGTCCAAAAAGCTGTAGCTGAAGTCAAGAAAATGGAGGTCAGGCAGGCAGAGCTTTGCTGAAGAAAGGGTGAGTCAGGAACTGGAGTCAAGTCGATGGGTGTGCTAGTGCACAGGTTGTACCCATGCTGAGGATCTGTTTCTACCTTGCTTAAGTGCTGCCTGGCTAAGGGCTGCACCTGGGGACTCAATCTTCATTTGTTGAAGTGGCCTCAGCTTTTGTTGTTGTTACCTGCAAAGTTGTGTCCGACCCATCGCGACCCCATGGACAATGATCCTCCAAGGCTTTCCTGTCCTCTACCATTCCCCGGAGTCCATTTAAGTTTGCACCAACTGCTTCAGTGACTCGATCAAGCCACCTCATTCTCGGTCATCCCCTTCTTCTTTTGCACTAAATCACTCCCAGCATTAGGCTCTTCTCCAGGGAGTCCTTCCTTCTGATGAGGTGGCCAAAGTCTTTGAATTTCATCTTCAGGATCTGGCCTTCTAAGGAGCAGTCAGGGCTGATCTCCTCTAAGACTGACCGGTTTGTTCGCCTTGCAGTCCAAGGGACTCGCAAGAGTCTTCTCCAGCACCAGAGTTCAAAAGCCACAATTCTTTGATGCCTGGGAAGACCATAGGCTTGACTAGATACACTTTTCTTGGCAGGGTGATGTCTCTGCTTTTTAAGATTCTGTCTAGATTTGCCATAGCTTTCCTCCCCAGGAGCAAGCATCTTTTAATTTCTTTGCTCCAGTCCCCATCTACAGTGATCTTGGAGCCCAGGAAAATAAAATATGTCACTACCTCCATTTCTTCCCTATCTATATGCTAGGAATTGAGAGGGCGGGATGCCATGATCTTCGTTTTCTTGATGTTGAGTTTCAAGCCAACTTTTGTACTCTCCTCCTTCACCCGCATCAACAGGTTCTTTAGTTCCTCTTTACTTTCTGCCATTAGAGTGGTATCATCTGCATATCTGAGGTTGTGGATAGTTCTCCCTGCAATCTGATCCCGATTTGTGACTCATCTAACCCCGCCTTTCTCATGATGTGCTCCGAGTACAGGTTAAATAGGCAAGGCGACAGTATACAGCCTTGCCGAACTCCTTTCTCAATTGGCAATTTCCTTTTCCCTAGGATGGGACCCCTTGATCCAATCCTCTTGAAACTTGCAGGGGAGCTCAGGGAGGATCTTCCCTGAGTCCCCTGCAAGTTTCAGGAAGATTGCACCAGGGGGTCCCATCCTGGGAGCTCCCAAGGAACATTTCCCATAGAAGTCTATGGGGAAACATGTTCAAACTTTCAAATACTATTCTCATTTCTCCTGTTTGTGTGGAACTGCTTTCAGCTTAGGCTGTACCCAGACTCTTTAGTCAAAACCTTGTTTTCTGACTAAAATCTCAGAGTAGGTATTCAACAGCTAAAGTACCGAATGGTCTTCGTTGAATGAAGATTTCTGTCAGAATCAGAATTCCCTCAGCACACCGCTCTCCTAGGACTTCTCTCTCAGCAGTTGCTAATCCATCAGAGTGCTTGGAGCAGCCTGTCACTCAAGCTCTCTAGCTGTGTGAAGGTTTAACTCTTCACCTCCTGGTTGTCTCTGCAGCTTGCTTTTAAAGTGCTGTCACATTCTCTTTTGTTGTATTCTGATCACCTCTCTGATTTTATCCAGCAGAACCACAGAGTAGACACATTTATGCCCTTCTTGAGAACCAAACTTAAAACATTGTTGAAAGTATTAATGATGTAAAGTGTTTTAAGTGAATTCATAGAGGGGGAAATCATTCTGTAATCTTGCATTTCAATAGATAGCTTTCTTTCTGGATAATAATGTTTCATTATTGTTCAATATTGTTCTCATGAAATTACTTAAACAATAAGACTCCAAACATTTTACGTGTCTATTTTGGTGCTCTGATAGAACATTATTTTGACCCTGAAAAGGCCATTTAATTAATCTTTTTTCTCCCCTTTAGTTATTTCTCAAATGAGACTCAGTAGCCAAAGATCTAGCATGGAGACAATTCAGCAATTGAGAGAATGAAATAGCATGATGCATCAGCCTACAAAAACGCAGAGCACGGACTTTCAAGGAAATGCAATTACTGTATGTGAAAGTGAGGTAGAAAATAAAAAGTAAAGTGTACTTTAAGGATCTGAGACAATTTGCATCTTTTGTTTTCTCTTTCCATTCATCAAGAAATAAATTTGGCCTTGGATCCAAGGGGGTAATTTAAATGCACCCTCTGCTCCTTGGAATCAGAAACTTCCTTTTCTGAACAGTTCATGCCCAAGCCAAATCCCAGAGCTAGGCAATTGCTCTCCATTTAAAAAATGATTCACCCTGCAGTGCTGGGAGAAGGAGGTATGCAATTTCTTTATTTACTGTAATAATACATATGGATACTCATAGATGTTCACTGTGCAGGGGCTTTCAAAGTCATGGACAAGAAAGAAAAGTCTGAACAAAACCAGACACATTAGAAGAGGGGTGGAAGTAGAGTTGCTGCTGGGATTGCAAGCAACAAGTAATTTGGTGAAGACAACCCTAGAGGGTTGTTGTTAAGCTGTCAAACTACACCTGTGTGCTCACTAGTGACACCAAATTGTGACTTCTGGGATTGCTGCCATGAGAAGTGGAATTATCCAAGCTTATAGCTGGTAGATCCCTTTGTTTCAGGTGAGTCAAAGCCCACTTCCTCTTTCTTCTGCTAGCTAGGAGGAAAGGTCTCAGCTCTCTCCATCTGCTGATGTGAGGGCATGTAGTCCTGCTTGCAAAACTAGCAATAGAAACTTGCAATGTGCATCTTTGCAACTACTATTCAAGCATTTGTACAATGCTTCAGTAAGGAGACTGAGGTAGATGAAAATTATATAGACTGCCGTGAGCCAAAAGGGAGGTAGGTAGGTAAATAAATATAATAGACTTATAAATGTATAAATAAAGTATTTTATGTATAATCTTTCCAGTAAAGATTATTCCTTTTAAACCTCAAAACACTGTGAGTCTGGATTAGTGCCTCATTCATAAAAGGTAACCAATAACTGCAAACACTGTTACTCTGCAGCTCTCTTTTTCTGGAAGGACCTAGGTCCAAGTCTAATCAAATCGTCCCAACAGTAGCAGGCTGTGGTTTGGGAAATACCTGGAGATTTTGGGGATACCTGGAGCATGGGGAGAGCAGGGTTTGGGGCAGAGTATAATGCCATACAAAAAAACACAACTTCTAGTGACTCTTAGGTCTGATCTCTCCCCAGCTCAATCTGTATTATTATATCCCAGCAGTGTGGGATTTCTAATTGCTGGCAGTCTCAATTTAAATCAGGAGATTGGTTGTAATTCTTAAATGCGATAGACCCCACTCTCCAAAGTAGCCATTTTTTCCCTCTAAGGGAAACTGATCTCCATAGACTTAGTCTTAGAGGTCTGCAGATACCATCTGGAGGCTGGAAACCCTATGATATCAGGTTTCCAAGCAGCCATTTTCTCCCGAGGGACTGATCTGTAATCTGGGAATTAATTGTAAAAGCGGGAGATCTTCAGATGCCATCTGGGTGCTGGCACTTTGAAATATTGCAATCTCAATATACAAAAATGTTATTTAGGCATGATAAAGACCAATTCCAGCCTAATATTAGGGTGTAGCACAAAGTTTGCTACTAATGTTGTGGACATTCAAAGTCCACACAATAGCAAAGGCATTTCCGCACATCAGTAAAAATAGCATTACGCCAGCTTAATGGCATAGCACTAAACATTATTATGCCTCCCGTCGCATCCTCAACTTTTTGTTGTCTTACTCTAATCTGCTGCCTTTTCACGCTTCTCTCCTTTCACAAGTGCTGCTGGAAATGGTGGAAGAGAGCAACGAGCCTGAGATCTCCTGGAATTGCAACTGATCTCCAGAGTGCATAGATCAAATGTATTATATATTTAATACATTTATTTTACTTCTTCTTGAGAAAAGGGCTGCTCTGGAAGGTGGACTTCATGGCATTAGAACCACTCTAAACCCCACCCTTCCATGCTCTACAACCTGGAATTGGCAAACTTACACTGAACCTTGCTCAAGTCCCTTCTTCAAACCCTGTCTTTCCCATCCTGGCCTTCCTAAAGCCTCCATCCTGGAAAAAGAGGTTAGACCAGCTTCAGGGGGTGGAGAGGCTGGTTCAGTATCTGGGGAGGGGCAAATGTTGAGAAGGCCCTGCTGCAAGCAGATGGCAAGTTCCCATCTCCAGAAGATGACACCCAGACCAGGATCACAGCTGGGCAAATGGAGACGTTCATGCTGGAGACGGTGCTACTAAAGACTTCTCAGGATCAGAATTGATACCTCAAATAATGTCTGGAAGTGAAAGAGAAGTCCCATTTCCATTGCTTTTTCACCACCACTCTAAATGATCTTCCCTGCTTTATTCCCACCCACATCATTTTGAATATACTGTCGTTTCTGGACAGTATTTAAGAATGACCCTACACTGACCCCATTGCAATGGTTTAATCAGTTGCAGAAACAAAGGACAAAATTTGGAAAGAATTGTGTCCATGGAATAAATAATAACAAAAATCTTAAGGGATGGAATGTTATCTTAAGGGAATGGAATATTATTCCTGAATTTAAAAGAAAAATGCACACATTTTTAGAAACAGGATACATTAAAATATACTGAAAAATCAGCAGCCTTGCTTCTTGATTAGCCGAATGCTGAATTAATGGTGTCGGTTCGCTGCATTTTAAGAGCAGCAGAAATATATTTGGCAACAGTTGAAGTGATGCCAATTTCATACTCAGGCAGAAGATGAAGTATGTAACAATCACCTGAATGGTCAGGGAATTCTACAAGAAAGGCGATTATCAGGAGAACTATCATGGCATTTGCATGGAAAGAAAAATTACGTTAGGGAGAATATCAGCTGATTTAGGTCCCCTTTGGAGAGCAAGGTGGGGAATGAATTAAATAATTTACAGGGAAAAGTGAGTCAATTCTGATAACTGATTGTTTAGAATTAGAATAAAGCCAGAGTGCAGTAGTAAAAACTAACAAAATTAGTGACAGTGGATGAGCTTTTGAGAGGTATCACACACTTTTTGAGGTATCTCCCTTCTTCGGGTATCTGAAGAAATTAGCAATGACTCACAAAAAACAGTAGCTATGAGACAACTGGTTTGTTTTTTCATATGTGGCGGTCCTGTAAAATAGAGAGTTTTGGAAAAAAATACATGAGAAAATACAGAGAATGATAAAGATTAAGGTTCTGCTAGATCCTAAATGCTGTTAGGTATATTTCCTGTCAATTTGCTGGTATTTGCTAGAGTAGCGATCCCCAACCTGTGGGCTGCGGACCACATGTGGTCCTTTGACTAATTGGAGGTGGGCCACGAAGGACACCTTCTCTCCCCGCCCCCGGCCCTTTACAACACACTTTGGGTGTCCTTGTCTCCCATCCCTCCCAGACGGGACTATCTCGTTGCAGAGAAACAAGCTCAGGGTTCCCATTGATTTGTCATTGTCATGAGTTAAAATTTCCATGAAAATAAAATGTTCCTTATGTTCATTGTTGTGGCGTGTCTGTATCTTATTTTGAAGGGAGGTTTAAACATTACCATAGCGACCAGAGAGCGTTAGGGCCCTGGTTGAGAGCAGAGGAGTAAACTACCCCCCCCCCACTGGTCAAGCGTTGAGTGGTCCCCGGGGATCAAAAGGTTGGGGGCCCCTGTGCTAGAGGATTTTTTTGTCTATGCGACAATAGCAGCCGGATTCCTAGTTGCCTTGAGATGGAAGCAGCAAGACCTGCCTGATTTGGAGTCACGGCGAGAGTTCACAGAGTGTGCTGTGATGGTGAAATTTACTTACCTAATGAACAGGAGACCACCAGAAGAATTTCAAGAATGCCGGGACTTCTTTCGAGAACCTGTTGACTAATGTAGGACTACTGATTTAATTCTTGTTTGTCTGAAGTGCCTTTCCTGCCATAGATCATTAGTTGATGTGGAATGTAGTTGCAGATTTGTCTTTTTAAAAATCTATGTCGCTTGGGGGGCCCTTCCTGCTTTTATTGCCTTGCCAATTCAATGCCCTTTCCTTATTATGTTCACACCATCCCTCTGCCATATTCCAAATGCTCCTAGGGTGGATAGAGTGATGTCCTTGATAAAGACCTGTTAATTTCACACAGCTCCATTTGAAGTCTTTGAAGTCTTCCCATCTAAACATGGATTCCAGAGGGGCAAATGTAGGCCCAGGGATATATGTCATGGTACTATTGTTACTAGCCAGTCTTGGCAATGTATTAATTGAGGTTTTCTGTATTACTTTTAGAATCATAGAAAACAGAGTTGCTTACCGGTTCCGGTAACTGTTGTTCATTGACGTCTTGTATGCAGGCACACATTGGGACTGCGCATGCGCAGGCCTGCCGCTTGGAACTTCCCTAGCTAAAAGTCTCCAAAGAGGGCACTCTGCACCGCTACCACGCATGCACCGGGTTTCCCGCGCACCGATCATGAGGACACGGGGTGGAGTGCTCACCCTCCTCAATTCTCTGCCGCCGCTCCTCGGAACAAATCCGATAAACTCTAAGACTCAGCGGGGCAGGCGGGAGGGAATGTGTGCCTGCACACAAGGCGTCAATGAACAACAGTTACCGGAACCGGACACCAGCGAGATAGGGTCTGGGAAGACGCCCTGCATCCCTTCTTAGGCCCCCAATAATAAACGAACAGGGACAATGACTTCCTAAAGTCCCTGGTCCTATCCAAATAATAAAGAATCACACATTTGACATCTAAATTGTGTAGTTCTTGTTCTCCCGGTGATTGTGGGTTTAGGAAAAAGACTGGAAGGGAAACCTATTGTGAAAGATGAAACTGTGATACCACCTTGGGTAAAAACTGCCAATCTGGATGGAGGACAACCCTGGAGGGGAAAACCTTCAGGAAGGGGGAATCTACCCTAAGCGAGGCTAGTTCACTGACTCTTCTTGCGGAGGTAACCCCAATCAAAAAAGCTACCTTCATGGATAGCAAAGCCAATGAAATGGAACCCATAGGTTCAAAGGGAGGACTCATTAAGGCCTCAGGACCACCTCCAAAGACCATTGCGGGATTGGTGATTGACGGGGAGGAAACAAATTAGTAAGACCCTGGAGAAAACGTTTGGATAATTTGTGGGCAAATAATGAAGTATCTTGCACCTCGGCATGGCAAGATGCCAACGCCGCCAAGTGAGTCTTGACAGAAGTAACTGCCAGACCAGAGTTTGCTAATTCCCATAAGTACAACAGGACCTGTGGCAAGGGACAAGTAAATGGGCAAAGATGTCGTGATAAACACCAATGTTCAAACCTAGCCCACTTATTCCTGTAACTACGCCTAGTAGAGCTTTTCTGGGACTGCAACAACACCTCCCTCACGCTAGCCGGGAGGGGCTCGTTAATGGTGTAATCCTCCATGCCGTGAGGTGAAGTCTGGACAAATCTGGGCATGGTTGGGAACCGGAAGTCAGGAGGGCAGGGTCCAATGGGAGTCGGATCCAAATGCCGTTGTCCATCAAATTCAGCCTGGTAAACCATGGCTGATGGGGCCAAAAGGGGGCAATCATTATCGCGTCCATATTGTCCGCTGACATTTTCACCAACACCCTCGGGATAAGAGGTAACGGGGGAGATGTGTAGTGAAGAACCCCTGTCCATGTGATCTGGAACGCATCCCCCAGAGATTGCCTATCCCCCCTGAGGAGCAAAACTCGTCGGCCTTCGCAGAATGTGCCCTGGCAAAAAGGTTGATTTGGGGGGTTCCCCATAGGGGAAATAAATGGCTCAGGATCAGGTCGTCTAGTGTCCAGTCGTATTCCTGAGAAAACACCCTCTCAATCTGTCTGCCCTGGTATTCATGAAGCCCGCTATGTGTATAGCCCTCATGTCTGCCTGAATCTTGAAAAGAATCTGCCACACTCTCAGAGCCTCAGCACATAGGGCTAAAGACCCGGTGCCCCCTTGTTTGTTGATGTAGAATAGGGTCACAGTATTGTCCGTCCGAAGAAGAATCCGCTTGCTCCAGCATAAATCTGAAAAAGCAGTCAAGGCCAAAACCACAGCTCGAATTTCTAGTAAGTTAATGTGTAACATACATTCCCAAGGGGACCAATGACCTTGAGTTGACAGCTTGCCCCAGTATGCCCCCAACCCTCTAAAGATGCATCAGTAGTAAGAACTAAATCTTGCGTCCATGAGCCAAAGGGTATACCCCTCAATAGGTTATTCTCTGAAGACCACCAGTGAAGGGATCGGACAACTGACCTTGGCACCGAAAAGTGTTGGAACTGTGAGTGTCTTAATGGGTTAAAACGTCTAACAAACGAGGATTGAAGACCCCTCATGTGCCATCTGGCATAGGGGACCAAAGCTGTCACTGCGGCCATAAGGCCAAGAGCCTGTTGAAATCTGTATGCAGGTTGCCATCGGTTCCATCTCAAGGAACCTAGAACCGAAGACAAGGGCCGTATTCTATGGACTGGCAAGGAGGCGGTAGCAGTAGTCGAATCTAGGAATGCTCCTATGAACTCTGCCTCCTGCGACGGACCAAGTCGGGACTTTTCTCTGTTCACTGCCAAGCCCAGTTGGGTACAGACCGATAAGGTAAATCGGACTTGGTCCGTGAGTTCCGAAGCGTCAGGACCTACTAAAACCCAATCATCCAGATATGGGAATATGGTAATGCCTCTGAGTCTAAGAAAAGCAATTACTACCACCATACACTTTGTGAAAACACGCGGAGCAGTAGCTAATCCAAAAGGTAAAACGGTATACTGATAGATGTCGGATCCGTGTTGGAACCGAAGGTATTTTCTGTAGGACCTATGAATACCAATATGAAAGTATGCGTCCTTGAGGTCCAAGACCGCAAACCAAACATTGCATCGTAGAGATTTGATAATGGAAGGTAAAGAGACCATACAAAATTTGGAAATGTATAAGCATTTATTCAGTTGCCAAAGATCTAGGATCGGGCGGACCCCGCCGTCCCTCTTATCCACTAGGAAAAGACGGGAGAAAAAACCCAACTCTTGGGCACCTGTTGGCACCAACTCTACAGCTCCCTTGGACAAGAGGTCAGAGAGTTGGACACTAAGCTCCGGGAAGGGGTTGTCTGGGGCAGAGGAACCCAAGACAGACTGGGGAGGACTGAAACACCAAGCAATAACCCTCAACAATGATGGACAAAATCCAAGTGTCCTGGGTAAAACTGAACCAGGCCTCACAGAATTTGGCCAAAGGATCCCCAAAAAATCGAACTACGGGGTCAGGCTGCTGGCATAGTCAGAACTTTTGTTGGGGGTGGGGGTGGCTTCGACCAAAAGATTGGTTTGAAGGGCATTGACGCTGAGGATGTTTTCGACCTTGGAACTGGGGCGGACCGGAGCGGGGCGGATACTGGGATGGAGGACCTGACGAACGTTGAGGGTAGTAAGGCATGGAAAATGGAGCCTGACGCTGGAAGCGCTGCTGATGAAAATTTTGGGAAGGTGGAGGAGGAAAAGAATTCAAATATCTCGCTGACTGCCGGGTCTTCTTCAAGGAGAATAAGAAATCATCCGTTGTCTTAGCAAACAGCGAGGACTTCTCGAAAGGCATGTCTTCAACCTTGATTCTGGTTTTGAGAGGGAGGGATGTATTTCGGAGCCAAGAATGGCGACGATGGACAATAGCGGAGGCCATGGATCGGGCCGCGATATCTGCAGCATGTTTCCCTGAACTGATACCTTGTTTGGAAGTTTTGATCGCCTCTGCCTGGATCATGCGGGCAAGGCTTCGTTGCTCCTCGGGAATCAGCTCGATATACTTCGAGAAACTCTCCCACAAGGATAGCTGATAGGCGCCTATGATGGCCTGGTAATTAGCTATACGAAAACTGAGCGCCGAGGAGGAGTAGACCTTCCGCCCCAAAGTATCCAAGCGCCTGCTCTCCCTATCTACCGGAGAGGAATGTTGGCCAGGTTTGCGTTTCAACTGCATATCATCTATAATGGACGACGTGGCAGACGGATGGATAGAAAGATATTCCAGAGTCGGGCTTCACCCTGTACAAGGATTCAATTTTCTTTGGTGCCGGTTGGACCGAGGCAGGTTTGTCCCAGATAGGGACCGTCAGATCCTTGAAGCCCTGGATAATGGGAAGGGCAAAGTTCGACGGGGTGTTGGAATAGAGTCTGCTCAGGATCTTGTCCTTGGGCCTCGCATCCGACGTTGAAACGTCCAGTTCAAGGGCCTTAGCCATTCTTAGGAGCTGCTCTCCATACATTCTGTAGTCCTCAGTAGGCGAAGCTGAGGTAGGGTCTGCCAAGGCCTCATCGGGGGACGGATCCGACATGGATTCTTGGCTGGTGGGAATCGGAATGGACTGGAGTCCAAGCGAACCCGACGGAACATCCGACATCATGGCCGAAGCACTATCAGGGAAATCCAAAGAGGGATCCTCCTCATCGGCCATAGGCCGGTCCCATTGGCCGACATATACTGGCGAATGCTCCACAGGGACCTGGGTCAACAGTCTCCACTGTGCCGGGGAAGCAGAAACTGATCGAGGCAACGCTACCGAGGTTCCATCGTCCTGCACATCCAAGGAATAGGACTGCGTTAATGGCTCTCACAATGGAGGCGTGGAGGATCGCCGATTGGAACCCATGGATCCGTGCTTCAGAACCGAAGGCTTGTCCTTATGCTTGGACCTTTTCACCTTCTTGACAGGGGGGTCGGCCGAAGTGCCCCATTCTGACGACGGTAAAACCGGTGCCGAAACTACGTTAGGAACCTCAGACGCCACTGGGGGTCTTAGGAGGTTTCGGGGAGCCTCTTGATGGTTCCATGGCAGAACGGAGGGATGAGGGCCTTGATCCAAGGACCGACGGGGCCTTCGATTGTGCCCTGGATGGAGTCGGCTCAGACTGGGTTCGTACAGGAGGGTCTGCCGAAAGGGTCTTCTCCCAAAGCGCCGCCTTTATCCTTGCGGCTCTGTCAGAGCGGGCCTTTGGTGTAAACCCTTGACAAATCGCACACGAAGGTATGGAGTGGCTCTCACCCAGGCAAATAAGGCAGCGGTCATGCTCATCTGTCACTGGCATCTTCACAACACTGGTTGCATTTCTTAAAAATAGCCTTAGAAGACATTCTGAAGAAAATCGACTGATGCAGTAAGAAAAGATGAGGAGACTAGAAAAAGACGTCCACTAATTGTGGCGGCGAAAAGAGAAGTGAGGTGGGTGGGTGCTCCACCCCGTGTCCTTGTGATCGGTGCGCGGGAAACCCGGCGCATGCGTGGTAGCGGTGCGGAGCGCCCTCTTTGGAGACTTTTAGCTAGGGAAGTTCCGAGCGGCAGGCCTGCGCGTGCGCAGTCCCAATGTGGGACTGCACGACAAGATGGAAAATGAATCATAGAATCATAGAGTAGGAAGGGGCCATACAGGCCATCTAGTCCAACCCCCTGCTCAACGCAGGATCAGCCCAAAGCATCCTAAAGCATCCAGGAAAAGTGTGTATCCAACCTTTGCTTGAAGACTGCCAATGAGGGGGAACTCACCACCTCCTTAGGCAGCCTATTCCACGGCTGAACTACTCTGACTGCGAACATTTTTTTCCTGATATCTAGCCTATATCGTTGTAGTTTAAACCCATTACTGCATGTCCTCTCCTCTGCAGCCAACGGACAGCATCCTGCCCTCCTCCAAGTGACAACCTTTCAAATACTTAAAGAGGGCTATCATTTCCCCTCTCAACCTCCTTTTCTCCAGGCTGAACATTCCCAAGTCCCTCAACCTATCTTCATAGGGCTTGGTCCTTTTTAATTACTTCTTTAATTAATTACTTTTTTGGGTATCTGAAGAAACAAGCAGTGAGTCACAAAAGCTTCTTCAGGTATATCACTTTTTTGGGTATCTGAAAAAAATAGCCACAAATAATGTTAGTCTTTGTAGTGCTACTGGAATCTTGCTCTTTTCTCCTGCTAACACAGAATCCATTTTCTCTGCTCTGTTTCAGTAGATATAGCCCTATTTTTTTTCCCAGTAGGGGGGAAAGCAGCATGGGCTTTCCACGTTCATATGCCCCAGGGGGAAGGAGTTAGGTCCACGCTGTTCTTCGCTTTGAAACGACACCTTCGGCAGCTCCATTTTGTTTCAAGAATACCATAACAAAGATCCCGCTCTCATTTCAAGCAACACCTAAATGTACCTAAATGGGGAGCTCTGCCCTCTGGTGCAGTAAATGTGTGTTCTGACCCCATCAAGCACTCTGACAGTGTTACATGAAGCTTCACTCTTAGTTTGGTAGAAACTAAAGAGGAGGCTATTGGGAGCTCAGAGCATATATATATAGAACTATATATATAGTTCCAGTTCCATTAAGTTTTCTTTTTCTAGCAAGTCCTTAGGAGTTCACCTGGAAAACTGTGAGCCTGTACATAAAGTTCACTGAAGTATTTTGCAGTACAACTCTGTTGGACACAGCTCTTAAATTAAGTTCTTCCTCTGTTTTTTCTTTCTGTACAGTTAATAGGTGAATCCCAAGGTAACTGAACAAAGTTAAGGTCAGAAGGCCTTTCATTTGAGACGCCCAAGTGTGCTTCATCAGAGAAATGCCTTCTGAACTTTAGGTGCTGAAATCTTGGGCAAGCTCAAGTACCTATTCTCAGGAAAGTGAATTCAGGATGATCCTGCAAACTTTCTCCAGTGCAGAAGCATATGGTTTGGGCCTTAGCTTTATTCCCTAAAACTCTCCATTCTTCAGAATCTCAAGAAAGGATAAGCTTTCCAGAATACATTGATTGGGTTGGGGTCCTCTCTGTATTTAACAGATAGGAGTTTTGGGTTTTCCTCAATGACCACGCACAAGGTACAGGATTTAGGTTGGGACTGTGTGATGTGCAGAGAAGGGTTGTGAATCATATGGGTGTCAAGATCCTGTATTCACATGCTCTTGTCATAAAGCTTTATTCTGTGTGTGATTCTCTATTAATTTAGATGGACATTTCGGATTCTCTGTTATGTTTCATGCATTCACTGGTTAGCTAGATTGTAGGAATGCTTTGTTCTGCCATTCTTTCACACCTTGCTGGGCTAGCAGACACAACTGGAGCCAGCTGACAAATCTCATGTGAATTCCTTGTTATTTCATCCGAGGCAGGTTGTTGTAAAGTGTCCTCTTACTGGCCATGGAGACTGGGAGACAGCAGTCATGTTTCTTGTGCAGTAACCTGGGTATTTTGTAATGTGTAAATCAGGGTCATTGTCAGGGGGTTAGATGAAATTACATCAATGCTTCTCTTCAAGAACATGCTATATGGATGCAAAGTGTCAGACAACTGTGAGAATGTTAAGGGGTGTTGGAGGAAAGTGACATCAAGTCGCAATAGATTTATGGTGACCCTTCATGGGTGGGGTTGCCAGCTCTTTGCTGGGAAATATCTGGAGATTTTTGAGGTGGAGGTTTCATGTCCCATTAAGTTCCCAATAAACAGACTGTTTGGTGCAAAAGAAATCTCTTTATTGAGGGAACCAGGTAAACAGAAGCAAGGAATTCCTTGCTAAAACTGATTTGCAATTAAGCTAGAACACCTATATAGCCACCTACAGCCCCTCCCCCAATTAGAATCCTGGCACACAAATTAATTGCCAGGTTCAAAAGGTCTTTCCAGCTGCATTCCAACACTGGAGCCCATGCAAGCAGTACTCAATAAAGCTGGCTCTCCAGTGCATTCTCTTCTATGTCTCTTGCTGCATGTGGATTTGTTTTATTCATTGGCAAGGTCCATATAGCAATTTTTGATCTAGATTTGTAATGCAGCTGTTCCTGACATATCTAAAAGAATTAACTTCTTATAAATAAGTACACACTATTGGTTGGTTTTGTCCTCAGGTGCTCTTCCCAATACTTGTGTGTGGTATAGTCCTTTCCAAGTACCCTGTAAGGCTGACAAATATAATTTAGGAAATAAATTTAGGAGCTGACTCCCCTTCTCCTCCCCACCCTGTCCGGAGCTCTTTCCTTAGGAATGGGGGTCCTGATCTCATCAGCTCCAGGGGATCCTCTGATGGTAGTTCCAGGACCTCAGCCTGGCCTCAGCCATATGCCTGGCAGAAGAGCTCCATCTTGAAGGCCTTGCAGAAAGCTGATAACTTCGGCAGGGCCCTTAGCTCTTCCAGAAGCTCATTCCATCAGGCTGGGGCCTGGTGAATGTCCTGGGGGCCCAGGATGACCATCAGATTCATACCCGCAGAGCAGAATGCCCTGCAGGGAGCATAGGCAGACAAGGGTCCCACAGATATGCAGGGCCCGAGTCGCGTATGGCCTTAAAGGTTAAAACCTAAACCTTAAACTTGATCTGGAAACAGACTGGAAACCAATGTAGATGACATAGTACCGGCTGGATATGGGCTCTCCAAGATGTACTTGTGGCATTTTTCCATTGTTTAATAGTTAGCTTGTTGGTATATAAGCTATGAGGTATAGTTCATTAATTTATTTACTGTATTTATTTATTAGATTTTTACCCCATCCTTCCCACCTAAAGGCAGGCGCATGACAGCTTAAAAGAATTAAAACCATTGTTAAAACATGAATATGATAAATGACATTCAAAATCATTAAGACCCATTCTTATGGGAGGCAGAGCAACATGGCTTCTTGAGAAGTTCACTTTCAGTTTACTCTGGATCCAGACAGGGGTCGGTTCATGGCTGCGATTGGCAGAAAGGGGTGAAGGTGTGCAAACCTCCCCAATTTTCTGCTCAGTAATTTCTTGGGAACTTGTGGGGCCAATACTGATCCTCAGGGAGCTCTATCTTCTTGGGTCTCAAGCTGTCTATGCTCCAGAAGCCATTCGCCATCTTGTTTGAACTTTTCCGTCTTCTTATACTGTTTTTTTTTAAACTGTTTTTCTTCTATCGCTTCCTGAGCTGCTTTGAAGAGGCTCCAGAATTGTTATGGTGGTTAATCTCTGACTGCAACCTATTAAAATGACTTTGAATTGTTTTTGCACACTTTCCCCTGATCTGTCTATGAAGAAGCGGCAGTGAAGTTACCTTTCCTACAAAGGCTTTCCTGCCAGTTTCTCCTTTCTTTTTTTAACTTTGGGGGGGAAGGTGAAATATACAAACAACTCTAAAAACAAAGAGCTTACCCAGTCTGTTTATTTCTTGGAGATTGTTTTTCTGATAAGACATTCTTGCATATTTTCTGAAGCTTCTAAGGAATGTTATTAGAACCTTTAGAGGGAGGACTTACGGCTATTTGCAGTATTGCTGTAGTTTGGCTGTTGACTTAAGCCTAGAACATGGCTGTGTTAAAAATAATACATATAAACAATAAACAAAGCCAAAATTTTAAAGCTTTTACAGAAGGTTTGCTTAAGAATCTTTTAAAGGAGATCCAAGATGGCAAGGAAAGAGCCTTTAACAGAATGGATGGAATAAAAACAGCAGTTGCTGATATCACTAAACAAAGTTGGAAATCACCAGCAGAAGAGAAATCCAAAGTATTGGAGATGGAAAAGAGGGTGACTCTCATGAATGATTTCTTTTAGACCAGGCTTTCTCAACCAGGGCTTCTTGATGGCCCTGGAAGGGTTCCTGAATGGGTAGGAATAATTAATATATATATACATGTGTATATATGTGTGTGTGTGTGTGTGTATATATATACATATACGTATACATATACATACATACATACATACATAAATACACACACATATGCATATACATATACACACGCACACGTATATCCTCATTCTCCTATTGTGAGGGAAATAGCACTGAACAGGGCTGATCCTGCATTGTTCAGGGGGTTGGACTAGATTGCCTGTATGGCCCCTTCCAACTCTATAATTCTTTGATTCTAACAGGGGGGATGAGAATGGTGCCTTAGGAGAACTGTGGGGGTAGTCCAACCTATCACAAACCCATGGACAATGATCCTCCAGGCCTTCCTGTCCTCCACCATTCCCCGGGGTCCATTCAAGTTCGCACCAACTGCTTCAGTGACTCGATCAAGCCACCTCATTCTCGGTCATCGCCTTCTTCTTTTGCACTAAATCGCTCCCAGCATTAGGCTCTTCTCCAGGGAGTCCTTCCAAGAGGTGGCTAAAGTATTTGAATTTCATCTTCAGGATCTGGCCTTCTAAGGAGCAGTCAGGGCTGATCTCCGCTAGGACTGACCGGTTTGTTTGCCTTGCAGTCCAAGGGATTCGCAAGAGTCTTATCCAGCACCAAAATCCATAATTCTTTGACGCTCAGCCTTCCTTATGGTCCAACTTTCACAGCCATACATTGCAACTGGGAAGACCATAGCCTTGACTAAACGCACTTTTGTTGGCAGGGTGATGTCTCTGCTTTTTAGGATGCTGTCTAGATTTGCCATAGCTTTCCTCCCCAGGAGCAAGCGTCTTTTAATTTCTTTGCTGCAGTCCACATCTGCAGTGATCTTGGAGCCCAGGAAAATAAAATCTTTCACTACCTCCATTTCTTCCCTATCTATTTGCCAGGAATTGAGAGGGCCGGATGCCATGATCTATGTTTTCTTGATGTTGAGTTTCAAGCCAACTTTTGCACTCTCCTCCTTCACCCACATCAACGGGCTCTTTAGTTCCTCTTCACTTTCTGCCATTAGAGTGGTATCATCTGCATATCTTAGGTTGTTGATATTTCTCCCTGCAATCTTGATCTCAATTTGTGACTCATCTAACCCCGCCTTTCTCATGATGTGCTCTGCGTACAAGTTAAATAGGCAAGGTGACAGTATACAGCCTTGCCGAACTCCTTTCTCAATTTTGAACCAATCAGTGATTCCATGCCTGGTTCTCACTGCATATAGGTTTCTTAAGAGACAAATAAGATGTTCTGGTTTTCCCATCTCTTTAAGAACTTGCCACAATTTGTTGTGCTCCATACAATCAAAGGCTTTAGCATAGTCAATGATGCAGAAGTAGATGTTTTTCTGGAACTCCCTAGCTTTCTCCATGATCCAGCGTATGTTGGCAATTTGATCTCTAGTTCCTCTGCCTCTTTGAAACCCTGCCTGTACTTTTGGAAGTTCTCGGTCCACATATTGCTGGAACCTAGCTTGTAGGATTTTGAGCTAGCATGAGAAATGAGTGCGATGGTGCGGTATTTTGAACATTCTTTGGCATTGCCCTTCTTTGGGATTGGAATGTTAACTGACATTTTCCAATCCTGTGGCCATTGCTGAGTTTTCCAAATTTGCTGGAATATTGAGTGTAGCACTTTTACTGCATCGTCTTTTAAGATTTTGAATAGTTCAACTGGAATGCTGTCACCACCACTAGCTTTGTTGTTGCTTAGACTTCCTAAGGCCCATTTGACTTCACATTCCAGGATGTCTGGCTCCATCTTGGTTATCAGGGATGTTAAGTTCACTCTTGTATAGTTCCTCATTGCAGGGAATTCTCCTATACCTGCCTTCAACCATTGCAGAAGGAAATAAGTTTAGTCTGGCTACCATAAATGCTCTGCGGTTTGAAGGTAACATAAGGTTGTTAAAATGTGCCATAGTGTTTGGGGTATAGGATAAACCAAAAGATCGTGGGGAGCACGGTCCCCCTACACCAGCATAAATTATCTGGAGATCAATATCCTGGATTCTTCTTTGTATAGTTTGAAAAATATGATCCTTTCCAGAGTTAGCTAAAGAATCAAGGTGGATTTAATTTTAGAGGCAATGGCCTGAAACCATTTCGAAGTATAATGGTCAGATGGAAGAAGTGCAAGGAGAGTATTTGGTGGAGGACTAAAGAAAAGATGGAGCCAGTATTTGATGGATAAAATCCAAGCACGTGATTTGATAGTATGTAGACCCAGCTTGGCACATAAAGTCAAATAGGTTACTGAATTCGGTAAACCCAAAACTCTGCAGTAAAAGGCCGCAGACATACCGTCAGCTTCTTTATTCAGAGACTGGATCCATACAGGAATCCCAAAGAGCAGTTGAGGGATCACGGAGGCTTGGAAAACCCAAAGAGCCACAGGCACGTATTGGTTGCCCTTCTGGAAGTGGAAGCAACTAATGGCCTGTGATTTATTCTTGGCCAAGGAAAGACTAGTATTACGGTGGGTAGACCATTTTAGGTTAGAATGAAAAAGAAGCCCCAGATATCTGAATGACGTAACCTGTTCAATCTTTTTTCCTGCAACTCTCCAAGTGGCATGCTTCCAGCATTTGAAAAAGATTAAAATTTTGGTCTTATAAAAATTGATAGCTAGGGAATTCAAATCACAGGAGGAGATAAATTTACGTAAAGAGCGTTTAAGACCAATTTTTGTGACTGAGAGAACCACTGCATCATCAACATATAATAATATCGGAACCCCAGCTGATTTTAATTTTGGGGGATGTCCGTCCACTGTAGCCAGATACAGAGATAGATCGGCAAGGAACAAATTGAACAGGCTTGGGGCTAGTACACAACCCTGCTTTACACCTTTTGATACAGGAATTTTATGGGATAAAGTGCCCGAGCCATCTAATCTAACTTGGCAAAAATTAAAGGAGTGTAATTTTTGAAGTAAAAAAAGGAGACGGTGTTCTATTCCCAACTTCTTTAATTTCTCCCATAATAAGGGACGCTTGACTGAGTCAAAAGCCTTATGCAAATCAATAAAAGCTGTATATAATTATCGGGATCACCTTTTTTGAAGATTGGGATCATTGTATTCTCTTGACAAAATTCTACCAGCCTTTGCCCTGCTTCATTTTGTACTCCAAGGCCAAATTTGCCTGTTATCCTGTTTATCTTTTGGCTTCCTACTTTAGCATTCCAATCCCCCATGATGATAAGCACATCATTTTTTGGCGTTGCTTCTAGAAGGTGTTGTAGGGCTTCATAGAACTGGTCAACTTCATCCTGTTCAGCAACAGTGGTTGGGGCGTAGACCTGTATTATTGTGATGTTGAATGGTTTGCCTTGGATTCGAACTGAGATCATTCTGTCATTTTGGGGATTGTATCCCAAGACTGCTTTTCCTACTCTCTTATTGATTATGAAGGCCACTCCATTTCTGCTGATAGATTCTTGCCCACAGCCATCTTGCCTGATGGTCATCTGAATTAAATTCACCCATTCCTGTCCATTTGAGTTCACTGATTCCTAAAATGTCGATGTTCAGTCTTGTCATCTCTTGTTTGACCACGTCCAGCTTGCCTTGATTCATGGATCTGACGTTCCAGGTTCCTATGGAATAAAAATCTTTACAGCATCGGTCTGTCTTTTTACCTCCAATTCACTCCACAACTGAGCGTCCTTTTGGCTTTGGTCCAGTCGCTTCATTAATTCTGGTGCTACTCGTACTAGCTGTCTGCTCATCCCCAGCCAAGGAAGCATAGAACCATGGATTCCTCAATGAGGACTCAGAAGAATAAAGGAAATTACGAGGCACAATGATATAGTAGTCTTCTCTATGTTTATAGGTAAAAAGGTTATAACATAAAGTCTAAATGGTCAAACATATAATCAAACATAAAGAGTCAACCAAAACGGGATCCTAGGTTAAGTGACCCGCTTTCTGCTTTATCTTCGTCAGTGGTTGCTCTGCAAAATGAATAGACAAGTAGACAATATATGCATGTAGAATTTCAAAACATTGTTCATAATTTTACAAAGCAGCATAACATACCTTGAAATATAATGTCACAGTAGTAGTCGTAGTATCACATTGGCAAAATGCTCATAATCATCTGGGGATTTCATAAATTGCCCATGAGGGCTACCTTCAGTTAGTATTTATAGAGAAGCTGGCAGTTACAGGTGTAGTCAATTATTTAAAGGGGCCGGGTCCATTAAAGTAAATAACCAAAACAGATTTCTACAAAAAACAATTGTAATCAGTGTTGGCATTAAGACCCCCCGGCATCACCGTATTCAAATGATGAATGAAAAAACTTTCCCGTTGTTGAAGGCGGATGATAATGTTGTCCTTGGCATATAGTGAAGGTTGAAGTTGTTCCAGTCCTAAGAATATGAATTCTTCTAAGCTATGATTATGTTCCAACCAATGTGAGACAAGAGGAGCATCTTTAATCTTGTTTCTTAGTCGGCTCCTATGTTCTGATATTCGAATTTTAAGAGGTCTAGATGACATTCCCACATAGCACAGTTTGCATTTGCATATAATCATATATACTCTATTACTGGACTCACAATTAATAAATTGTTTAACATGTACTTTAAAGCCACTGGAATGTTGATACTCTTTAGTTTCCAACATATATTAACACACCATACATTTACTACAACAATGATTACCCATTGGTAAAGTATTAATCAGCCTGACATCTGTAGCTGGTAAAATTTTGGAACATATCATAGAATCATAGAATCATAGAGTTGGAAGGGGCCATACAGGCCATCTAGTCCAACCCCCTGCTCAATGCAGGATTAGCCCTAAGCATCCTAAAGCATCCAAGAAAAGTGTGTATCCAACCTTCGCTTGAAGACTTCCAGTGAGGGGGAGCTCACCACCTCCTTAGGCAGCCTATTCCACTGCTGAACTACTCTGACTGTGAAAAACATTTTCCTGATATCTAGCCTATATTGTTGTACTTGAAGTTAAAACCCATTACTTCGTGTCCTCTCCTCTGCAGCCAGCAGTAACAGCATCCTGCCCTCCTCCCAATGACAACCTTTCAAATACTTAAAGAGGGCTATCATGTCCCCTCTCAACCCTCTTTTCTCCAGGCTGAACATTCCCAAGTCCCTCAACCTATCTTCATAGGGTTTGGTCCCTTGGCCCCAGATCATCTTCGTCACTCTCCTCTGTACCCTTTCAATTTTTATCGACACCCTTCTTGAAGTGAGGCCTCCAGAAATGCACACAGTACTCCAGGTGTGGTCTGACCAGTGCCGTATACAATGGGACTATGACATCTTGTGATTTTGATGTGATGCCCCTGTTGATACAGCCCAAAATGGCATTTGCCTTTTTTACCGTTGCATCACACTGCCTGCTCATGTTTAGTTTACAATCCACAAGTACCCCAAGGTCTCGTTCACACACAGTGCTACCTAGAAGCGTATCCCCCATCCAGTAGGCATGCTTTTCATTTTTCTGACCCAGATGCAGAACTTTACACTTATCTTTATTAAATTGCATCTTGTTCTCATTTGCCCATTTTTCCTTTGTGTTCAGATCTCGTTGAACTGTCTCTATCTTCCGGAGTATTTGCCAGTCCTCCCAATTTGGTGTCATCTGCAAACTTGATGAGTAGTCCCTCCACCCCCTCATCTAGATCATTAATAAATATGTTAAAAAGTACCGGGCCGAGCACCGAGCCCTGAGGTACCCCGCTACTCACCTCTCTCCAGTCTGATGAAACACCATTGACAACAACTCTTTGAGTGCGGTTCTCTAACCAATTCTCTATCCACCTAACTATCTGAAAATCCAGATTGCAGTCCTTCAACTTATCCATCAGAACATCATGGGGAACCTTGTCAAAAGCTTTAGTAAAATCCAAGTAAATGACATCAACCGAATTTCCCCGATCCAGCAAGCCTGTTACTTGGTCAAAAAAGGAAACTAGGTTGGTCTGGCAGGACCTGTTGGAGACAAATCCATGCTGACTTCCTTGGATCACCAAATTGTCCTCCAGATGTTTGCAGATTTCTCCCTTTAATATCTGCTCCATTATCTTCCCCACAACAGAGGTCAGACTCACTGGTCTGTAGTTTCCTGGGTCATCCTTCCTCCCTTTTTTGAAGATCGGAATAACCTTTGCTCTTTTCCAGTCCTCCAGGACATCTCCAGTCCTTAAAGAGGTTCTGAAGATGATGGACAAGGGCTGTGCAAGTTCTCTGGAAAGTTCTTTGAGTATCATCAAACATTCTTGAGTAGCTGGAACAGAGACCTGTGATTTCTAAGATTCAGCATGGGTTTTGCAAGAACAAGTCATGTTAGACTACCTTGCTAGATCAGGGGAACGCTGTGGACATAGTTTATATGGATTTCAGTAAAGCTTTTGATAATGTTCCACATGATATTCTTGTTGATAATCTGGTATAGTGAGGTATGGATCTGAATTCTGTCATGTGGATTGATAACTGGTTGATAATTGGGTACTTTTTAATGGACTTATAACTGGGTACTTTTTATTGGATCAACATCTTCTTGGAGAAGTGTGACAAGTGGAGTACCCCAGGGATCTGTCCTGGGTCCTGTGTTGTTCAACATATTTATAAATGATTTGGATGAGGGATTAGAGGGAATACTTATTAAATTTGCAGACAATACTAAACTGGGAGGGGTAGCAAACACAACAGAAGACAGAATCAGAATACAGGACCATCTTGATAGGCTCGAGAACTGGTCTAAACTGAATAAAAAGGAATTCAATAGGGACAAATGTAAAAGTCTGCATTTAGGTAGGAATAACCATCTACACCAATATAGGATGTGGGTGACTTGTCTTAGCAGTTGCATGTGTGAAAAGGATCTAGGAATCATAGCAGACCATACATTGAACATGATTCAGTAGTATGACTCGGGGGGCTAAAAAGCAAATGGGATTTTAGGCTGCATCGTGTCCAGATCACAGGAGGTGATGGTACTGCTTTACTCTGCTCTGGTTCAGCCTCATTTGGAGTACTGTGTTCAGTTTTGGGCACCACGGAGTATTTCCAGAGGAGGCCAAGAAAGATGGTGAGGGTGTTGGAGACCAAGATGTATGAGGAAGGTTGAGGGAGCATGGTCTGTTTAGCCTGGAGAGGAGACGACTGAGAGGGGATCTGATAGCCATCTTCAAGTATCCTCCATATAGAGGATGGAGAAGAGTTGAACCAGATCCAATGGGATGAAATTAATTTTAAAAAATTCTGTCTAAACATCTGGAAGAAGTTCCTGACAGAGCGGTTTCTCAGTGGAACAGGCTTCCTCGGAAGTTGGTGGGTTCTCCATCTTTCGAATTTTTTTAAAACAGAGGCTGGATAGCCATCTGATGGAGAGGCTGATTCTGTGAAGATTCAAGGGGTGGCAGGTTACAGTTAATGAGCAATAGGGTTGTGGGTGTCCTACATAGTGCAGGGGGTTGGACTGGATGACCCAGGAGGTCCCTTCCAACTCTATGATTTTGTGATTCTATGTTTCTATGAACCCCTGGGTTTGTAACACTCTCTTTTGGTATATGGGAGGATGCAGTCTCACACATATGATGGCCCCAGACGGGATATGGCTTAATGGTCAAAACCAAAAGCTTGAATGCTCTCTGATACTCCACTGATAACCAGTGCAAATGGTGGAGCACTCAGTAGATGTATGTATGACAAGGGGTCACAGTCAGAACTCATGCTGCTGTGTTCTGGATCAGCTATAGTTGATCAATAGTATGAAATTTAGACATGCTTATCTGTCTTTACTATCAGGATGAAAACAAAATCTGATACCCTCCCCCTTCAAAATCAAATCAAAGTCCAGTGACACCCTAATGTAGTTTCCAGGTGAAGCGAGAGAGTGATAGTAAACCCAAATGATGCACACAAAAGCAAATACTTTGAATAAACCTGGACTCAGACTTTGACACTGGCCCAAGAGTAGGATGACAACACGCAACTAGACATCCAGTGAAGCATCAAAAGAGACATTATTGCATCAGCACAGTATTCAAGATTCCTCCCACTCCCCCCCCCCCCAAAAAAAACCCCTCTATGTTCTTATCATCGAGTTTGGGTAGAGTCCTAGAACATCACCCTAACACTATGATGTCACTTCAAGGGTCTTGCTGAAAGTGATGAAGTCAAATCCTGCCTCCCCCCACTTTCTCCCAAAAGGCGAGCAATGAGGGCTGCCTGCAAGAGGTGCACTATTTTGACGTCCTCTGATTTAGGATTGTTTTGACTGAAAACATGCAGTTCTCATAGCATCATTGCCTTTATTCTAAATTCCTAGCTTTATCTTCCTTCTTTTCTTTTGAGGTCATGAGAACCATTTCCCTTATGCCTAGCTGAACCGCTTATAGATGTTTTCCACATCTTCTTAATGGTATATTTATTCAATGCTTCCTTTTCTTTTTCTGCCCTCTCCTCTATTAACATTCCACACTGTTTGGAAATATTTTCCTCCTTTTGCTTTTCCTCCTTTTGCATCTATTGCTTGAACTCTCCCCCACATGATTATTATTATTTTATCAACTACAACTCAGTTTTCGTTGGACTCTTATTAATACCTAGCAACAGAGCACCATTCTTTTCTACTGTATCTGTTTTCAACACTGCCAATTATTTTGCAGGGTTCATGAGTGCTCATTTTATCTATTGGTCCATTTATTATCCTGCCCCCCTCCCAGGAGCATGCAGGAGTGTACACTCCTGCCACCATTTTATCCTCCTCAGAACCCTTTGAGGTACGCTAGGCTGAGGAAGAGGTTCCCGAGTCACCTTTATGGGAGAAGGGGCTTTGAACTTGGGTATCCCAAATCAGAAGTCTTGCTGAGGAGTCCTCATATGGTGCTGTGGCACCCACCAACAACACCTCTCTTAGCCCCCATGTATTTTCAGTAAGTGGGTGTGTCTTGCCCTGCAAGGCTTCTGATTGGCCACTGAACACGTGAACAAAGATGCATTGTTTCAGTGACAGCTGCCGCTGCAGTGTTCATTCTTACTCACCCTCTTTTCAGTGTATTTTTAATCACTCCGCTTCTCCCCTGCTCGTTGGCTTCTTCTGTGTATATGGCTCCACCCCCTGCAGCAGCCATTTTGTGGTTGGCTTTGCCTCTTGAAGCAGCCATTTTAGAGTTATGTCCACCACCTCATGTCGATTCCAAAATCTTATGAAACAGCAATGGCTTTCCTTTGTGTGTGTATGTTGGTGCTATGTATCATCAAGTGACTTCTGACACATAGTGACTCTAAGAATTAATGACGTCCCAAGTGTCCTACTTTTATAGCCTTACTTATGTGGGGTTGCGGCAGATCCCTTTCCCATCCCTAAGCCCCAGAGTTTGCCAGGGGTCTTCTGAAGCCTAGCACGCAGCCAAAGAGCCAGTCATTAGTGCCTTGCAAAGACCTTGCATCAAATATATTGCATGCAAATAATTCTCATCATGTAGAAATGGCACCGGGACACCAATTTCCCTCCCTTTTATCAAAGCACCAGCTTTGCATGTTCCTGGGAGGGAGCTTGTTCCCTTTGTCTTTTGAATGTACATCTGGCAAATGACCCGCTGAAATGGATGGTCCTTTCTTTTCATGAGCAGGATCTTTTCATGTTCTCACTTTGTGACCGTGACAAAGAGACCAATCATAAAATATGACTGGAAGAGATGAAGGAAATTACTTAGATTATTCTGGAAAAATCTCGTCAAGATAAGGAGGGGCAGATGTGGGAAAGTCTCAGCGGGCTTCCTTAGACTCTGCTCCATTCATAGCCTGGCCAAATGGCAGGGTAGATTGCTTGTCATCATATAATATAAAAGGGATGGGGGGCACCAATGTTTCCAAAGAAATTTGGCAGTAATTCATATCTGAAGTCTGTCTTTGCATAACGGCTGCCAACAGTCTGTTCAGGTGCAAAAGTCTGATTAGCAACATCTTGGAGGATTTTTTAAATATAAGTTTGCAATTTAATGAAGGGGGTATATTCTTATTAGCAAAGCCATTTGAGGCAATAGCTTTCAGTGATGCATATAAAATTAATAAAATGAAATGCTGCTTCTGGTTTAGCGATGGGAGTGGATGAAATTTTAGAGACAGACAGTGGGGAAACAGCAGTTACACGAACAGCGGGGAGTTTGCAGCTATGGAGTTGAGAGGGAAAAGTGTATGTCTGATTGAGTAAAGTTGTGGAGAAAGGACCTGGGACTGGCCCAAGGTTGCCCAGCAGACTTCATGTAGAGGAGGAGTGGGGAATCAGATTTGGTTCTCCAGATTAGAGGCCACTGTTCAAGAACAAGGTCATCTGGCAACATTTTTAATTACTGTACCTGAGAAATAAACATGTTGTCCGGTGACACTGTTCTTGTTCCATGCAAGCAGACATTTGGACGGTGTTACCCCCCTTGGGAAATATCAAAATCTCTAAACATAGGGCTCTTCCACATTTGCATTGCTTATGTGTCCCTATTGCATAAGGAAGTGGTCCGCAACCTTTTACAGGCTGTGAACCGGCGGCAGCAGGGAGGGCGATTTCCCGGCTGCACATGCTGTGCATGTGCAGCCATGCATGCTGTGCATGCCCATTGCACATTGCGCATTGCGCGTGCGTGGCCCTGCTTCCCTCTCCCCCCTCTCCCACAGTAAGAAGCTTACCATGCCACAAGCTTGCGGCCTGGGAAGTTTATTACTGTGGGGGGGCGGGGAGAGGGAGCCGCGGCCCGGTGCCAGGCCCTTCGCAGCCTGGCCCCAGGCCGTGGCCCGGTGGTTGGGTACCACCGGCATAAGGGTCTCCCCACCCTGAGTGTTTTGCTCACCTTGGTGACCAATTTGATATTAAATCGCTGTATGTTTGGCATATTTTTCTGCAGAGAAATATGCCAGACATAAAGAAGAAGAAGAAGAGTTGGTTCTTATATGCCGCTTTTCCCTACCCAAAGGAGGCTCAAAGGGGCTTACATTCACCTTCCCTTTCCTCCCCCCACAACAGACACCCTGTGAGGTGGGTGAGGCTGAGAGAGCCCTGATATCACTGCTCAGTCAGAACAGTTTTATCAGTGCTGTGGCGAGCCCAAGGTCACCCAGCAGGCTGCATGTGGGGGAGTACAGAATCGAACCCGGCTCGCCAGATTAGAAGTCCGCACTCCTAACCACTACACCAAACTGGCTCCATAAAGAGATGTAATGTCAGACTGAAGAATGGAGGGAGCAAAACACACCCAGAGAAGATTAAGCACCCATAGCAATAGAGGCAAGAAGGAGAATGCACAAGAGCACATTATTATGCGTTTGCCTTTCCAAAATTCAGCTTTGCTGCCCTACTATCAGGTCAGATTTTACAACTGGCATTTAGTTTATAGGGAGGTGAAAGACAACACCTCAAGTTTATTAGTTCTGTTCCTTTAGTCCAGTCTTACAAGCAGAGCACAGCCAACCATTGTATTGATCGTCAGTGCCTGAGCAGACCAACAATTGTGTTTTTTACAATGTTTTTATGTTGCAAAATAACTGGTATACAATTCATCTGCTTTGGTTTTTCAATTTTTATTTTTACTCTGTTTTTTGTATGGCTGTCTCACCCCACCCCACCTTACATGGTAAGCCTGTTAAGCCCTAGTTATATGAACCTGGCTTTTGAAGTCATTATTTGCCATTTGTATTAAGTCTTCTTGACCCCTCCCCACAAACTTTCATGTGAAATTCAGATTTTGTTGGACAAGATTCCCTTCATTATTTCCAGTTTTCACAGCTGCAGTTTTCAAGCTGTTCCTCATGTATTGCTTTTGACAGACAGCTTTGGAACAAAGCAAAGCATTTTATTTCTTCATTTTTTCTCTTAACAGCTTTACAGCATGAGATAACAGCATGTGGTCAAGTGGCTCAGGGAGAAGAAGCCCAAATGGAATCCTGATAAGGAGGAGGGGAGGCTTCTGTTCTTGAAGGAAGTTATCTGCTTACCTTGGATGGACAAACTCTTTCCCCCTCCGTCTTGGTTCAGAGGCTCCAAAAATAAGTTGAAGACAATCTCCAATAGAAAAGACTATGATGAAATTCCACTATTAAATATAGTAGGATGGGATGGGATGGGACCCCTAGGATGGGACCCCCTAGTGCAATCTTCCTGAAACTTGCAGGGGCCTCAGGGAAGACCCTCCCTGAGCTCCTCTGCAAGTTTCAAGAAGATTGGACCAGGGAGTCCTGCTCCCAATGAGGGTGACACCATTTCCCATAGACTTTAATGGTGGGAAAAATAATTTCAGCAGATTACTTAACCTGGAAACTGGCAATTAACCTGTTGAAATTATTTTTCCCCGCTATTAAAGTCGATGGGAAATGGTGTCACCCTCTTTGGGGAGCCCCTAGGTTGGGACCCTTTGGACGATTGCACCAGGGGGTACCTTCCTAGGGGCTACCAAAGACCATTCCCCATAGAAGGCTATGGGGAATCAAATTAAAACCAAAGAATCTAATGCTCCATTATATTCAATGGAATGGATTGGGGTACCTTCTTTGGGAGCCCCTAGGATTGGACCCCTTGGTCCAATCTTCTTGAAACCTGCAGGGAATTCAGGGAAGACCCTCCCTGAGCTCTCCAAAAAGTTTCAGGGGTGCAACTTACACCCCCTCCCCCTCAGCCCCCGGGAAAGTGGGGGAAGGATTTACAGTGACTTGCATTGGCTCCGAATCGATTCAGATCTTTGGACGATTGCACCAGGGGGTACCTTCCTAGGGGCTCCCAAAGACCATTCCCCATAAAAGTCTATGGGGAATCAAGTTAAAACCAAAGAATCTAACTCTCCATTATATCCAATGGAGTGGATAGGAGTACCCACTTTGGGAGACCCTAGGATTGGACCCCTTGATCCAATGTTCTTGAAACTTGCAGGGGAGTCAGGGAAGACCCTCCCTGAGCTCACCAGGAAGTTTCAGTGGTACAATGTACACCCACTCCCCCCCAGCCCCCGGGAAATGCCGAAAAAAACAGAAGCAGCCAGGAGGCTGCAGCAGCCAGGAGGCTGCCACCAGCTTGGCGATTCGGCTGAATTAATTCAATTTGACCGTGATTCAGCTGAATCTCTTCTATTCGGCCATTTAAAAAGTAGTGATGGTCCAATTCAGGCTGTTTTGATTCAGAAACATCCGATTCGGCCCCGATTCGGCCGTTTCCAAATCCGAACCGCACATCTTTAACTGAAAACATTTGGAAACATTGGTTGCTGTATGGAATGGCCCACAGTATAACTGAACAGAAATGCACTACAAAGAAATTCTCTCTCTGAACAAGATTTACTTCCATGGAAACAGCTAATGTGAAATCTTTATGTGTAACCTTTGACTGAACGTAAATAAGCAACTTTAATTGTTACAAAAGGCATCACAGAATCACAGAATCACAGAATCACAGAATCATAGAGTTGGAAGGGGCCATACAGGCCATCTAGTCCAACCCCCTGCTCAACGCAGGATCAGCCCTAAGCATCCTAAAGCATCCAAGAAAAGTGTGCATCCAACCTTTGCTTGAAGACTGCCAGTGAGGGGGAGCTCACCCCCTCCTTAGGCAGCCTATTCCACTGCTGAACTACTCTGACTATGAAAATTTTTTTCCTGATATCTAGCCTATATCGTTGTACTTGGAGTTTAAACCCATTACTGTGTGTCCTTTCCTCTGCAGCCAACGGAAATAGAAGATTATGCATTTATTTCATAAGAAGAAAAATATCCTAACCATTACAGCCACATTTTCTAACCTCACTGCAAACTCTGCCTAGGATGTCTTTGTGGATTAATAGCTTTCATGTAGATTTTATCATATTTTAGCAACAATATTGATACAAATCAGGAACTCAGCATAATAATATTCTTAACTTCATGAGCAGAATGGTTCATGGCATTTATCCAGGGCAATTATGTTCCTTTGTCTTACCTTGTGTAAAGTTCTCCTTAACACTGGCTCTTACATATTCCCTTCCCTCAGCAGAGGCAATTAATTATCCTGATTACTGTATTTCTTTGGTTAGTTCACTAAAGCAGCGATCCCCAACCTGTGGGCTGCGGACCACATGTGGTCCTTTGACTAATTGGAGGTGGGCCCCGAAGGACGCCTTCTCCCCCCCCCCCGGCCCTTTACTTCATCCCCCCCAGTCCTTTACATTGTTGTGGCGTGTCTGTATCTTATTTTGAAGGGATGTTTAAACATTACCATAGTGATCAGAGAACGCTAGGGCAGTGGTTGAGAGTAGAGGAGTAAACTACCCCCCCCACCGGGCCTCAGTAAAAGGTGTTGAGTGGTCCCCGGTGATAAAAAGGCTGGGGACCACTGCACTAAAGGATGTGTATTAATCTTTGTGGATGAAAACCAACATAACGTAAGAAGATAGAGCTAATTACACTTCCTATAGACATGAGTCTTTGTGAGAGCCATGACAGGTGTTAAAACAAGTGAGTCCAAAGCCAACACCACCAGCCGTCTTCCCACTTTTTTATTTTTTAATTCTTGAAGGCCTGATATTGATAGTTCATTTCTTCTCTACTCATTCATTACTTACTAAGAAAGAAAGACGGAAGGAAGGAAGGAAGGAAGGAAGGAAGGAAGGAAGGAAGGAAGGAAGGAAGGAAGGAAGGAAGGAAGGAAGACCCGAGTTCAAAGCGATCTGAATTCAACAGAATTGACAATGGAATAATGAAAGTAAGTGCAGACTCTGCCCCAGTCTGCCTCAGATTAGTGTCTCCAGAACAGGCAGCTGGGGCAGAGAGCTTCCGCCGTGCTTTGTGGAGGCATGGGGCATTTTTTAATTTTCAAGAAGGTGGGACTGCAGGGCCACAGAGGTGACTGGGGCATATTTTGTCCCTTCTAGTCAAGGAAGGAGCAGGACTTAAGGTGTTAGAAATGTAACAAAATATTTTATTCAACATAAAGGGGAAAGGTCAGGTGAAATGAGAGGTAAAATTTCAGAGGTAACTCGATATAGAATACTATATATCATATAGTATATGAACAGACTTTTTGTTTGTTTCAGACTATTGAGAGTTGTATAAGCTTTCCCCAGTGATTTCTGATTTTTAAGATTTTTATGATTTTGATCCAGTGTTACTCAAACACTCCAGCACATGTTCTTTGAGAATTCATTGACTTTTTTGGTTTCCAGAAGGCTGGGACACCCTAAACCCATTCTCTAAATACACCAGGCTCCCTTATTCATGCAGCGCTAAACAGCGTTTTAATTAAAACGTTCACGTTTGACAGCACTCAGAGGAAAAACATCATATATGCTTCTACATTTTGAGATGCTGAATCTGTAGTCACTCCCTCTTGTCATTCAGTTTCAATGGAGGCCATGCAAGTCAATTGGCATTCTTACATCCCCTGAGGAAGTGGCATCTAATGACCACAATTAGCACTTCAATTCAAGCCGGTATCTTTAAGACAAAATGGCTAGCTAAGAGAACTGATTTCTGGGGGGAATAGCAATTACAGGCAAAGAGAGCTATTATGGGCAATGTTAGACTGAATCAAATTGCATAACAAAAATTGAGTCCAGTGGCACCTTTAAGGCCAACAACGATTTATTCAAGGTGTGAGCTTTCAAGTGCATGCACTCTTCCTCAGAATAAAACATGATCACTGACATTGGAGGAAGCAGAAATCAGCAGCAGGTGCCCCAAGCTTTGGCGCTTGAGGAGCATTCCACTGCCATAAATACCACAGGGTATTCCGATTGGCCCCTCCGCTTGTCAGTCTGGAGCCAAGGGGCCAATCCGATTGGGCCCTTACCAGGACAGACCAGAGTTCCATCCAGTCAGGGGGTGCAAAGCACCTCCCGACCCACCCACCCACCCACCCAGCCCAGCCCAGCCCAGCCAGGAGCAATCAGGAGACATAGCTGCCAGTCTGCTCCTGACCTCCGCAAGGAGAGGAGGTCAGTAGGGCTGCCAAGGGAGATGAGAACAGAGGTTTAGCCAGGCTGCTCCAGCCCTTTTCGCCCCAAGGCTGCCCTAACTGTCATGTCCAACTGTAAATTGCCTCAGAACCCTGACAGAGCTGGCAGGAGGCTGCAGAGTGCGCTCCCTCCCTCCCTCCCTCCCTCCCTCCCTTCAGGCCTGCTGTGAAGGAGCCTCTGACAGCCCCTGACTGAGGGGAGGGAGGCGTTTCCAAGAGCAACACAAGGGAGCCTGAGGGGATGTTGGGCCTTCCTTTTGAGGGGGGGGGACTTTCCCCTTCTGTCAAACAGTTGGCTGCCAAACAGTTGGCTGACAGGGAGGCCACAGAAAAGCCCCTGCTCTAGCTGGCCATGCTGCTGGAGGGAAGAAACAGCCAAGCAACTCTCTGCAGATTTGAGACCTACCACACAGGGTTGTTGTGCAGGTGAAACTGGAAGCTGTTGCAGAGGTTCTTTTGCCTCCTGTTTCATCTGTACAACAACCCTGTGCGGTAGGCCTCAAGTGATTCAACTTCACAACAACCTGCATGAGAGACCTTAAATGTTTCTTCTCCTCAACCGTGTCCAAACTCCATAGGAGCCCTTTCTGCCTGGGGATCTGATCTTTATACTCTGCAGATGAGCTGTAATTCCAGGAGCCCTCCAGGCCCCACCTGGAGGTTGGCTATCCCTGGGTTGGAGATATTCTTGGAGGTTTGGAGGAGGGCCTTAAAATCATACAATGCCTGAGAGTCCGGCCTCCAAAGTAGCTGTTTTTGCCTACAGAGCTGATCATTATAATCTAGACATGAGCAGCAATCTAGAGAGGATGGTAGAGGCTCACAGACTGTGGTTGGGGTGGAGTGGTTGTGGTTGTGTCCCTCCTGGACTATGGGCTTTGGCCAGCCCTTATCAGCAACTGTTTGTATTTTTGGGTGCAGACAGACAGACCAATATCAACTTTTCTGTGAGTCTGGAAAGTTCAGGAAGATCTAAATAAAGAATATTTATAGACTAAAACTGTAAATAGTGATCAACTAAATGGCTGGAGAGACATGGGAACTAAAGTGACATTTTTCAAGCTTGGCCTGGTAAATAAAAACTCCTATGAACTCAGACATAAGTAGCCCAGAATTTCAAGTCTATTTAGCTTTACATGAAAGTAGACAGTGAGACTTTGGGGAAAACTAGGTGATCCACCTTTATTAGGCAACGACTTGGCCTTGCAGACAACAACAGGGATTGCAGTTGCCAGCAGTAGGTTTCAGGCTTCAGAGGGCAAACATTACCTGCCAAGCAACCAAGTGGATTCTGGGGCCATGTGCATTCCTTTTGAAGGGGTGTATGAGAGGGGGGAGAGCTTTTCCTTCAGCCTAATTGCCTAGATATAAGCTGTACTTCCAGGGGATTCTTGGCCCCCACCCAGAAGCTGGCTTCCCTAAACCTCAGGGGGATACAATGCTACACATTCACCCCTCCAAAGTAGCCATTTTTGCCTGCAGAGCTGGTCTGTATAGTCTGGAGATGAGCAGCAATTCAGGCCCCACCTAGAGGTTGCTTGTCCCTGGTTTGAAAATATTCCTTGAAGTCTAAAAATGGGGTCTCAAAAGTGTGTAAGGCCCCCCTAGCACCCCCTGACATATTTTAGGTCAGGAAAACATTGCAGAGAGGAGGTAAGGTTGCCAGATTGGTGTAGATTTATCTTCTGGAATTCCACACTACCTAGGTGTGCATAAACTTGACTAAGGTCAAGACTGCTGTGCACAGAGGGACTTCCTCTTCCAAGTGAGGCTCTCTACCCCACCACCCTCACGGAGACTCTGCTATGAGGAGAGGAAGGGGAGGTGATTGGAAACTGCTTTGAGAGACCTGAAGCCTGCTGGGTCACTGCGGCCCATTCCTAGTTCTCTCAGACTTCTCACAGCCCCACATCCCTCACAGGCTGTCTATTGTGAGGAGACGAAGGGAAAAGGTGTTTGTAAAACATTTTGAGACTCCTTTGGGTAGTAAACAGCAGGGTACAAAAATCTAGCTCTTATTCTTCTAAGGAGCAGCCGTGAAAGAAGCATTTGGCCACAACATTTTATCAACAGTAAAAAAATGGAGACAGAACAAGCAGGGTAGACACCTGTGTACTGTGACTACCCCATATGTATTAGGGCAGAGGGGCATTTCGGTGAATGTGGCCTAATTCACACAAGAAGGGAAATGACGCAGAACTGGGAGGAATTGGTTGCCATGTAATTTCACCCTAAGAAGAGTCTCCAGTCTGATTTCCCCTTCACATATCTGAAGACATGGCTCTGGAAAGTCATCTGTAACCACTATGCTGTAATTCCCAAAAGTCAGTCCTCTTCCATACTCATAGCTCTCTGAAGAAATTGAAATTCTTTTGTGCAGATGGGAAACATTGGATAAAAGTTTGACTAAGTGAGAAGGATCTGGCATTTATTGTAAAAGCTGCCCAGGTTTTGTCACCTATTTTAAGAGATAACTTATCTTTTATGGAAACTGCAACTATTTAAAAGTTTAATATTCTTTGCTTGTTGATTCTATTTATGCCAATAAAGGTTCTCTGAACTCTCTTCCTGGAGATTTGGAGGCAGTATTGGGGGACTTGGTTATTATAGCGGAGTTGGCCCAGTCATTAAAACATGATACTGACTGCAATCAATAAATCTTCCAAAATGTTTATTAGGTAAACGGACATTTATTGAAATAGATTAAATTCACATTCAGGATGCAGCAAAAGAAGAGAAAAAGGCCTAATCTCAAAAGTACTTCCTCTATCCCAAATGTTCTGGAAGCTCATCTGTCACCACTATGCCACAATTCCCAAAGGTCAGTCCTCTCCCACACTCAACGAACATTCCAAACCACAGGTTCTTGTCACCCATCTCTCCACACCCAAGCCCTCATTTGTCACCACACCACCACAACCTCCCACACAACACACATTCAACCCCATGCCCTTATAGACTGGACAACTCCTCCCCTTCCTGTTCCCACTGCCAAGCTCTAGCGCCCATTGTATTCCTGGCTACAACGGGCTTTGCCTCTAGTACACTAATAAAAAAAGAGAGGGAAAACACCCCCACTTTATCATGACATTTCCAGGACTTATAATTATATTGCCTTAAAATCTTTTTGATTACCTTAGATGCTATATACCATCTATGTAAAAGTGTACAGAAAAAGAAAAGATTTCTAAGACCTTGTTCCCCCTTCCCTTTGCTTCTCCTTTCCTTTCCCTAATCTTCTTAAGGGGGTCTCATATCAAGGCTTACTGCACCTTGTTGTTCCCATAGACTTATATTCTGCCAATTAGACTTTGGCGTAGAAAGTGCAGTTGTACTTTTTTCACCAATAAATCTTGAGGCAGTTGCACCTCCTGGTTTCCAGTCCAAAATGTATCAGTACCATTTTTTCCCTGAGAAGCTCCTTTAAATCGAGTACTTTCAAAACAGATCTATGTATCTTTTGGTTGATTTTTGTGTACTGTTGCTTTGAAATAGATGTATGCCTTTTTAAAAAGGGTGTCCTTATCTGGGAAGTCATGTTTTCTGAGGGGCTCTGACACCCCTTTTTTCCATCTCCAAAACTTCAGATTTCTCTTCTGCTGATGATTTCCAACCTTGATTAGTGCTATCATCAACCAGTGTTTTTGGTCCATCAATCTTGTTAAAAACTTCTTCCTTGCTGTCTTGGATCTCCTTGAAAATATTCTTAAGCCAACCTTCTGTAAAACCTTTAAAATCTTCGCTTTGTTTCTCTAATAAATGGACCATTTTAAAAAACATAGACATGTTTTAGGCTTATAAGTCACCAGCCAAGCTCAGACAATATTGCAAATAGCCAGGAGAGGTCTTCCCTCAATGGGTTTTGATGTTGTTGCTTAGAAAGTCACGGAGCTTCAGGAAAGATATCGCGAGAATGCCTTATTAAGGAAACATTCTCCGTGAAATAATATACAAACTGGTTAAATGCTTTCTTGGTTTTCAGGGTTATTACAAATACTTCGAAGATGGCGGCGGAGTGAGAGCAACTAATTAACGCTCCTCCGATAAGTCCCTACAAAGCCTCTAAAAATCTTTTTGCAGCTGTTTGAAAGCAGCAAAATATCTTTTTGACCTTGGCTGCTACCACACAGTGAATTTTGCTAATTGCAGTTATCTGCAGCTGCTGGTTATGGCCTTATTGCTCTGCGGTCTGCGACACAGAGAACTTTCTCTGTTTGTTGAAACATCAGGACGCTGTTTTACTTGAGCCTACCTTGGTCATTGTGGAGGAGTCGTCGTTTCTTCTTTCTGTTCCTGCTGCCGGTGTTGCTTTGTCCTTCTGTTACTGCTGCCGGTATTTACTACCTTGGGCTACAGGTTGATGCTTGGAGCTGCAGACTGCAGACCAGGCAGGCCTCGCCCACTGAGGTAGCGGGCACTGGGATTGCTGTGATTGGCTTGTTGCCAGCTCTTCGTGAGCCTGGCCCTCTCTTGCACCTGCCGCTGCTGTTGCTGCTGTCGACTGTGCTGGGAGAGTTGGAGCTGTGGTCCGGAGGCCAAATCCCCACCGCCAGATAAATGGAGGAGAACGAAGGCGAGGACGCTTCCACTTTAAGATCTGAACTGGGAGTGAAGAGTTGGCTCCTTTGGACAACACCTAGTGGCGGCCGGAAGAACTACAAGGACTTGGTCCAGCTGAGAACTGCCTCTGCACCATCTGGTGGCCAAGCGAAGAACACCTGCCAACTGTATTTTTTTTGTGGTTGCCTGGACTGGCCATTCTTCGATATTAGGGGGGGAGGGGTTAGTGGATAGGGATTTTTACCCAGAGAGAAATAGAAGTTAGGGCAAGACCAGTGGTGTTAAAGGAGCGAACTGGAAGGGCTAGAGAGAACCCCTTATAGGCGGGATCTCGCCCCTAGAGTGTAGCTCCTGCCTCGCCAGCTGCTACTTAGATTAGGGTGGACGGGAGGGGAGGGCTGGGTGGGAGTAGTACTAGGGAAGGGCGGGCTAGGGTGGGTTAGTGCAGCTAAGCAGGGGGGAAGAAGTATGCAGGAGGTTAGTGGTTTGTTCTCTCTGGGGTGCGGGAACATGGAGAGAGAGGTCCAAATAAGTGGGGGGGCTCGCACTGGGGTTGGGATTCCAACGATCACTGGCCAGGGGCACTATGGCTGGGGGAGGAGGTTGGACAAAAGAAGAGGTGGAAGCACTGGTGTCCCGTATAGGACCCGGCCGTGGAGACATGGCCGGCGCCCTGGGTGTGCTCGATCCCCTTCTAACCTCCGTCCCATCCCCAGGAATGTGAGGGTGGAGGCTAGGGTAAAGGGTCCAACATTGGTCTTGTGCAACGCAAGGTCGATTAAGAACAAGGCCTCGACTCTGCAACACTTCATCGCGGAGTCGAAGGCGGACCTTGCTTGCGTGACCGAGACCTGGGTGAGGGAAGGCGAGTCAGTGGCCCTGAAAGAACTAGCCCCACCAGGATACTCGGTCCTTCACCAATCTCGGACCCACAAGAGGGGAGGGGGGGTGGCAATTGTGGTCTGGGAGGTCCTCACCTGCAGGGCTCTCCCAGCGCCGGAAATCAGTGGAGTGGAGTGTGTCGGTATTGGATGGGACTTGGTCGAGAGTGTGGCTATCTGGTTGGTATACCGTCCACCCAATGTGCCGCCAGATGTCCTGCCCCGCCTGCTGGAGGCGGCGGCCGCCTGGGCGTTGCAGTACCCCAGGCTTCTGATCCTGGGCGACTTCAATGTCCATGTGGACACGCCCCCTTCAGTCCATGGTGGAGACCTGGTGTCATCCATGGCGACACTAGGGCTTTCGCAATTTGTTGCCGGGCCCACCCATCACGCCGGCCACACACTCGACTTGATTTTCGGCACTGGGATAGAGGTGGATCTGGATACAGCTTTAGCTGTGCCGTGGTCAGACCACTATGCCCTGCGGGCCCGGCTCAGGATACCACCCCCCCCAGTTGGGTGGCGGGCGCATTCTAGCCCGCCCGCGGAGACTTATGGATCCAATTGGATTCCGGAATGCTCTGCGGGACCCGATGCCTCCTGGTGACTCACTAGCGGCTTTGGTGGCGGACTGGCAGTCCCGCCTGACAGCTGCTATAGATGAGATCGCCCCTAAACGTCCTCTCTGCCCTCGACTCAAACAGGCTCCCTGGTACACCGGGGAGCTACGGGAGAAGAAAAGGGAAGTGAGACGACTGGAGCGAGTATGGCGGAAGATTCGCGACAAAGCTACGAGAACATCTTATCGCATGCTTATGAGGGCGTATGAGATGGCGGTGAAAGTGGCAAAACGTGAATTTTTTGCCACGGAAATCGCGTCCGCAAGCTCTCGCCCGGCCCAATTATTTAGGGTAGTTAGATCCCTTACCGCCCTTAAGGGGCGCCAAAATAATAGCAAATTGGAACTCGGCCATGAGGCATTTGCGAGCTATTTTGCGGAAAAAATCTCGTCTCTCCGCCACGATCTTCCCGCCACAGTTAATACAGTAAATGAACTGGAGGCCTGTTGGCCGCCTTTGGAGGTGACGTTTGATGGCTTCAGATGGCTCTCTTTATCCGAAGTGGACAAGTTGCTAGGCTCAGTTAGGGCGACCACTTGCCCCCTTGACCCCTGTCCATCATGGCTCCTCAAAGGAGGCGGCCAGAAGATAGGAGGCCAGCTCAGGGACATTATCAACCTCTCCCTGGAGTCCGGGGAGTTCCCTGAGCAGCTGTAGGGGGCAGTGGTTCACCCTCTCCTGAAGAAATCTACGCTGGATCCGCGGGACCCCGCCAGCTATCGCCCAGTGTCGCACTTGGCGTTCCTGGGCAAAATGGTTGAAAGGGCCGCGGCAGACCAGTTCCTGGCATTCTTGGAAGAAACTTCGGCATTCGATCCATATCAGTCTGGCTTTCGACCTGGCCACGGGGTGGAGACGGTGCTGGTCGCCCTGTTGGATGACCTCCGTCGCCAGCTGGATAGGGGCGGGTCGGCAGTGCTGGTTCTTCTGGACCTTTCGGCCGCTTTTGACATCGTGGACCACAAGCTGTTGGTCCACCGCCTTGCCGGCACGGGGATACGGGGCACAGCGTTACGCTGGATATGCTCCTTTCTCCAGGACCGGACCCAGAGGGTTGCAGTGGGAGATGAGTTCTCGCGTTCCTATAGACTCCCTTGTGGGGTCCCTCAGGGTGCGGTCCTCTCCCCCACATTATTCAACATCTTTATTCGCCCTCTGGCCCAGCTGGTACGGAGTTTTGGACTGGGTTGCCACCAGTACGCTGATGACACCCAGCTCTATCTCCTCATGGACGGCCGCCCGGACTCCCCCCCGGAACCATTCGCCAGATGTTTGGAAGCAGTGACAGAATGGTTCGAGCAGAGTCGCCTGAAACTCAACCCCTCCAAGACGGAGGTCCTGTGGCTGGGATGTAGGGGGCAGGACCAGGAAGCGCGCTTACCCACCCTGGCAGGGACGCAACTCACCATCACGTCCCAGGCCAGGAACTTGGGTGTGGCCATTGATGCCTCCCTGACTTTGGAGGCGCAGGTCAAAAAAGTAGTGGGCCAGGCGTTTTTCCACCTTCGCCAGGCCCGACTATTAGCGCCCTATCTGTCCCCCGAACACTTAGCCACAGTGATCCATGCAACAGTCACCTCCAGAATAGATTTCTGTAACTCGCTCTACGCGGGCCTTCCCTTGTCCTTGATCCGGAAACTTCAGCTAGTGCAAAACGCAGCTGCTAGGGTCCTTACTGGCACATCTTGGAGGGCCCACATCCAGCCGGTGCTGAGGCAGCTGCACTGGTTGCCAATTGCTGTCCGGATCCGGTTCAAGGTTCTGGTTCTAACCTTCAAGGCTTTACGCGAGTTGGAACCCACATACCTGAGGGACCGCCTATCGCCCTATGCCCCTCGCAGGGCCTTGCGCTCTGCGGGTGAAAACCTGTTGGTCGTTCCCGGCCCTAGGGAAGCATGCCTGGCCTCAACCAGGGCCAGGGCCTTTTCGGTCCTGGTCCCGACCTGGTGGAATGAGCTCCCGGGAGAGCTGCGGGCCCTGCGGGATCTTTCAACATTCCGCAGGGCCTGCAAGACGGAGCTCTTCCGCCAGGTTTATGGTTGAGGCCGGGGCTGATAATAGATCTATGCCTCCCCCGGGGACTCGGGTTCTGGACTCGAAGCAAAACATCATCAGGACCTCCTCTCCACCCACTAGTAGTGGGAGGGAGGGGGGGGAGTTGAGCTGCCATTCTTGCCATGCCGGCAATATTGGCAATGTTATTATTGTTTTATGGGGTTTTAATGGGGAATGGCGATATTGTTACCCGCCACAAGCCGCAAGGGAGTGGCGGGCTATAAATATAATAATAATAATAATAATAATAATAATAATAATAATAATAATAATAATAATAATAATAATAATAATTAGTATCTCTTGCCTTCTCCCTGAAGTTAAAAGAGGAAAAGAACAGGCAGGAAAGGCTTTGTAGGAGGTAACTTCACTGCCGCTTCTCGATAACAGAGCAGGGGGAGGTGTGTGAAAACAATTTAAAGTCACTGGAGAATCACTCACTCTTAGGGGTTTGTTGTCAGAAATTAAGCTCCATGATAATTCTGAAGACTCTTCCAAGCAGCTCGAGGAGTGACAGAAGAAAAATAGTCTTTAAAAAATAATATGAGAAGATAGAAAAGTTCAAAGAAGATGGTGAACAGCTTCTTCGTGGCCTGGAACACAGACAGCTTGAAACCCAGGGAGATAGATCTCCCTAAGGATCAGTATTGGCCCCACAAATTCCCAAGAACTTCCTGAGAAAATTGAGATTAGCGCACCTCGCCCCTTTCTGCCGATTGCAGCTGCAAATCGACCCCTGTCTGGTTCCAGAGTTCATGGGATAGTGAACTGGTCAAGAAGCCATATTTCTCTGCCCCCCTCAACATGTTGACATTTCTACATTAAAAATAGCGGCCGTGGCTCGGCTGCCATTGACACCGCGGGGGCGCCCCCAGGATGACGCGGCTCCTAGCGGCGTCACCCAGCCGCGCCTGAAGCGCGGCTGAAGAGGGGCGGGGCAGCAAGCCTATAAAAGGCCGAGCACGAGGCTGCCCGCCCTCTTCATGCCCAGCCACTCGCCGGAACAGACACCCGCCCTCCCTCCCCGTGTTTTCAAAAAACAATTTTTTTTTCTTGTCGCAGCTTCGGGTATGTTTGGTAGTGAGCCTGTTGGCACGGAGCCTGCCTGTGTGCGGGGCTCCCTGAGGTGGGGGGTCTCATTAAGGAGACCAGCAGTGCCCCGGGCGCGGCCTACCCAGCTGGGGGGCCAGGGTCCCGGGGGGCCAAGAGGCGGGGGACCCGATGGAGGCGGATGCCCGTTGGGTCTCTTGCAGCCACTTCCCTGGGATTCTGTGGCGGAAGGCATCCCATCCTCCTGGCTGGGAGTGAGGAGTGGAGCCGGAGCACCTCGGTTCATGGCAGGCAGCCGGATGGCTGACGGGGTCAGGCTCGCTCACCAGCATATGGCCAACCCTCCGTTTGAGGTTGGTCTGTTAATAAAAGGCTGCGGCCATGTTATTTGCCAAAACTGGAGTCGTGTCATCACTGGGGTTAGTCGCCACCTGCCAGTCAAACAGAGCGCCTTCAGCACTGTGACATGGGAAAAGTCATTGAAAAACAAGTTTCAGAAGCCTCAGTGATAACACGCTGAGGGCATGCCAGGCAGCATTTGCAATACATAACAAAAAATGACACAATGGGTTTTGCTCTGAAAAACCACTCACAGATTCAGAGCTGAGGAATGTCATTTTTAGCAGTCTTTTTGCAACTCTTTCATAATGCAAAATACCTCTAGTACTCTTCTTGAGTTTTATCCGACAAGGCAGGGTAAAAGTGTATTTTTATATTATTTAAATATTTGGCAAGAGCGCATGTTTCATATGATTATGAACTATCCATACTCTAAATGCTTTATAAAACTATGAGAAGATGAGTGCTATGGACAAAAATGATCAAACTGGATCCATCATGGAGTCATGCTCATATAATCCTATTTCTTAAAATTTGTAGCGCAGCCAGTGATGTAACTTGAACAATCATGTTCATTGTGAATCAGGAGGCTCAGCCCATCAAGTGACGTAAACAATTTGCATCTGCATGGGGTCTTGTTAGAAAGATACCTTCTCTCACCCATGAAATCAGGCATGAACAGGATGGAATGTGCCCTCTCAGACTAGAGACACGGTGAAACTGTCAGACTCAATAGTCTGAATAGCATCTGAGTTCCTTTCCAGCTCCCTTATCTGACTCTTTGAAGCCACATACTGTGGGAACTTAACAAAACATAAGAGACCTGTTGGTTCAGACCAAAGGTTCATCTAATCCAGCATCCTGTCTCACACCAACCAGTTCCTCTGGAGGGTTAATAACAGGGTATAGAGGCTGAGGCCTTCCCCTGATGTGGCCTCCTAGCTCTGGGATTCAAAGGACTAGGGCCTCTAAATGTGGAAATGACTAATAGGCATTGATAGACCTATCCATCATGAATCTATCTAATCCCCTTTTGAAGCTGTTTATTCCTGTGGCCGTGAATTCCACATTTTAATCACTCTCTGTAAAGTCATATTTCCTTTTGTCTGTCTTGTATTGCCCATCAGTTTCATTGGTTTCCCTTAAGTTCTAGTATTTTTAGTAGAGGGAGAAATTTTTCTTTTTGTGAACTCTGCCTACGCCTTGCATTAATTTTATGCACCTCTATAATGTCCCTCCTTAGTGGTCTCTTTTCTGAACTGAAAAGTCCCAGACTCTCCAGCCTTTTCTCCTAGGAAGGTGCTCCAACCCCCTAATTCTCTTGTTTGCCCTCCTCTGTACTTTTCCTAGCCCTGCAACGTCCTTTTGGAGATGACCAGAACTGCATACAGTATTCCAAAGGAGGCCAAACCATAGATCTATACAATATCATCCGTTTTATAATGAATCCCTTTCCTAATTGTCCCTAACACAATTGTCCCTTTTCACACTGGCTTGACAGTTTCATCAAGCTACAAGCAGCTTGACCTTAATTCTCACTGAGAAAAGCTTCCATGGTTTTTAACTAGACCTCAGCATGAACCATTATGAAAAGAAAAGAAAAGAAAAGAAGAAGCAAAGAAAAGAAAAGAACTTCTCTGTAATGGGGAAAATGCTGGTGACTTTCCATTTTGATTCCTGCCACTGGTGGCTCCTTCCTCATGCTCCTTTCAACGTCCACTGCACCTCTGAAACCACAGCTTGCCTCGATTTTCACCCATGATCTTGGTTTACTTAGATCTCCCCACAGCCCCATAAACCATATTCACATTATCAGAAATATTGTTTTTCTTTAAGGTGGGGGTGGGAGGGCAGTGGGCAGGGTTAAAACAGGACAATGACAACACCAAAATGATGACATAAAATGGTGGCACAGTGGGAAAACAAATTTGAGTTTAGGAATTACACATTTGGAAAAGGTGAGTCAAGATTCAAAAGAAAAAAATCACTAAGTGAGGATTTGGAAAAAACAGGTTAAGGGGGTGTGAAATGTGGATCTACTCCTGAGGAGGGAAATGTTTGTGAAATATTTGCATTATAATCATATAATCATAGAGTTGGAAAGGACCTCCTGGGTCATCTAGCCCAACCCCCTGCACTGCGCAGGACACTCACAACCCTATTGCTCATCCACACTAACCTGCCACCCTCTTGAATCTTCACAGAATCAGCCTATCCAGCTTCTGTTTAAAAATTTCCAAAGATGGAGAACCCACCACCTCTTGAGGAAGCCTGTTCCACTGAGAAACCACTCTAACTGTCAGGAACTTCTGGATGTTTAGACGGAATTTCTTTTGAATTAATTTCATCCCATTGGTTCTGGTATGTCTTTCCGGGGCAACAGAGAACAACTCTGCTCCATCCTCTACATCAGTGGACCCCACTGGGGGTCCATCACTGGGGACCGGTCAATGGTTGACAATTTTACTGAGGCCTGGGGGGGTTTAGAGTATTATTATTATTATTATTATTATTATTATTATTATTATTATTATTATTATTATTATTATTATTATTATTATTATTATTATTATTATTACTACTATTTGATTTATTCCCCGCCACTCCCTAGCAGGCTTTAATCCCATTAAAACATAGAAACCCCACATGGCGGAAAACTCACTCCCAAACCCCCATGTCATGGTCAGCTCCTCTGATCTCGGCCATGATTTGTATTTGACCAAAGAGACTCCATGTTGGTTTGATGTGTGTTATTTGAAGAACCTTTTGCAACCCTTTTACAACCCTGAATTATTTCACACTGCTCTCTGTATCCTTTCATGCTGTGTCTCTTTCTTACAAATGTTGCTCTGTGCTTTGTTATCTGAAAGGGAGGGACGCCTGTCACCCAAGGCCAGATGGGATAGGGACGGTCTGGCAGGAAGCCCAGGATGGCATCTGTGAGAGGGGGGTAATTCTACCCTGTGAAAGAGGGGGCATTTGGGTGGGAAGGATGCATTGATAACTGCTTGCTTGCCCTGTATCGATAAGAATCGACTACAGACACCGGAGTGTTCAGATCTACTTCCAACAAAGCTTTCTATTAATCCAGAAGCCTAGTTGTGAGTTTGTCTGTCTTTGACAGTTAGTCAATTCTCACAACCGTCTTTCTCCAGGCCGGGATGTCGGACCATGGAGAGGATCCAACCCAGGACCAGCCACTGATGGATGGAGTGGCGGCTCCTACAGGGGGAACCAAGCAGGCCACCGGCAGTGCGGCTGTGGAAATGTCAAAGGCAGAGAGACTCACAACTAGGCTTCTGGATTAATAGAAAGCTTTATTGGAAGTAGATCTGAACACTCCGACTTCTGAAGTCAAATACATGGCAAGCAAGCAGTTATCAATGCAAACTCCCCCCATTCCCAGGGTTGAATTACCCCTCCTGTCTCAGGTGCCATCCCGAGCTTCCTGCCAGGCCGTCTCTGGCCTGGGCATCCTTAGGGAACTGGCACCCTTCTTCACAGATTACAAAGAACAGAGCAACATTTGAAAGAAAGTGTCACAGCATGAAAGGTTAACAAAGCAGTGTGAAATACCTCAAGGTTGTAAAAAGGGTTACAAAAGGTTCTTCAAACAACACACATAAAACCAACATGGAGTTTCTCTGGTCAATCACAAATTATGGCAGAGATCAGAGGCCCTGACATTCCACCCTTCCATAAAGAGCCCCTCCCTTCACCCTCCATCTACCGGTCTTGGACATTGGGGAAATTTACAATGAAACTCCTGCACTAGTCTGGGGACCCATACATTCCCCGCTTCCACCCACTTGCGGTCCCCCATGGGGAACTCTTTTCAGTCTACAAGGTATTGGAGCTTCCCACAATGCCAGCGAGAATCCAAGATTGGGTTCACTACATAGTGTGTGTCTTTATCCACAAAGATGGGAATGGGTGCTGCGGGGGCAGGGTGCCAAGCATCTGGAGGTGGGGCTTTCTTCAGCAAGGTGGAATGAAAAACGGGGTAGACATGCCTGTAAGTCTTTGGCAGATCTAATTCAACAGTCACAGAGTTTACGAGGTGCTTGATAGCAAAAGGACCCACGAACTTGGGTCTGAGTTTGTGGGAGGCTTGTTGGCTGTGCAGATTCTTAGTGGACAAGTAATCCAGGTCCCCAACCACCAATGATGGGGCTGCACTTCTCTTTTTGTCAGCCTGCTCATTTAGCTTTCTCTAAACAGTTCAAGATCTGGGGCCAAGCAGAAGCAACCCCGGCTGCCCATTTTTGTACATCCACGGAGCCTGCTGCAACTGGCTCCCAGGTGGGCATGGTCATCAGGTCCGTGCCGTAAACCACTTTGAAGGGGAAGTCCCCTGTGGATGAATGGACCCCATTGTTATACGTGAACTCAGCCAATGGGAGCAGAGCCACCCAGTCCGTTTGTTGATGATTAATAATACAACGGAGGTACTTTTCTAGAATTTGATTCACCCGTTCAGTTTGTCCATTAGTCTCTGGGTGGTACCCCGAAGTGAGGGCCTGCTCCACCCCCAGTAATCCCAAAAGCTCCCACCAGAACTGGGCAGTGAACTGTGTCCCTCTATCTGTCAGAATTCATCCCGGAATTCCATGCAGTTTATATACATTTTCCACGAAGGGAGAGGCTAATTTAGAGGCAGAGGGCAACCCTGCACATGGGATAAAATGAGCTTGCTTAGAAAATGCATCCTCCACCACCCAGATGACCGTTTTCTCACACAGAAAGGGGGGGTCTCACACAGTCAGCACAAGACTTCCCACACCAACTGCACATGCTCAGAGTGATTTTCTGAGTATAAAAGAATATCATCCAGTAAGACCAGGGCTCCCTTGTACAAAAGATCATGCATGACCTCATTTATCAAATTCCTGAATATACCGGGAGTACCGGCCAAACCGAACGGCATAATGCTGTATTCAAATTGGCCCAGGGGCATGTTGAAGGCAGTCAGATACTCATGGCCCTTCTTTATTCTTACTCTGTAGTAAGCCTCTCTCAAATCCAACTTGGTAAAGATCCACGCCTTCCCCAAGTGGCCCAGCAAGTCTTTAATCAAAGACAGGGGGTAGGCGTTGGAAGTGGAAACTGCATCCAAACCCCCATAATCTGTGCACAGTCTTAAGGTGCCATCCTTTTTCTTTACAAAAAGTACCGGCGGCGCCATGGGGGAAGTCACGGAACAAATGAAGGCCCTAGCCAGATTCTTATCCAAGAAGGCACGCAACTCAGCCATCTCTCTGGGGCTCATGGAATACAACTTCACTGTGGGGCTTTAAGAATGAGCCTTGCTGGATCAGACCAACCATTTTGAAATGGACTGAAGCAAGGACTTTTGGAATTGGAAACATTAATCCAAAACATATGTGAGGTTGTTTTTTTTTTGTCTCTCCATCAAAGGAACTTTATTTTTTATACCATAGCAAATCTGCTTTCTGAACAAATAGCTATTTTATTATTATTATTATTATTATTATTATTATTATTATTATTATTATTGGATTTATTACCCGCCACTCCCTTGCGGCTCGTGGCGGGTTACAACAGTATAAAACCCCATAAAATACATTAAAATCCCATTGACACATCTGCAATTAATAAGCTACCTGGCAAGAGCGGCTAATCGACTACCCATTCCCCCACTAGCGGGTGGAGAGGGGATACTGATGGTACCCGTTTCTTTAATCCCAATCCTCAGGTCCCGGGGGGGCATAGATGTTAAGCCTGGTCTCAACCGTAAACCTGGCGGAAGAGCTCCATCTTGCAAGCCCTGCGGAACAATGGAAGGTCCCGCAGGGCCCGCAGCTCTCCCGGGAGCTCATTCCACCAGACGGAGGCCAGAACCGAAAAGGCCCTGGCCCTGGTCGAGGCCAGGCGTGCTTCCCTAGGGCCGGGAATGACCAACAGATTTTCTCCCGCAGAACATAAAGCTCTGCGGGGGGCATAGGGCGATAAGCGGTCCCTCAGGTATGTGGGTCCCAACTCGCGTAAAGCCTTGAATGTTAAAACCAAAACCTTGAACCGGATCCGGGCAGCAATCGGCAACCAGTGCAGTGCCTCAGCACTGGCTGGATATGGGCCCTCCAAGGTGTACCAGTTAGGACCCTAGCAGCTGCATTCTGCACTAGCTGAAGTTTCCGGATCAAGAACAAGGGAAGGCCCGCGTAGAGCGAGTTACAGAAATCTATTCTGGAGGTGACCGTTGCATGGATCACCGTGGCAGGTGTTCGGGGGACAGGTAGGGCGCTAGTAGTCGGGCCTGGCGAAGTTGGAAAAATGCCTGGCCTGCTACTCTTTTGATCTGTGCCTCCAAAGTCAGGGAGGCATCAATGATCACACCCAAGTTCCTGGCCTGGGACGCGATGGTAAGATGCGCCCCTCCCAGGGTGGGCAAGCACGCTTCCTGTTCCTGCCCCCTACGTCCCAGCCACAGGACCTCCGTCTTGGAGGGGTTGAGTTTCAGGCGACTCTGCTCGAACCATTCTGTCACCGCTTCCAAACATCTGGCAAATGGTTCCGGGGGAGAGTCCGGGCGACCGTCCATGAGGAGATAGAGCTGGGTGTCATCAGCGTACTGGTGGCAACCCAGTCCAAAACTCCGCACCAGCTGGGCCAGAGGGCGCATAAAAACATTAATTAATGTGGGGGAGAGGACCGCGCCCTGTGGGACTCCACATGGAAGTCTGTAGGAGCGCGAGAGCTCATCCCCCACTGCTACCCTCTGGGTCCGGTCCTGGAGATAGGAGCGTATCCAGCGTAAAGCTGTGCCCCATATCCCCGAGGCGTTGGAACAGCAATTCGTGGTCCACGGTGTCAAAAGCGGCCGACAGGTCCAGAAGAACCAGCACTGCCGACCCGCCCCTATCCAGCTGGCGGCGGAGATCATCCAACAGGGCGACCAGCACCGTCTCCACCCCGTGGCCAGGTCGGAAGCCAGACTGATATGGATCGAGTGCCGAAGTTTCTTCCAAGAATGCCGCGGCCCTTTCAACCACCTTGCCCAGGAACGCCAAGTGCGATACCGGGCGGTAGCTGTCTGGGTCCCGCGGATCCAGCATAGATCTTTTCAGGAGAGGGCGAACCACTGCCTCCTTCAGCTGCTCAGGGAACTCCCCGGAATCCAGGGAGAGATTGACAATATCCCTGAGCTGGCCTCCTATCTTCTGGCCCCCTCCTTTGAGGAGCCATGACGGACAGGGGTCGAGGGGGCACATGGTCGCCCTGACCGAACCTAGCAGCTCGTCCACTTTGGGTAAGGAGAGCCGCCTGAAGCCATCGAACGTCACCTCCAAAGGCGGCCAACGGGTCTCCAGTTCGTTTACTGTATTAACTGTGGCGGGAAGAGCGCGGCGGAGCGACGAGACTTGGTTTTACATTTTTCATTCCAAGTAGTGTGACTTAGTGTTTACTAAGTACATTTTTTAAAGAAATCATTAATAGGATTATGCTCAATATTCCTATGTTATTTACCACTGGTGTATTTGTGTGTGCTGAAGATCATGATGAAGAAACTGGACACTTGAAGCCCTTTTGTGTTAAATCCAGATAATGCAAGTATGTTGTAATGTTACTGGGAATGCACACACAAAAGGCTCTGTTAATGTGCATGATGGGAGGTAGCACAGAGGGGTCCTGGATCTGTACGGCAGTCTGATCCACTTCTTCCCTCCCAACCACTCTACTCTCTGGTCCAGCTTACCTTTGGGAAGTGGACCAACAGAAGGGCCTTATTCTTCTTCCAGCAGGAAGGAGGAGGAGGAGGAAGCTGGAGGTGGGGCAGACCCACCACTGGCCCTCTATACAAAAGTGGACATTCCTGAAGGCCAATCAGGTAGGGTGTGAGTTGTCTATCATGCAACTTCAACTTTATTATGGTTAAAGATTAGGAGTAGTGAACATGCAGAATGAGGTCAGAACATAATAGTGAAATGGGCAAATGAGAACAAGATGCAATTCAATAAGGCTGTTTACAGTGTTCTTCATCTGGGTCACAAAAATGAGAAGCATGCATACTGGATGGGTGATACAGCTTTTAGTAGTGTGTGTGAACAAGATCTTGGGTTACTTGTGGATTTGTAAGCTAAATATGAACAGACTGTGTGATGCAGCAGTAAAGAAGATGAATGCAGTCTTGGGCTGTATCAACAGAAGAATCACATCAAAACCACAAGACGTCATAGTCCCGCTATATACCACATTCATCAGACTGCATCTGGAGTGCTGTGTGCAGTTCTGAAAGCCTCACATGTGGACAAAATGGAGTGGGTGCAGAGGAGAGCAACGAAGATGATCTAGGGCCTGGGGACCAAGCCCAATGAGGAAAGGCTGAGGGACTTGGGAATGTTCAGCCTGAAGAAAGGAGGTGGAGAGAAGACAGGATTGCTCTCTTGAAGGATTTGAAAGGTTGTCACTTGGAGGAAGGCAGGGAGTGGTTCCTGTCGGCTTGATAGGACCTGCAGTAATGGGTTTAAACTTCATTTAGAATAGTACCAACTGCTCTGAGCCTTCGGGGAGGGCGGTATTTAAATATGAATAAAATAAATAAATATTGGGGGGGAAATTAACAGTCAAAAAAGTTCAGGAGTGGAATCAGCTGCTTTAGGAGGCGGGAAGCTCCCCTTCAATGGCAGTCTTCAAGCAGCAGTTGGATAAATACTTATCCTGGGTGCTTTAGGTTGATCCTGCATTGAGCAGGGGGTTGGACTAGATGGCCTGTATGGTCCCTTCCAACTCTATGATTTTAAACATGTATTTCACGTGTGTTTTGAACCCTCTTGTGGTTGCTTTGATATTTCATCTCTGAGTCTCTGGTTCATTTACAAGTAAAAGAAGTTGAAGCAACCACTAGAGGGAGAAAAAATGCATGGAAAAGGGGGGGGAAAGCTGACACTGCGTGGACTCATAAGCAATGAAAATAACAGGTGTGGGAAAATCCTATACACATGTACAGTGTAAAACCTCTTATACTGCCTACTTTCAGTTGTCTGGCATTAAAGTTAAATATTACTTGTTAAAAGGCTGAAAGAAACTGCTGAAATGAGGGTTAGCTAATTATCAGGACATAAGGGCATTGTTATATCAATGACATGATTTCATCTCCAAGGTGAACTCAGAAGTGATGCTGGGCACTCTAGGATTCATGAGGAACACTATGTTTTTACCATAGAGTTTCCACTGACTCCTAGAGTGCTGTGATGTCACTTCCAGGCTCCATCAAATGCCTACTGGTTTTATCCATTCTTTATTTAAAACATTTATCCCACTTCTAAAGAAAATGATTTCCTTCGAAAGTGGACTGCATGGCATTGTAGTCTACTGAGGTCCCTCCTCACCCTAAACCGGACTCTCAAATCTCCAGGCGTTTCCCAACCCAGGGTTGGCAAGCTGAAGTCAAAGTGGTTCAGCCATTTGACTATGTCTGTGTGTGTGTATGAGAGAGAAAATAAGTTGATGTGTCACGAGGGAGAATGGGTAAATATCCAGTCCTCTGCTCCTCTTCTCCCCCTCTTGCCTAGGCATGCCAGCCTCCAGGTGGGACCTGGCAATCTTCTGGAATTGCAACTGATCTGCAGACCACAGAGGTCAGCTGCCCTTGGATAAAATGGATGCTTTGGAGGTAGAACTCTATGGCATTGTAACCCACTCGAGGTCCCTGTCCTTCCCGGGCTCCACTCCACCCCCCAAATCTTGAGGAATTCCCCAACCTGGATCTGGCAATCATACGCTCTCCCATCCTCCTACAATTGCTGGAGGAACCTGACAACCTTACTGTTGCCTTAAGTGGGCCATTTGTATCAATTCATTTCCACCCTCTTTGCACATTTTTTCTCACGTCCTCATTCAAAGATGACTGCTGTTCAAAGGTTGTTCAAATTGTGGAGCTCTGGCAATAAACACTTTTATAGACATCGTGTCTCCTTGTGAGGAAGGCATTTATCAGCTGGCAAGAGTGAACTGGCTTTTGAATGCTGTTCAAAAGCCTTTTTCGATTCCCGTCCCATGTAATCAAATCATTTTCGAGTGGCAAAAGAGCTCCCAAATCTATCCTCTCTCTTTTGGCAAGTAATTATCCATAGAGGCGTTCGTTGCTTTGTACATTTCTCCAGGAGGTCTGCTTCATACTTAATAGGCTTTCTCCACCCCCACCCCCATCCCTGCCCACCCATATCCAGAATAGATAGTTGCACCTTTTTTTCTTTTTTCTTGTGGCTTGGATTCTGAAAAGCACCTCAGACATTTTTTATGGGTTAGCCTGCCTGAAATTGAAGAAGCCACCTTAAATCAATAAGCTTTTAATGAGAGTTTGAAATTGGACTTGCTTTTCATTGTGAAATAAAACTGGGAGGTTTTGTGAGGGCGATTGAAAGTGGTCCATGTGTGTTTATAAGAGAAGACAGGATGCTTGAGGGACATGCCATCCTAAGAGAGAATTGCAACTTTCTAAGCCTATCTGACTTCGGGACACTTGCAAGGTGGTAACTCTGCTTGGGATGGCACTATTAGTCTCCAAATCTTCCTTAAGTAAGCAGAGATTTAGATTGGGGGTCGCTCGCATGGTGGCCCTGGGTTGTCCTGGTGCCTGCCAGCACTCTTTCTGGCCTCCACCAAGTGTTTCTTAGAAAGTAGGTAGCACCAGGCAGGGTTTTAGTTCAGCAAGGCTTCTGATTGGCTATTGGAGATTTTATTTGCTGTGCAGATTTTCCGAACATTGCTGCCACTACAACTGCCACTGCAGTGCAAGGACCTTCCTTCCCTGTGCAGCTGAAAGTAAACTGCAGTTGCCATTTTGTGGCCACAATTCTGTGGCTGCACCCACCATGCTTTGTCAGGATTCCAAAGGTTATTCAGGCTCAAGGAGTTTGGGGAGCTTTTATTTAGACTTATTTCTGGATCAAAGATGGACACCAGGGGTATTGGTCTTACATTTCAGCTCTGTGTAGCATCATACTTGAACATGCTTTTGTCCAAAAATAGACTATTGTACAATTTGACAAAAAGTTCCATCTCTTGGTAAAGATACTTTTTAAAATTTAATTTTGTTTAATTTGATTTTTTAAAAAAAATCAAATTCCTGACTACAAGAAATGCTTTGAAATATGGGGGTCATACATGATGAATTTCCAGAAGAACTTGAGGTCCCATGTTTGAGGGAAAGGTTATCCTGCATACTTCCTTGACCCTTCCAACAACGAAAAATGTGTTTTAGTTTAGAGAAGCTATATGACATATAGATAAGGTAGGGTTTCCAACCTCCAGGTGCTTCTAGGAAGTACAACTGACCTCCAGACTACACAGGTTGCTTATTTATTATTCTCAAAAAAAAATTCTACTTTTTCTGGAGAAAATGGATCTATCTGTCTGTCCGTCTGTCCATCTGTCTGTCCGTCCATCTAGATGCCTTGGAAGATAGACTGTATGGCAGTATACCGAGTTCGTTTCCCTTCCTAAACACCACCCCTCCAGGGCCTGTTCTGCATGATGGATAAGCTGATGAAAACTCACTAAATACATTGTTGTTTTTCTGATCTCTGCACAGAAGAGTAAATTTACTCCCTAAAACTGATTTTGCTCTGCATGATGAGCTGCCTCTTTGGTGCTTTAAGCATCTCTTAAGCAGTGTTTCTGAAGGATGCTTTTCACTGATTCATTTCTCTCCTGCCTGCCTGAGATGGCTTATTAGTCATGCAGAGAAGCTCCTAAGTTATGCAGATTAGTAATGCATTAGAGAACAAAGCGGAGTTGACAAAACTACAGGGGGCAGGGCTATGAATTGTTTCATGGAGAGAGCATTGCAATATAGTTTTTAAACAGACTATATTCAATTCAGAACAACGATTGTAATATAATAAAGCGGTCTAAACTGGTTGTTTTTTAAAACTGTTTTGTTTGGCTCCATGCAGAATACCTCCAGCTGTCACCCTCAAATCTCCAACTGTTTCTGTACCTGGAGATGGCAACCCTATAGAAGTGGATTGTTGTGGTCACAAAATTTGAATTGTCCAGATGTAGAACTTTAAGAAGACTTTTTTAATATACTCCACTTTTCACTACCTGAAGGACTCCCAAAGTGTCTGACAAACATCATTCCTTTCCCCACAACAAAACAAATTTAGAGTTCAGGGAGATCTTTAAGACCAATAGTTTTATTCAAGGTGTGAGCTTTTGCATGCATGCACACTTCCTCAGATACAATATCAGGGAATAAAAGAAAATCAGTTCAGATTTAAAGATGAAGTGTGAGCACAAATAATTAATGTTTTAAGAAAATGTATATGTATTTAAAAACAAACACAGCCTGGTGAGTTGTGAGGTAGCTAGGGCTCAGACAGTTCTAATGGAATTGCTCTGTGAGAACAGAACTAACAGGACTGTGACTAGCCCAAGGTCACCCAGCTGGCTGCATGTGGAGGAGTAAGGAATTGAACCCAGTTTTCCAGATTAGAAAACTCTTAACCTCTTTTTCTTTCTTTCTTTCTTTCTTTCTTTCTTTCTTTCTTTCTTTCTTTCTTTCTTTCTTTCTTTCTTTCTTTCTTTCTTTCTTTCTTTCTTTCTTTCTTTCTTTCTTTCTTTCTTTCTACCTATCTTACAACTCAACAAGGTGTGTTTGTTTTTTAAAATATATAAATACACCAAGAGCCAGCTTGGTGTAGTTGTTAGGAGCGCAGACTTCTAATCTGGAGAGCCAGGTTTGATTCCACGCTCCCCCACACGTAGCCAGCTAGGTGACTTGGGCTCGCCTAAGCACTGATAAAGCTGTTCTAAGCAGTAATACCAGGGTTCTTTCAGCTTCATCTGCCTCACAGGGTGTCTGTTGTAGGGAGAGGAAAGGGAAGGCAAATGTAAGCCACTTTGAGACTCCTTTGGGTAGAGAAAAGCAGCATATAATAACGAACTCTTCTTCTTCTCCTCCTTCTCCTTCTCCTTCTCCTTCTCCTTCTCCTTCTCCTTCTCCTTCTTCTTCAGTATTCATTAGCCACCAGCTTAAACACATAGAAGAAAATACATTCCAGACATGAGACCCAAAATTTAAAATCACAGCCCAGGATTGCTATTAAATTTAACCAAATGTGGTTTCAAAGTGAAGGGATCAGGCTTGCTCTATTCCCTGGGAAGACTTTTCCATAATTATGGGGCTGCCACTAAACAGACCCGTTCTTGTGTTCCCACCAAACGAGCTTCCGTGTTTGATGGGACAGTCAGGAGACCCTCTCCTTAATTCCTAAGCAAAAATATAGAAGAGAAGACAGTCCTTCTGGTTACCCATTCCGAATGCCCTATTTACATAAGCAGCATATGTATTTGGCTTTCTCAATGTAGACCTGGTGTAGTGGTTAAGAGCGGTGGCTTCTAATCTGGCAAGCCAGGTTTGGTCCCCCACTTCTCCACATGCAGCCAGCTGGGTCACTTTGGACTCCTCACAGCCTTGATAGTGCTGTTCTCACAGAGCAGTCCTGACTCTCTGAACCCCACCTCCCTCACAGAGTGTCTGTTGTGGGGAGAGGAAGGGAAGGAGATTGTAAGCCACTTTGAGACTCCTTCGGCCAGTGAAAAGCTAGGTATAAAAACCAACTCTTCTTCTCATGTTGATTTAAGTTTATTTCCTATCATTTTATGGGCAGGTAGAAACCCATGTGGATGAACAAGAAGCTGTTTCTGAAGTTTGAGTTGAGCTTTTCCTTGTGGATAGAATATCAGGTCATGTGGATCAAATACCAGGTCATGTGGATCAAATACCAGTTCTTGAGCCTATCAAGATCATCCTATATTCTGAAACAGAAGACAGAATCAGAATACAGGATGATCTTGATAGGCTCGAGAACTGGTCTAAACTGAATAAAATGAAATTCAATGGGGACAAATGTAAAGTTCTGCATTTAGGTAGGAAAAGCCATCTACACCAATATAGGATGGGAGAGACTTGTCTTGGCAGTAGCATGTGTGAGAAGGATCTAGGAGTCTTAGTAGACCACACATTGAACATGAGTCAGCAGTGTGACTCGGTGGCTAAAAAGGCAAATGGGATTTTGGGCTGTATCAAATGGAGTATAGTACCGCTTTACTCTGCCTCACTTGGAGTATTGTGTTCAGTTTTGGGCACCACAGTTGAAGAGGGATGTAGACAAACTGGAGCGTGTCCAGAGGAGGGCAACAAAGATTATGAAGGGTTTGGAGACCAAGACGTATGAGGAAAGGTTGGGGGAGATTGGTCTGTTTAAACTGGAGAGGAGACGACTGAGAGGGGATCGGATAGCCAACTTCAAGTATTTAAAAGGGTGCCATATAGAGGATGGAGCACAGTTGTTCTCTCTTGCCCCGTAGGGACGGACCAGATCCAATAGAATTAAATTAATTCAAAAGAAATTCCATTGAAACATCCGGAAGTAGTTCCTGGCAGTTAAGAGTGGTTTCTCAGTGGAGCAGGCTTCCTCGGGAGGTGGTAAGTTCTCCATCTTTGGAAATTTTTAAACAGAGATTGGGTAGCGATCTGATGGAGAGGCTGATTCTGTGAAGATTCAAGGGGGTGGCAGGTTACACTGTCAGCACAGTGGGTTGTGGGTGTCCTGCATGGTGCAGGGGGTTGGACTAGATGACCCAGGAGGTACCTTCCAACTCTATGATTCTCATGTTGATTTAAGTCTATTCCCCCCCCCCCATCATCTTATGGGCAGGTAGAAATCCACGTGGATGAAATCAGAGTTGAGCTTTTCCTTGTGGCCAGGGTCATGTGGAGAAAATACCAGGGGGTATATTTAGTGAGCAAGCCTTTGATGCTTCCTATGAGCTGGGAGTATTGCAATGTAAAGGAATGGGAGGAAAATAAGTCCTCTCAGTTTCACTTTCAAAGTACGCCTCAGCCCAGTCTAAAAATAACCCCTTCCTCAAAAGACCTGCCAGTCAAAGGGATGTTTCCTTAATTTACTCCGGGAATCTATTCCTGAACTGTGCTTTCCAAGCACGATCTGTTGGGCTGGAGGGAACTGGCTTAAACCCTCTTTTCCTCGCTTGCTCAGAACTGCCCTCAATTCATTCCATTCTGTTTTTGTCATTGATTCATCTGAGGAGGAGTGTTTGCACCCAGGAAAAGTCTCGGGGGGAGCTATATTCTCTCCCGATCTTTGATATTAATAGTTCTTGTGGCCCTAAATGATGTATCCACGCATTCTATCTGGGCTGCTTTGCTGGTTACTCTGGACAGGAGCTGTGGTGATATTAATCTTCCGTGGGTTGGAATCCTGTCATGCATTACCTCAAAGAATAGATGCTCCCACGGAGGGATTGTTGTGCGAACAATGGGAGCAGCTTTTTTTTTTTAAGACATTGAAATATTATTTTCCCCTTTGTGTTTACTCTGTTTGACAGCCTTCGTGGAACACACAGATTTATTGTGATACGGAAGCCTTGTGCACTCAAAGGCTTACACGGTCCTGTTCGAGAGTAAATCATAGCTGCTGGCTGTTTGCTTGCTTTCCCTGCAGAACTGGAGACTTCGGGGGTGGGTACCCAGAGCAGCACAAATGACATGGACGGGGAAGGGTCCTGTGAAAATGACCAGGGGTTGGGAAACCTGCCTGGTGGAATATGCGGGCCTTGACTGAACTAGCAGAGTTCTGTAGGACCTGCAAAATGGTGCTGTTCTGCCAGGGATACAGCAGAGGTCAGAATACACACACAAACTGCACCCCCCCCCCCCCCACAGAACACTCCCTGCCACTCAGGCATACTGAGACGGCACAAAAAAAAAAGTTTTTACTATTATTTATTCTTAGTTTTTATATTCTGATTTTAACACCATTGCAGAAGTATATATTGTACCCTACCCTAAACAAGTAAGTGGTCAGGTCAAATTATCTGAGGGAAAAGAGGTGTCATGATAGTGATGTACATGATATAGAAAAATCATAGAGGAAAACTGCTCTGCCTTTCTCACATGGCAGAACCTGAGGTCGCTTAATGGAAGGACATGAAGCAGAGTTGTTATTTTTATCCTGCTTTTTACCACCGGAAGGAATCTGAAAGCAAACTTCCCTTCCTCTCCCCACAACAGACACCCTGTGAGGTAGGAGAGGCTGAGAGAGTTCTGAGAGAACTGGGACTGGCCCAAGGTCACCCAGCTTGCTGCCTGTGGAGGAGCGGGGAATCAAACTCATTTTCCATATTAGAGGCTGTGGCGGGAGGTCAGTGAATTCAAGACAGAAAATACAAGATACTGTTCCCTTGGATAAAATAGCTGCTTCGGAGGATGAACTCCACGCACCACATTCCTGCTGAACTCCAGCCCCCAAATCTCCCCTCCCTAGGATCTAATCCCAAATTTCCAGGAATTCCCCAACTGGAGCTGCCAAGCCCAGGTGCAAGTATAGTTTCTTGAAGGGGGAAGCCATGAAGCTTGTTTCCTTTCCTCCATTTTCTCCAGGGGAACTGATCTCTTTACTCTGGAGATGAGCTATAATTCCAGGGGATTCCTTGGTCACACCTGGGGACTGACATCCCTAACTGGCTCCTGCTCGTAAAGTCTGCCAACTCCGCACAGGGACATCCGGGAAAATACAGGGTGGAAGCTAGGGAGCATTGGAGGCAGGAGGAACTTCAGCGTGGTATAATACCAAGGCAGCTACGTTCTCCAGAGGAACTGTAGCCTATACAATACATGCGGCAGTCCAAAGATAATAAAAGACAATAAGAATTCAGGTTTCTAGCTCTCTGGTGGCATAAGTTTGGCCTATACAGCCATTGTAATCCCGGAAAATCACCTGGTCCCACCTGGAAGCTTGCAGTCCTAGTCAACACGTTTGCCCAGATTTTGTGGTAAAATTAGGTGCCTCAGCTTATATCCGGGTCGGCTTATGTGTGAGTATATATGGTCTATGCATTGTGGCTCTATGAAGAGTTCTGTAGCCCTCGATTATGGCCACCTGAGCCCCAGTTGCTTATTTTCTGGTTCAGCAAGCTTTAGGATTGGGCCATCAGTCAGACAGATAAATTAGGCCATCTTCTAATTGATTATGTCTGGTTCGTTGTCAGACCACTGGCAGGAGAAACAATTATCCTGCCCCTTAAGGGTATCCTTTGTGATTAGGTTTTAATTAATCTTTTTTTCCTCCCTAGAAAATTGAGCTGTGAGAACATTTATGCCAAGGAATTTATTGGATTTGCTCTCTCACGATGGTTCTCCTATGTGTGCGACGCTTATAATTTGTAAAACCTTTGCTAGCCCCCCCTTCCCAAATCCACCCAAATAATATTTTCTGTTGTATATAGTATTTATCCACAATGCATTACCCTGATGATTATATCACATTATCATGACAACTTCACAATGAAACATTCTGTAATGGGCAAAAAAAAAATCTTACTTAACATATAAATCTTTGGCAAGGAAATGGAAATTTGGAAGAGGAAATGTATATTTGAAAGCCTCCCTCAGTGAGACGTGGCAGAACATGTGTGGATTTTCATCAGACAATTGCTTGCTTAACTTGGGATGAATCAAATTAATTGAGTTTACCTTCCCGAACCAATCTGTCTCGAGGAGTCAGACATGAACGGTGGCGTGGCTGAAATAGCCGAAAGGCGGCTTCTCTCCGCATCCTGGCAGGATCGTAGTTGAAGTCAAGGGACACGTTGGCAAGAGCAGCATGGGCTGCAGGAGAGGGACCCACCAGACGTGACAGTTGGATACGGCAGTTCGAGTTGCTTTGAAGCCCTTTCAAATGACGTCCTTTATTCAGCCCTTCTGTTACCACAGGCGAGAGCTTACACTACATGCCCCTGCATTGAGTCACCACTGATGCCCTCACTGGTCTAGACAAGGGCAAGCCAGACCACCATCAACAAGGCATGGCTACTGGTGCTCCCCAAAGGCCTTGTGATTGTGGTCTCGCTTGCCCTTGGCCCATTATGCACGGCCGCCGAAACGGCGATTTTGGGTCACATGGAAAAGGCGGAGGGGGAAGAAGCGAAGCAAACCGCTTATGCACGGGACGGGACGCAATGGCAGCAAAACCCAGAGTAACCAATTATGCACGCAGGAACCCCGCACCACTTCTGGTTGCGCCCCGGTCACCCGGAAGCTGAGCTTTCTTCCGCGTTTCACTGACGCGGCTTTTTTGGCGGCATGCACCGAATCTGTGGCCGGTTGCAGCCGGCTCCATGCGTTCTTGGTGATTTTAGTCACCGCCATTCCACCCTGAATGTGCGCTATCCCCCCCGTACATAATGAGCCCTTGTCTTGACCAGTGTGGGACAAAGAACATTTGCATTTCCTGATATTCTCCCCCCCCCTGACCATTGTATTGTTTAATAGTGGTCGGCAGACTCCTTTCTCAATCTCACCCTGAAGCTAAAATCTTTTGTTTTCCCCTTAACCCCCTTTCCTGTCCCAACAGTAAGCCAGTCTGCCAGGAGTTGAATCACTCTCATCAGCTAGACATTAGAGAGCTGCTAATTTCTTGACTCATCTCGAAACTTTCTTGTTTCCCCCAAATATCCCCTTTTGTTAATCCCATCATCTCAGTCACCATCATCATAGTAAACCTTTTCTGTACTCCCCAGAAACCCCATCCGGACTGTGTGTTTCCCCAATATGAGTACCTGGGTGAAAAGGATATAAAAACCCTTCTCTCAGGCCCCCCAAATATCTGTCTGGTGACCCGCTTCCCTGGTATGTATCCTGCCAGCCGTCCAGTTCGGGGGCACGTTTATTCACGTTGCTCTCCTTCTTTCCAGCTCACCCTATGTCCAGATTGGTACTTATAAATCTTGTTGACCTTTATTTCTCATATCTAGTTATTTCCTTCTCTTTGTTTCTCCTTGTGTAAGTGTATTAGTGTGATTGCACATCTGTTAGTCCAGTTCATTATTTGTCTCAGATGTTTGTCTTAATAAAAACTGAATTCTTTTATTTAAATATATCTGTTGTCTGCCTCGGATTCCTAAAAGAGATAATTACTTTGTAAACATCGGCAATAGGTCTTGCTAGATTACCTCCCCTCTTACTCAGATAATCCCCCCTCCCAAATTCAAAGCATTTGGGGTAACACTCCATCTCTTTAAAGACTTTTCTGCAAACCCAAGGGCCCTTCCACCAATACGCATATCTACCATAGTCTTTGTCAGCACCATCCTGTGGATTGTTTGATCCACAAGGTATGGAGCCACCCATCACATAGATATATACAAGTGGGGAACCAGCATGAACTTGTGCGACCATCTTATTTCCCCATATTTCACTGTTTCTTTGTTCCTTCCCTGAAAACCTCTACAATCTCTCCCCTTTTGCAGCTTCCTTCTCTACTTTGTACCTACCACCCAACCACTATCTGTCCCTCTGTCTTCAGCTTTTCCTCCTTCCCACTAGCAGGCTTGCCCTTAGAAAACTCTTTTGTGTAGAACTGGCCGAAGTGTTAGGTCCAGTTGGGCAATGGACAATCCTCAAAGACTCATGGAGGGACCTTGTTCCTCCTGGTATCCCTTCCCCAATACTATTTCCTCTTTCCCTCCTCTTGGCATTCTCCATATGCTCATTTTCTTGCTTCCTTCTCTTTCCCCCCACACACTCACCAACTATTCTTTTACTGCCTTCCCATCCTTAGTTATATTTACTATTTATTACTTCATTTAAAGCCCACCTTTCTGCCCATTGGGGATCCAAAGCATTTGGCCTCACACTCCTCACTCTCCTCCGTTTTAACCTCACAACAACCCTGTGAATAGTAAGTCAGGCTGAAGATATGTAGTGGCCCAAGGGCACTTAGTGAGCCTGTACAGCAGAGTGGTGATCCAATTATGGATCTTCCAGATCCTAGTTTTAAACTATAACCACTATACCCACTACCTTTTGTCTGGTGGTTGCTGCTGAACAGGAGCAGGCAGCCAAGCCTGGGTGGATCATCATCATCATCATCATCATCATCATCATCATCATCATCATCATCATCAATTATTATTGATTAATTTCCTGCCACTCCCGAGCCGGCTCGTGGCAGGTTGCGTCATAACCCCCCCATTAAAAACCCTAATTAAAACATAATCCCCAACATGGCGGAAACCCCTCCCCACCCCCCGCTAGTAGAGTGGGGAAAGGAGGTAGATGCAGTACTCATACCTGGAGGGGGGGGTAGATCTACATCGCCGGCCTGAGCCCCAACCGTAAACCTGGCAGAAGAACTCCGTTTTATAGGCCCTGCAGAACGCCGTAAAATGAACCATATCCAGACGGCAATTGGCAGCCAATGCAGCTGCCTCAGCACAGGCTGGATATGGGCCCTCCAATGTGTACAAGTGAGGAGCATAGCAGCTGCATTTTGCACCAGCTGAAGTCTCCAGATCACGGAGAAGGGCAGGTCCGCATAGAGCGAGCTACAGAAATCTATTCTGGAGGTGATCGTCACATGGATCACTGTCGCCAAGTGTTTGGGGGACAGGTAGGACACTAGTAGCTGGGCCTGACGAAGATGGAAAAATGCCTGGCCAACTACCTTCTTGACCTGCGCATCCATAGTAAGTGAGGCGTCAATGGTCACACCCAGATTCCTGACTTGGGGTGCAGTCATAAGTTGCACCCCTGCCAGGGTGGGTAAGCACACTTCCTGATCCTGCCCCCTGCCACCCAACCACAGGACCTCCGTCTTAGAGGGGTTGAGTCTCAGGCGACTCTGCTCAAAACATTCTGTCACTGCTTCCAAACATCTGGCAAATGGGGAGAATCCAGGCGACCACCGGTCAGGAGATAGAGCTGGGTGTCATCAGCATACTGATGGCATCCCAGCCCAAAGCTCTGCACCAGCTGGGCCAGAGGGTGCCTGAAGATGTTAAACAGTGTGGGGGAGAGAACCACGCCCTGGGGGACCCCACAAAGGAGTCCATAGGGACGCGCAAACTCATCCGCCACCGCTACACTCTGGGACCGGTTCTGGAGGAAGGAGCATATCCAGCGCAAGGCTGTGCCCCATATCCCCATGTTGGTGAGGTGGTGGACCAACAATTTGTGGTCAACGATGTCAAAAACAGCTGACAGATCTAAAAGAACCAGCATGGCTGAACTACCCCTATCCAGCTGGTGCTGGAGATCATCCAGTAGTGCAACCAGCACCATTTCTACCCCGTGGCCAGGATGGAAGCCAGACTCATATGGATTGAGTGCTGAAGTTTCCTCCAAGAATGCCAGGAGCTGCTCTGCTGCAGCCCTTTCAACTATCTTGCCCAGGAACGCCAAATGTGACACGGTGATAGTTGGCTGGGTCCCGCGGATCCAGCAATGTTTTTTTTTAGGAGAGGACGAACCACTGCCTCCTTCAGCTGCTCAGGGAACTCCCCGGAACCCAGGGAGAGATTAATAATGTTCCTGAGCTGGCTCCTATCCTCTGGCTGCCTCTCTTGAGGAGCCAAGATGGACAGGGATCGAGGGGGCAAGACGTCGCCTTAACCAACCCCAGCAACTTGTCAACTTGGGTTAGAGAGAGCCGCCTGAAGACATCAAACATCACTTCTAAAGATGGTCAACAGGCTTCCAATTCATTTACTGTATTAACTGTGGCGGGAAGATCACGGTAGAGTGACAAGTCTTTATCTTCAAAATAGGTCACTAATGCCTCGCAGCCAAGTTCCAATTAACTAATATTTTGACGGTGAGAGACCTAACTACCCTAAATAATTGGGCTGGGTGAGAGCTTGCGGACACAATTTCCGTGGCAAAAAATTCACGTTTTGTCACTTTCACTGCCATCTCATATGCTCTCATAAGCGTGCAATAAGATGTTCTTGTAGCTTTGTCGCAAGTCTTCCACCACACTTGCTCTATTCGTCTCACTTCCCTTTTCTTCTTCTGGAGCACCTTGGTGTACCAAATGGGCCTGTTTGAGTCGAGGGCTGAGAGGACGTTTAGGGGAAATTTCATCTATGGAGGCCATCAGGTGGAACTGCCAGTTCTCCATCAAGGCCGCCAATGAGTTGCCAGGAGGCATCAGGTCTTACAGAGCATTCCGGAAACCAACTGGATACATGAGTCTCTGTGGGCAGGCAAAAATGGGCCCCCTGCCCAACTGGGGAGGGTGTGGTATCCTGAGCATAGTGGGCATAGTGGTCTGACTATGGCACAACCAGATCCACTTCTACCCCAGCGCTGAAAATCAAGTCAAGCTTCTGGCCAGTGTGGTGGGTGGGCCCAGCAACAAATTGCAAGAGCCCTAGTGTCGCCATGGACGACACTAGTCCATGCCAAGTCCTCAGGATGGTGCATCCACATGGACGTTGAAGTCACCCAGGATCAGAAGCATAGGGTACTGCAATGCCCAGGCGGCTGCTGCCTCCAGCAGGCCTGACAGAACATCTGGCGGCGCATTGGGCAGACGATATACCAGCCAGATGGCCAAGCTTTTGACTGTGTCCCAACCAATACTGCCACACTCCACTCCACTCATTTCCAGCACCGGGAGAGCCCTGTAGCAGAAAGCCTCCCGGACCAAGATTGCCACCCTCCTCCCCTCTTGTGGGTCCGAGATTGGTGAAGGACCGAGTAACCTGGTGGGGCTAGTTCTTTCAAGGCCACTGAGTCACCCACGTCTCGGTCACGCAAGTAATGTCTGCAAAGAAGTGCTGCAGGGTAGATCCCTTGTTCTTAATCAACCTTGCATTGCACAAGACCAAGGTTGGACCCTCCCTAGCCTCCACCCTCACATCTCTGGGAAGGGATAGAGGTTAGAAGGGGATCAAGCACACCCGGGGTGCTGGCCGTGTTTCCACAACTAAGCATTATACAGGACACCAGTGCTCCCAAGCCTTCTCTTGTCCAACCTCCTCCCCCAGCTATAAAGCTCCTGGCCAATGATCATTGGGATCCCGACCCCACTACAAGCCCCCCCCACCCGACCTGCCCTCCTTCCCAATGTTCCCCACCAGGAGGGGACTAACTAACCCCCTCCTATGCTAGGATCCCCCACACCTGCACTACAATCCCTAACCCTCCCTTCCTAACTATCTTTGTCACCACTCTACCCGCCCACCCACCATCCAACCTATTCTAGCAGCTGAATGAGTGAGAGTCACACTGAGGGGGGCCAGATCCTGCCTGCAACAGGGGTTCTCTCCGCCACCCCCCCCCCATTCTCCTCAACACAATCCAGCTCAACCCTAATCTCTATTCCTCTCCCAGAAAACCAAGGGAACAATTCCACTAACACCCTCCTTCCACTTAGGGAAGGACCAGGTCAACCAGCAGACAAAAATAAGAGTTTGGGTTGATGTTCTTCTCTAAGCCACCAGATGGTGCCAGAGAGGCGATCATACTAGTGGGATGGTAGCAATTTGTCCAGTGGTTGCTCCTTGTTCACAAAGACCAAAAGAACCCTGCTAAGAGTTCTGCCTCCTCCCTCTGCCCTTTTTGACAAAACCAAAGCTTGAATGCTAGGAATATTGTTATGATTGTCTAGCAATGGTGTCAGAGCGGCATTTGTTTCTTAAAGCCAGAGGTTCTATTGGGGGGGGGGATAGTTTTAACCCTCCTTTTTGTGGCTATTTTGTTGTTTGCTTATTTTGTTTTTAGATTTCAGATTTTTCTGCAAACCAGGGGCTAGTCTTAGGTTTATAAAATGGTCCATCTTGTCTGTTCAAAGCTTGAATCTCCAGATTTAAGTATGCACAAATAAGGTCACACTGAAAATTAGATATATGCATAACAATGATTGACAATATTTTGTATACTCATTATTCAACATTTCCCCATTAGTTTGATAGTGTTGAAATGTTATGCTGCATAAATGTCTTGTCTTCTTACTACAACTCAACGTTTTCATGGGCAAATGTCACTCATATCCATCACATACACATGCACACACAAACCTCCAAGTTGGTGAATTAGCACCACATTTTGAGGACAATGTATGCTTACTAAGTCACTGTGATAGAGAGCCAGCATCTGTTACCAGTTAATGGCACTTTACGTAAGTAGATTTCTTTAATGCCACTGCACATTATCTTTCTTGTATTTTACTATGCAGATTCCTAAAGCTTCCACAAATGCGAGTGAATGCCCTGATCATGAGAACAAACAGGCATGCTTATCTTCAGCCAGTTTGGTGTAGTGGTGTAGTGGTTAGGAGTGTGGACTTCTAATCTGGCATGCCAGGTTCGATTCTGCACCTCCCCCACATGCAACCAGCTGGGTGACCTTGGGCTAGCCACGGCACTGATAAAACTGTTCTGACCGAGCAGTGATATCAGGGCTCTCTCAGCCTCACCCACCTCACAGGGTGTCTGTTGTGGGGAGAGGAAGGGGAAGGCGAATGGAAGCTGCTTTGAGCCTCCTTCGGGTAGGGAAAAGCGGCATATAAGAACCAACTCTTCTTCTTCTTCTTTTATTGAAAGCTGAGGGGGGAAAACCATAATGGTTAGCTTCCCAGGGACTATACAGATCTCCATGTAACATATAACTGGGGTGAGGCTTCAGTTTCTTATTCCCATCCTGATTCTTTACTTTGAAATGTGCCTCCCTGAAAATAAACGCCATAGAAATCAGTCTTGCTTGTCTGTATGCAGGTGTGTCTGCCATTTAGAAGTGGATCTCTTATCTTGATAGACGGCACGTTGTAATAGGATTGTAAACGATGGTATCTCTCTTAGATTTGTGAAGGTGGCCTCGGATGAAGTCAGTCTTGCTGACCTTCTACAGAGAAGCGCCCCTGCGTCTCACACATCTCAGCCGTTAATTTGCTTCCTACTTTGAAGTCTGAAGAAGGTGCTCAGGATGGTATGACTAAGAACCAGTTTGCAGAGCATATCGGAAGGAAAGACGAGCCGAAACAGCTGAAGAGGATTACATTTCAAAGTTTTTATTGTCTGAATCCAAATGAATTTCTCAATGTTCAAAGACATTGGGAGGAATGTGGCTGTTCCATTTGAATGCATTTTGAATGTATTTTTGTGGGTGTATTGCATTCTCTGTCAGAAACTGATAGTGTAATCTGCACTCATATCATTAGATTTATTAGAATAGTGGCAGTGCAGCAAAGGTATGTAAAACACCTGTCTACTCATGGAATAAACAGGTTTATTGTAGCCTCTGGTGTCCTCAGGAACTGTAGTAATTGATCACTGAAAGTGCTATGTTGGAAGTTATTTATTATTAATCTTTATTATCACATTGGGTTGCCTGTTCTACTACAACCTTCTAATTGTCTCCATTGTGTCCCTGGATTTCCACTGACCCATGGTGGAACAATTTTGGGAGGTACAGATGACTGCAGTGGGAGAGAAGAGACAGGAGTGTCGTCTTTTATATAGCCCAGCTCTGCTTGCACTCCATAAGATCCAAGTCTGAATGTGCTAGCCTTGTCTTCTTATGGCACAGAGCTGGATAGGGACACAGTATCTACCTGCAGACACATGATAGTTTCATTCCTGCCATCAAGAGTGATCAGACTGCTTAGTAGCAGTCTCAATCCCAGAATTTCATCGGCAATCTGGAGAGGACAACCAAAATTGTTGGATGGACTACTAAAATATTACATTTGAAGTGCTTTGATCTTCATGCCAGTTGGTCTTCCTTCCACGTTACTGCTTGGGCTCAGTCATAGAATCATAGAATCATAGAGTTGGAAGGGGCCATACAGGCCATCTAGTCCAACCCCCTGCTCAACGCAGGATCAGTCCTCAGACTATAGTCCAGACTGGCTCCAAGTTTATCAGACAGCATCAGCCATGGTTAGATCACCAAAGAAGACCAGGATTGCTAAGCAGTGGCAGAACATGGCAAACCACCTCTGCTTATATCTTGCTTTGAACCCCATGAGGAATGTAAGTTGCTGTAAGTTGGTTGTGACTTGATGGCACAATTATTATGAATTATATGTGGCAAAATTTGAACCCAGTCAGGCACCTTGAAGACCAATGAAGTTTTATTGAAGGTATAAGCTTTCATGTGCATGCACTCTTCTTCAGATACAAGGTTGAATAAAACCTTGAATAAACCTTGTTGGTCTTAAAGGTACCACTGGCTAACCACCTGAATTAATTATACATGTTACTACTGTAGCATGGGGCTGCACAGAAAACTGTGCACTAAAGCAGACTTTCTCAACATTTTCCCATCAAGAAACCCCTGAAACATTATTCAGACTTCAAGAAACCCCAGAAGTGGTGTGATCATTCCCACCTGGGACCCACCCAGGGCCCCTCCTCTTCCCATCCCCTTCAGACACATCATTGGCCATTGAGGGGTCAACATGGCCACATACGGTCATTTTCAACCAATAAATGTTTAACAAATTTAAAACATATATTTTAAAATTAATTAACTCTCATCCATTTGGGAAACCCTTCTAGGGATGTCAAGAAACCCCAGGGTTTCACAAAACCCTGGTTGAGAAGGCCTGTACTAAACTGTCATATATCTCTGGCCCAACCAGCATACATGATGATAAAGACTTCTATTGAGCCAGACCATTGGTCTATCAAGGACATTGTCTACTTCAGACTTTCTCAACCTTGACTGTGGAGTAACACCTGAAATATTCTTCAGACTTCAATTAGCCCTGGAAGTGATGCCAGCTGGCCAAACCTCCCTGCCATGTCTTGGAAGTCACAGGTTTACAGTGTGTATGGCATTGCTGATAAAATAAAATGCTAGCCCAATAAGAAGTTAGCATCATTTTTGTGTGTGCAGTACCTTGCAGGAGCAAAACAAAGAAGAATTCATCTCAGCTGTCATAAAGCCTACCATGCAAATCAGCATTTCCATTAGGGGAAATGATCTGTGTGATTTGGAGATCACTTGTAATCTTGGGAGATCTGCAAGGGTCATAGCTCTTGGCTAGAAATGCCAGCCTCCAGGTGGGACCTGGGGATCCCCTGGCATTACAGCACATCTCCAGACTACAGAGATCAGTTTCCTTGGAGAAAAAAAGCTACTTTGGTGAGTAGACTGTGGCACTGGACACAGTTCTTTCCAGCTTTAATATCTGAACATTCCTTTGCTTGCAACAGCCTTCCTCCAGTCATTTTATGCTGGTGGGGCTCTGAGAAGAAATTTGGAGCAGAGGGAAATAGGAGGGACAAATGTGGGGAGTGCAGCAGATTCTCAACCTTTTGACTGTGGAGTAACACCTGAAATATTCTTCAGGCTTCAATTAGCCCTGGAAGTGATGCCAGTGAGTCTGACCTCTGTTGTGGGGAAGATAATGGAGCAGATATTAAAGGGAGCGATCTGCAAGCATCTGGAGGACAGTTTGGTGATCCAAGGAAGTCAGCATGGATTTGTCCCCAACAGGTCCTGCCAGACCAACCTGGTTTCCTTTTTTGACCAAGTAACAGGTTTGCTGGATCGTGGAAATTTGGTTGATGTCGTTTACTTGGATTTTAGTAAAGCTTTTGATGAGGTTCCCCATGATGTTCTGATGGATAAATTGAAGCACATTCAAAGAGTTGTTGTCAATGGTGTTTCATCAGACTGGAAGGAGGTGTGTAGGGCTCGGTGCTTGGTCTGGTACTTTTAAACATATTTATTAATGATCTAGATGAGGTGGTGGAGGTACTACTCATCAAATTGGGAGGACTGGCAAATACTCCAGAAGACAGAGACAGAGTTCAACGAGTTCTGAACACAATGGAAAAATTGGCACATGAGAACAAGATGCAATTTAATAAAGATAAGTGTAAAGTTCTGCATCTGGGTCAGAAAAATGGAAAGCATGCCTACTGGATGGGGGATACGCTTCTAGGTAACACTGTGTGTGAACGAGACCTTGGGGTACTTGTGGATTGTAAGCTAAACATGAGCAGGCAGTGTGATGGAGCGGTAAAAAAGGCAAATGCCATTTTGGGCTGTATCAACAGGGGCATCACATCAAATTCACAAGATATCATAGTCCCATTGTATACGGCACTGGTTAGACCACACCTGGAGTACTGTGTGCAGTTCTGGAGGCCTCACTTCAAGAAGGACGTAGATAAAATTGAAAGGGTACAGAGGAGAGCAACGAAGATGATCTGGGGCCAAGGGACCAAGCCCTATGAAGATAGGTTGAGGGGCTTGGGAATGTTCAGCCTGGAGAAAAGGAGGTTGAGAGGGGGCATAATAGCCCTCTTTAAGTATTTGAAAGGTTGTCACTTGGAGGAGGGCAGGATGCTGTTCCCGTTGGCTGCAGAGGAAAGGACGCGCAGTAATGGTTTTAAACTACAAGTACAACGATATAGGCTAGATATCAGGGAAAAAATTCAATCAGAGTAGTTCAGCAGTGGAATAGGCTGCCTAAGGAGGTGGTGAGCTCCCCCTCACTGGCAGTCTTGAAGCAAAGGTTGGATACACACTTTTCTTGGATGCTTTAGGATGCTTTGGGCTGATCCTGCGTTGAGTGGGGGGGGTTGGACTAGATGGCCTCTGTGAACCCTTCCAACTCTTTGATTCTATGATTTTATGATTGTAACCTCAAAATGTCGGGGGTTGACCAGGGGAGATACTCTACCACTTGGCTTCAATTCTTCCCCTGAGTCTTTGGAACCCGTTTGTCTCTAAGTTTCAGAGTTGTGCATTCATTTTCTTCCTTAATACTGCCTTGATGAGGGCTGTCTGCCCCGGTAGGCCGTTCCATTTCTGAATAGCTGGGATGGCAACTCTACAAGTCAGTGTTGGGCAGCACTACATTCAGCACTGCATTCCTGTCCCATACATTGAGTTGGAAAAAAACTGGCAAGGAGGAAGCTCATATTTTAGGTGCATATTACATGACCAGTTACATGGATTTTTTTTTTATAACAGGTAGATCTAGCATGAGAATACTGTCCATTCTAAAAATATGGGCATATTTTATATGGGATTTGGCCACAGTTGATAAAGCATTCATATTCACATCGCACTTTATCCCATCAGCAAAATCTGGTGAATTATGCCCCTAATGTGTTTTCTGTGAGCGCCATCCGTTATTCTCCCTGTACTGAGCACTTATATTTCCAGACGTTAACTATACTGTGAAAATAATGGTGACCATACATCATCATCATTTCAGATCATGCTGTAATCTCCGCCGCCAACGAGCATGTATGTGGCCATGTTGGCATACTGTAGCACAGGGGTAGTCAACCTGTGGTCCTCCAGATGTCCATGGACTACAATTCCCATGAGCTCTTGGGAATTGTAGTCCATGAACATCTGGAGGACCACAGGTTGACTACTCCTGCTGTAGGAGATTGAAACATTGCTTCCGTCCCAATTTATTTTTAAAGTATGTGTCAGACTTTGTCCCATGAAGAATGCCATGCCTTAGCCTTCCAAGTTTTAAAAAGGAAGAGGCCAGCAAGTTGTGCTCATAACATGATCCCCGCATTCATTCAACAAGCTCCCTTCACCCTGGATAGTGTTCCCCAATTGTTTGGTGAGAGCCTTTTCCCTTTCAAACGCAGAGTATCTGGTGGTGCTGAGACAAAAGGGCCAGTCTCTCAAAGCCCTTTTGTCTGTTTGTGAGTTGTTTCACCTTATGCTCCACCTGTTCGGTCATATTAAGTTCACATTCAGCATTGCTGGGTTTCATCCAAAAAGGAAGCAAGAATACAATAAGGAAGACTTGTGAGCTTCCCGTTGGCTTTATGTGAAAAGCATTGTTGGGACATGTTTGGTTCTGCAACAGATAAGCTGTCAGTCGGAGAAATGAAATTGTCATGGTAGGAACATGGGTAGAAGGCACTGTCATTTCAGCAGAAAAACAGCAGACTTTCCTTAATTGCAAATGCCAGACTGCAGCTAGTGAACGCATCCAAAGAGCCCACAGAATTACAGCTCATCTCCAGTTCGCCTGGAAGAAATGGATGTTTTGATGGGTGGACTTGATCGCATTGGACCCCATTGAGGCCCCTGTCCTCCTCAGGCTCTATCCTCAAATATCCAGGATTTTCCCAACCTGGATCTGGCAACCCTACCTTCTCATTCCCCACTGGTGGCCAGGAGGGGCAACTGTCCACCTTAATCACAACACTGAATAGCTACCTTGTTGGCTTGAAATGAATAAGATCTTGAGATGCTCAGCAAGGAGGAGATGAGAATTTAGCTCTGACTTTTCACTTTTTCTTGTGCCCAAGTTCCATTGTGTGGTTTTAGGTGATCTGTTGACTCATCTACCGAAAGGCTAGAAGAAGGTGCTGTCAACTCACAACTACTTCTGGATAAACCCATCAGTGCGCCATCCCGGGAAAGAGACAAGTAGAAAAGGATTGCCATTGCCTTCCTTCCTGTAGCAAAACCAATTCTTACTTGGTGGGCTTCCATAGTCCAAGTACTAACCATGGACAGCCCTGCTTAGTTCCCAAACTCTGATGAATTCATGGTCATCTGGGTTAAACAGAAATGCCAGAACTCTGCTTAAATTCATGTATGGCTATTTCTCTGTTGGCATCATTCTTTTAGTACTTTTCAACCCATAATAGGGCTACCAGTTCTAGATTGCAAAAGTCACGGAGATTATGGGGGTGGAGCTTCAAGAGAAGAGAGAAATTAGTGGGGCACAACTTCCAATCCACCCATTTTCCCCAAAGGAGTTGTAATTACCACCTGGAGACTGTCAGTCCTAACCTGTAAATTGCTAGGAGATCCAGGCCCAGACTACCAGCATGCATCTGGTTTGGCCTACAAACAAAGCTGCTTAGCTCTGGGCAGCAAAACATCCACAAACTGGTCCCCTTTTCCCACAGCAGAGGCCATTTCATTGTCAACCTCAGGCCAGTTAGCATTTCCTCTGGCTGAGAATTGGCTATGAAAATGTTCATTACGTAGAAGCCTTTGCAGGTTGAATGCTGAGGAATAAATAATTGAGATTTGAAAACTTAGGCAATTTTCTTTTGCCTCTTCAATTTTTTTTTTCATATCTGTAAACTGCTCAGGGAGCGGTATAAATAAAACAGTAAGGCTAAGGGGGATTGGCTGAGTCCAGGATAGAAACAGGAGCCAACGATTGGCCCCTTGGCCCTGGACTGACAAGAATTCCAGCCAGTCGGGTGAGAGGCCAATCAGAAGGTGCAAAGTGCCTTCCAATTGGGCCCTCACCAGGACAGGCCAGAGTTGCATCTATTCGGGAGACGCCTCCCAACCGACCCGCCCAGCCCAGCCAGGGGCAATCTGGAGACATTGCTGCCAGTCTGCTCCTGACCACCACAGGGAGAGGAGGTCAGTAGGGCTGCCAAGGGGGATGAGAACAGAGGCTTGGACAGGATGAGCCAGCCCTTTTCGCCCCAAGGCTGCCCTAACTGTCATGTCCAACTGCAAATTGCCTCAGAACCCTGACAGAGCTGGCCGGAGGCTGCAGAGTGCTCCCCCTCCCCTCCCTCCCTTCAGGCCTGCTGCGAAGGAGCCTCTGACAGGCCCTGGCTGAGGGGAGGGAGGCCTTTCCAAGAGCAATGCAGGGGAGCCTCAGGGCATGGGGGTAGGCATTCCTTTTGAGTTGGGGATTTCTCCTTCTGGCAAAAGGCTGACAGGGAGGCCACAGAAAAGCCCCTTCTCACTTAAAATACTGCTCTGGTCGCGGGTTAGACACACCCCAGCCATGTGTATTTCTTCTTTGCAACTCTCTGCAGATTTGAGGCCACTGCACATTGTTATTCTGCAGATGAAACTGGATGCTGTTGCGGAGATTCTTTTGTCTGTTTGATCTGCACGACAACCCTGTGCAGTAGGCCTCAAGTCTTTCAATTCAACAACAACCTTCGTGGAAGGCCTTAAATGTTTCTTCTCTACCACAACCCTGTCCAAAGAAGCCCTTTCTGCCTGGGGGAATGATGTTTATACTATGAAGATGAGCTGTAATTCCAGGGGCTCTCCATGCCCCACCTGGAGGTTGGCTACCCCTGTGGTGGAAACTCCTCGAGTTTTGGAGGTAGGACTTCAAAATCATACAATGCCTCAGAGTCCAGCCTTTGAGGAGGCCGCGGGTGCGCTTCTGGGCCTGGGGGGGGGGGGGAGGAAGCAAGCCAGCCCAATGATGTGACCAGCTGGCTGCATGTGGAGGAGTGGGGAATCAAACCCAGCTCACCAGATTTGAGGCCACCGCTCTTAACCACTACACCAAGCTGGCTTCCTGCCATGTCCTGTTTCTATACCAAGGCATTCCTAAGGAGTTTGTACTGTCCCAATCTGGAGGAAACAAGTCTTTCTTCGCATTTGTTAATACTTTCGGGAGACCCACTGCACGCTGCTTCGTACAAAAGCTTCTCCCCTGCCACAAATTGGGTTTGCCTTTAAGGTGCTCCTGGGCTCTTGATCTTCTCTACTGCTATGGAGGGACCAACTCAGCTCCCCATTTTGATCTAAGGCCATATCGGGTGAGGGACCCGGGTGATACAGGTCAAAAACGGTTGGAGCCACACAGAAATCGCATAACGATTAGAAAGTAGTGATGGAGATCTGAATTAACTACAGTGTCATCTGCAGCAAACAGATCTTCATACCTTCGGACACTCACATGCAGGGAGTGTCTTCTAATCAAGGAGCGGGCAATAGATAGGCCCGGGAGAGGCAGTTTTGTGGTATTTGAAAACAGGGCAGCAGAGAGAGGGAAGGAGTTAATCTAGTAGCATAACCAGGTCTCTGCTCTCATCATGATTTCAGCCCCGTGCAATATGACCTCCCGCTTTATTAGCCTCGTAATTGTTTCTGTTCATGCTACGGGAAGGAACAATAAAGGCAAAGCCGAAACGGGATCTGCCCAAGAGCCATGCTAACAACTTTGCTGTCCACACAATTAAATAATTCAGTGTGATATCAGATTCCCTAGTTTCCAGAATGCTTTGTCCAGGGGGGAATATAATTGGAATCCCAGTGCAAAAACAAAACAAAAAAACAAACAAAGCAGAACAAAACAACTGCTTCTCTAAGGGTTTAGGTGTGTGTGTGTGTGTTTGTGTGTGTGTGTGTGTGTGAGAGAGAGAGAGAGAGAGAAAATGGATACATTGCTTCTTTCCTCCTTTGTCGCGGAATTTTTGCTCAATGACAAATTATACAGAGGGTGGGGAGATTCAACAAATTATAGCTTGGTCTTCCTGTGTGTGGGTTTTTTTGTGTGTTTTTAAAGCTTGCCTTCAAACATAGGTGTTTTTTCCCCACCAAAAATACATGTTGAATACACACATAGCATCTAATGTGTTTTTTTTGCTCCACTGCTGCTTTGTTCTGGTTAAAAATATATTTTTTAATTAAAAAGAATTGTAAACACCCTCATATCGGGTTTCTGAATCAATTGGTGGCCATGTAGAAAAGATGCTTTACATTTGATTTTTAACATAAGAGAACCCATGTTGGATCAGGCCAATGGCCCATCCAGTCCAATACACTGTGCCACACAGAGGCCAAAACTCAGGTGTCATCAAGAAGACATTTCCTGCAGCAGGAATCTGGCCTGGTGCAGTGCTCGTCCAGTCATGGGGCTGATTTCCGCTTCCGGAGGACGTTGGCTCCAGCCTGGGGCTGTCCTGGGTCAGGAACGACGCAGGCACTCATTTGCTGAAGCTGACGTCATCCAGAAGCAGAAATTAGCCCTGCAACCAGATGAGGTCCACCAACGGGCCCAGAACTCCATAAAACTGTGGACCCCCCAAGCACTAAGAAGAAAGAACATCACTGCCCCAGACAGTGTGTTCCATCACCTTTTAATTAAGAGCCACTCAAGGACCTCTGCTCCATATGTTTCTGCAGCCCCCTCTTGAAGCTGTCTATGCTTCCGGCCACCACCACTTCCTGCAGCAGCAAATTCCACCTGTGAATTAATCTTTGGGCGAAGAAGTACTTGTATCTGTTTTAAACCTACTGCTCATCAATTTTATGTGTTCTTGCATTGAGGGGGGGGGGGAGATACTTCTTTCTCCACCTTCTCTAACCCAGGCATAATTCTGTAAATCTCTTTAAGTTTTCTTCTTAGGAAAAGTCTTTCATCCTCTTAAAGCATTTGCCTCTTTATTATTGCTGTCGCACACTGACTCAACATTTTCAGTGCATGGTCTACCATGACTCTAAGACCGTGACTGCTGGTCAATTATCACCAGTTTGGGGACCCCCTTAGCATGCATTTATGGTTGGGATTTTTGGCTCCACTGTGCATTACTTCGTAGTTGCCATGTTGAACCTCATTCACCACATCAATGTGCACTCATCCAGGTTCAACAGATCCCTCTGGATCACTTACAGTCCTCCCTGATTCTCACCACCCTGAACAACTTACTATCATCTGCCAACTTAGACACTTCACTGCTTTCTCATAAGTCCAAATCATTAATGAACAAGTTAAAAAGTACTAGACCTTACCCGCTTCCAACTGGGAAAACTGCCCATTTATATTCACTCTTTGGTTCCTGTTAATGAACCCCATTTTTAACCCACAAGAGTTCCTCTTATCTCATGACTGCTGAGTTTACTTAGGAGCCTTCGATGAGGAACCTTATCAAGAGCTTTCTGGAAGTCTAAGTCAACAATATCTGTTGGGGCACCCTTGTCCGCATGCTTGTTTACCCCCTCAAAGAACTGTGAAAGATTAGTGCGACATGCTTTACTTACAGATTCCATGCTGATTCTTCCTCAAATAGCCTTAGTTCATCCATGTGCTTTCTAATTCTGTCTTTAACAATGGATTCCAACAAATCACCAGATATCAATGTTAGATTGACTGGCCTGTAATTTCCTCAGTCTCCTCTGGAATTATTTTAAAGGTAAGGATTATATTACCTACCTTCTACTTCTTGGAAATGGAGGTGGATTTTAGTGATAATGTTGTGTTTGTAGACCTGAGAACTGAGCTTGAGGTCCAAGGCAGGATCTAATCTTGGCATGCAATCAGCCACTGGAGTGGCTAGATCCCAACAGCCGGATGCAGTCAGTTTGAACCAAAACTGACCAATAGGCACTAGCGGGAAGATCCATTAGAATCATAGAATCATAGAATCAAAGAATAATAGAGTTGGAATTATTGACCCTCATGGGTCATCTAGTCCACCCCCTGCACTATGCAGGACACTCACATCTCAATTGCTCATCTACTGTAACCTGCCACCCCTTTGCCTTCACAGAATTAGCCTATCTGTCAGATGGCTATCTAGCCTCTGTTAAAAAATTTCCAAAGATGGAGAACCCACCACCTCCCGAGGATGCCTGTTCCACTGAGAAACTGCTCGAACTGTCAGGAACTTCTTCCGGATGTTTAGATGGAATTTCTTTTGAATTAATTTCATCCCATTTGCTCTGGTCTGGTCTGGGCCAAGAGAGAACAATTCTGCTCCATCTGCCATATAGCACCCTTTTAAATACTTGAAGATGGTTATCAGATCCCCTCTCAGTCGTCTCCTCTCTAGGCTAAACAGACCAAGCTCCCCCAACCTTTCTTCATACGTCTTGGTCTCCAAACCCCTCGCCATCTTTGTTGCCCTCCTCTGGACACGCTTCAGTTTGTCAACATCCATCTTGAACTGGGGTGGCCAAAACTGAACTCAGTACTCCAAGTGAGGCCAAACCAGAGCAGAGTAAAGCTACCATGATCTGGACACGATGCTCAATTTGATACAGCCCAGAATCCCATTTGCCCTTTTAGCCACTGAGTCACACTGTTGACTCATGTTCAATATATGGTCTACTAAGTCTCCTAGATCAGGGGGTTGGACTAGATGGCCTGTATGGCCCCTTCCAACTCTATGATTCTATGATTCTATCCTTTATTCAGGAGATTCAAAAGTTCAATGAGTTCTATTAGAACTCTTCGATGTATGCCATCTGGGCCTATTTATCTATCAGTTTTTAATTTGTACATCACTTTGTGACACGTCTTGGTGGTTTTCTTTTGATGCACACCAGGAGGCACAACTGAAATATCTGTTGATTGCTGAGTAACAAACAAGTTTCCTGTGAGCTGGCAAAGGAATGTCAGGGACTGAGTCCCAATAAAGCAGTTCCTGACGCAATTGCCTTTTCTGCCTGCAAGTTCACCTCTGTGTCCCACCAACACTTCTTATGCTGTGCTGTAGGAATCCGCTTCTCCTACGGGAGACGTCTGCTCAGTGTCATGTATGAAGTTGCCTCCTGGTCACCATCAAGAGATGGGGGGGGGCGGGTTTAGGGTTACTGCAGCCAGGTTGGGAAAGTCCTGGAGATTTGTGAGTGGAGCTTAGAGACGATAGAGACACCAGTGGGGTACTGAGGGATAGAGATACCTGCAAAGCATCCATTTTTTTCCAGGGGAACTGATCACTGTCAGGTGGAGATGAGTTGTAATTCTGGGGGATCCCCAGGTACCCCCTGGAGGCTGGCTTCCCTCATATTAAGCACAGTGCAGGCCATGGGATATTAATGCTAGTTTTTAAATGCATATTCCATGTTTTCCTGTGACTTGAGGCACTTTACAATCCAATAAAAATTCAGTCATTACAATAAAAATGCTCCAATTCCACATCCCTGCAAATAAAGTCAAACAAGTTGAACTGTGACAACACCGAATCTATGCCTCTCTCTCTTTCTCTCTCTCTCTGTCCCAGCTTCCCTCCATCTCTCTGACACAAAAGATGTTTCAGAAAAGTCCAAAAAGAATGACCTTTCTATGTTCTGGAAGCCCACATTTTAAATTAGAATGAAAGGAGAAAATAAATGTAACCCCCCCCCCAAAAAAAAAAATTGAATCAAGCCAAAGGTTAAAGAAATACAAAATGTATGGCCTAATAATTCATTTTGCCCACTTAGAAATGTAAAAATGCTCAATAATATGAAAACATATCTTTACACCACTTCCTTTCTCTCTCTCTCTATCCCTTCTGTCTCTCTCTCTCTGTGCTGCGCCCATGTTCTGCCCCTGCTGCTTCCCCGCCCCCAAACACCCAGCTACCATTCTTCTCAACCCCAACTCTTCCCCCACCCCCCTCGCAACTCCCCCCCCGCACCTGTCCAGCAGACCCTTCCCCCTTCCTTCCCCCCCGTGCCCCATCCCCTTTAATTGTACCTTCCTTCCTTCCTTCCTTCCTTCCTTCCTTCCTTCCTTCCTTCCTTCTCTATCTATCCAGTACAGTATGTTTATTTGGTCGATTGACCCATATAAATAATGCATCAATAGAAACTGCAATCAATGATAAAAGTTAATTGATATGTGTAGTGAAAAAATACAAAATTATTGCTACATAAAAATATTAAGATAATAAAACAATGTTAAAAAGAATGTATTCCTTCTATCCATCCATCCGCCCACCCCCCTAGTGCCTGATGTATCTTTTATACAGTGGGCTTAATTTCTAGTGTATTACAAAATAATTAAAAACAATTTTAGGCCCAAATGATAGCCTCATGAACAGAGTAAATTTATTCAATGATAAAATTATTCAAACACATTTTCACCGACTGTTGAGGCCTTTTTTCAGTTGCTCTGCTTAACATTATATATTATTGGCGCCACTTGAGAAATACTATTTCTGAACCTTAAAAGGAAGGTATATTGTAGATTGACCATCTTATTGTACAACCTATTATACATGTACATATAGTTAACCAGGGCAGAATGTAATTTGTAAGTAGGCCTCTACATTTTATCTCTGCCTTGACTCACAATGAATAATTTCAAAGCATTTCTACTGGGTCCAACCTTTTGAAATTAATATTGATTTTGTTAGAGAAAATTCTCGGTTATGCAGTTTGAAATTAACAACAGAGGCCTTAAGATTTAAAGCTCAGAGTAAACAACATAGAGACAATGGAAATTTCCTGAGACAAGGGACAAGTTGGCCGTTAGTTTTTTTAGCTCAAACCAGAAGATAAAGGGAAGGTAACATTTAGCTTAGAAAATCACTAACTTAGACAAATGCAACTTCAGCTTAATAAGTGCCATGCTTGCTGAGTGAACATAGCAAAGGGAGGGGGTGAAATGTATACAAATGTCTACATCATTTCGGAGAAATGAAGGGCTATCGGGGAAACGGAAACTTAGGACTGTAATGGGATAGGTGGAAGAGTGTGAACCCATGGGTCAATTGACCAGTGGGGCAGTACTAGGCGGAGTAGAGCTGTCTTAATATTGAGCTGTGCTGAGACACAGACTTTGAAGATCTTTGGGTGTGGTCCTGAAGGGTCTCCCCATGATCTGCAAACCATGAAATAAACCCGCTTATTGCTTTCAGAATCTTCCTTGTCAGCAGCATTCATTCACAGGGTTGAGTTTGCCCGTGACAATTTGTTCTATGTTTGGAGCTACTGTCATCACCTAATTGGTATGCTTTACCACTGAAGAAGGCCATTTGGCCAAAATGCATTTGGTCAGGGAAATGTATGGTCCTTATTTGATACTAAGGGCCAAGCACATTGCATTCAGGAACAGGGAAGCGGAGTGGAAGTTGGTAAAATGCGGTATGGATCCTAATTCTGTCAGGTGGATCAAGAACTGGTTCACAAATCGTGCCCAGAGGGTACTTGTGAATGGTTCAGCATCTTCTTGGAAAAGAGTGACAAGTGGAGTACCCCAAGGATCTGTCCTGGGGCCTGTGTTGTTCAACATATTTATAAATGATTTGGATGAGGGTTTAGAGGGGATACTTATTAAATTTGCAGATGATACTAAACTGGGAGGGGTAGCAAACACAACTGAAGACAGCAACAGAATACAGGATGATCTTGATAGGCTCGAGAAGTGGGCTAAACTGAATAGAATGAAGTTCAATAGGGACAAATGTAAAGTTCTGCATTTAGGTAGGAAAAACCAAATACACCAATATAATTTGGGGGAGACTTGTCTTGGCAGTAGCATGTGCAATAAGGATCTAGGAGTCTTAGTAGACCATACATTGAACATGAGTCAACAGTGCGACTCAGTGGCTAAGAAGGCAAATGGGATTTTGGGCTGTATCAAACGGAGTATCGTGTCCAGATCACGGGATGTGAGGGTAACACTTTACTCTGCTCTGGTTCGGCCTCACTTGGAGTACTGTGTTCAGTTTTGGTCACCCCAATTGAAGAGGGATGTTGACAAACTGGAATGTGTCCCGAGGAGGGCAACAAAGATGGTGAGGGGTTTGGAGACCAAGACGTATGAAGAAAGGTCGGGGGAGCCTGGTCTGTTTAGCCTATAGAGGAGACGACTGAGAGGGGATCTGATAACCATCAAGTATTTAAAAGGGTGCCATACAGCTATGAATTGTATGCATTAAAAGTTATATAACTCAGGGGTGCTGTATGTTGTCATAAATCAATGCACATTTAATCAAGATGAATCTACTTTTGTTCTCATGTTGCTGCTTTATTCTCTATCAATGTAATGAGGTCAGTCTTGAATTTAATTAATTGTACATGGTTATGCTGCCACCACCCCTCCCTTTTACCTTCTGGTTATACCTAAAATTTCATATAACACTGATGAACGATCAGTGCCTGCTTTCCAAATGGACTAAGCAATAAAATTCAGCTATACATCGATCTTTTCAAAAGACTAATTGAATTATTCCAAATGTTCAGACTATTTTCAAGCTTGTCTGGTAAAAGACCACAGGGAACCTCGAGGTTAACACTCTAGAGGTAGCTAATCTGCATAAAGACCTGCAACTCTAGGAGTAGCCAGAATAAGAACCTAATCCATGAGAATGGGGGATGCACATTTGGTTCTTTGTGGGAAACATAACATCATACCAATAGTTATGTCTGCCTCCAATGATGATAACAGAATGGTTGAAATCTGACTAGTTGCATTTCCCAGGTAGAAACTAGAACGTTCAAATATACAAAGAGAGCAGAAAAAGAGGGAAAGAATTGCTGATGGTGCCCGTTTAATCCTACACTCTCCATCAAGAGGACCTTTACCTTTATCCTGTTCCTAGAGAAATGGGCCATCTGGGAGACTTCTCAGAAGAAACAAATCAAACTCCTCAAACCAGGGTTTCTTACATTGCTTTTCTTTTCAACTTTTAACAGACATTGTATCTGAGGAAGTGTGCATACACACAAAACCTCATACTTTGAATAAAACTTTTTTTGGTCTTAAATGTGCCCTTGGTTGGTCTTAAAGATACCTGTGGACTCTACATTTGGTCTGCTGCTTCAGACCAACAGGGCTCCCCACTTGAATCGGTGTAAAGTAGCATTTCCTTTTGTTCACTCTGAACCTTCTGCCCATCGGGATCCTTGGATGGCCATGACTCCTGCCATGTTTTATTTTTGACCTGTGCGACTCCATCTTGGTCTCCTGTATGCTGTTTTGAGACCCTCTGTGTAACCCTGAGCTGTCTGCTTTGCTTAGCCATGATTTAGACTCTGTGCATAGTTCTGTAACTATGTTCTCTGTAGGAGAGGAACTGTCTCTAACAGCCAAGGCCGAGATGGCCTGGCTATCGTTTGGAGAGGCGCCCAGACTGACACCTGTGGGAGGGGGGATCCTACTCCCTGGGAACTGTGTAACTTTGGGCAGGAAAGGGAAAGTGTAAAAGTGCCTGTTTGACATGTATTGAACAGAATCAACTATGAGCGTTGAGGTGTGCTGATCTGCTATCAATAAAGATTTCTATTAATCCAGAAGCAAGTTGTTAGTCTGTCTGCAAGTTGTTAGTCTGTCCTTCCAACTTGATGATTCTAAATATTGTTTGGGCAGCAGCACAAGGATGTTCACACTGTGACCAAAGGTAAGCTACCTTTATAGTAGCCATTTTGTGACACACTGTGCCTGGGTTCCAAAGATACCCACAGACTCAAAAAGCCTGCGGTCCCTTTCCTAGTTAAAATCAGCTATAAACTCTCACACTCAGTTTGGTCTCTCTTGCCTCAAAAACGTCTTCCTAAACAAAAACATGTTGACTTGAGAGCAGAAAGACAAAGCTTAATGTTCTTCTCAGGAGGGTATTTGCTTTAGAACAGCGATCTGCAACTTTTTTTCCATTGCAGACCGCTTGGAATCGGGTGGGGGGAGGGTGACCCAGAGCCCTGCGCATGCGTGGCAGCCCCCACACAAACGTGCATGTGCGGAAGGTCTGCGCATGCGCATTTGAGCTGCCACCATGCCGGTGGCCGCGCTTCCCTCCCCTCCTGCAGAAAGAAGCTTGCTGGGCCACAAGCTAATCGGCCGCTTTGGTGGCCGCTTTGCTCGCGGCCTGGCGAGCTTCTCGCTGCGGGGGGGGGCGGCTAGAGGGAGCCACGGCCCAGTGCTGAGGCGTTTGCGGCCCAGTGGTTGGGGACCACTGCTTTAGAAGATGTAATTGGACCAAAAGAGGTAGCCATGGAAAGAAGCTCTCTGTAAGCCACCCAGTTTTCAGTACAGGCCATATAAACTCTGGTCCTTAGGTTCTACAAGGTATAAACACGAAAAAGCACGAAAAAAACACTAAAAAGCTGAACACTAACCATCAAAGGCTTGAACATAAACAAAACCTGGGACTGAGATAAAGCATAAGGTAAAATCTATGGCCATTGAGAAAGCTCCCATGTGGAGGTGGTAAAGGTTGGTCTTGAAATCTCTTTGGGTAATGCAGCTCTTGCTATCCAGGGCAAGATAAAAACATAGTATGAGGTATGAGAGTCAGAATAATTCTGTATAAAAATGCAGCTGCAGTCTGTTTCATCGCAAACAAATTAGACCGACTCTGACATGCTGTCAGGATGATTCCTGGATTGGTTTTTCTTCTCAATTGCAAACTAGCTGGTATTATAGCATATCATCTAACCTGCAGTGCGTTGTTAGCACCTTCAGGAAGGAAGTATTCTTAGCGATAATGGAGATTATTTATATTTTAAAGTGTGCAAATATTTTGAGAATTACTTGATGTGACACACACGGAGTCAGGTGGGCGTGAATATTTTTAAATAAACAACAAAAACTGAGTTTAATAGAGCATTTAAGAACACCAGAAGACACCTGGTGGATCAAACTTTCGAGTTTGCAATCCTGTTTCACACAGTGACCAACAAGACAAATAATCCTGTACCCCTGGCGATCAGCAAAATAGTATTGTCAAAGTCTGTAGTATATAATCAAAGTCTTTATTCAGGCAAATCCTTCAGCCCTGCAATGCTGCAAAAACTGCGGGCTCTGCAGGAGCGTCCCACATTCTGCAGGGTCTGCAAAACAGAACTCTTCCTCCAGGTTTATGGTTGAGGCCAGAGCTGACAGGAAGATCAGATTGGGGCCCCCCTCAGTCAGCTATGGCATGGGGTTACGGCTCCCTCCTTCTCCTCCCTCTACTAGTTTTATGGGGAAGGGGAGGTTCACCACCATTGTCAGGATTGTAGAATCTCTGTCATAAATTAGCTTGAGTTCCTCCATGTCAGTTATATTGTTTTATATTGCTTGGCGCCTGCTTGCTCCAGGCCCTGTATCCTTGCTAGCCATAAAAGTGAATAGTTTGTTATGTTAACCTTATCACATGTTGTGGGCTCTCGGGATTGTTGTCACCTCCTCAAGGTTGTGAGAATGTATTCCTGTTTTTCTTACACATATGTCTTTTCTCTGTCTCCCCTCCCTTGGGAACTGTCAAGTTTTGAGCGGGAGAATTGTATTGATA